>NC_045544.1:58227048-58572465 GCF_009769535.1 Thamnophis elegans
TACATTCTCTCTCTCTCTCTCTCTCTCTCCCTCCCTCCCTCCCTCCCTCCCTCCCTCTCTCTCTCTCTCTCTCTCTCACACACACACACACACAAACTTTTTGCACTAAAGTGCTTTAGTACTTAACAGAAGTGAAATGTCTTTTTGAAAAACAAAAAGGCTGCTGTTTACACATCTGGCTTTGTGGTAAGGAGAGCTGGAGATACTTCCTAATATTTGTTCCCTCTATGTGTCAACCAGAGTATGCTTGTTCTTTGTTTATTTGCTTAATAAGGGCCCACTAGGGAAAAGTTATCCATCATTATAACACATCTGGATTACAATAATGAAAAATAAAATGGTGTTAAATATTTTAAACATTATCTCGCTTAGATTATGTGTTCTTGACTGCTTGCAACTTCTTTATCTCGGTATCACAACACAACTTGAGTTTACAGATTTATATAGTCCCTTTAAATTGCTTTTTCTGCATCAGCATTCCTACTATGCACAAAATAAACTGTGTTAAGCATATAGGATTAGCCATTTTAAACAGCATTTACTAAATTAACATTCATAATTGACACAGTTCTTTCAATTGTCAGTTCAACTGAACTGACTGCAAAAGCTATAAATATATAGTTTTATAAAATCAGGGGGAGGGAGATGGAAACTTTTACTTTGCACGAATTGAGCACAATCTGGAAAGACTAGTGAAAGACTAACATAAACTTTGTATTTTTTTTTCAATACCATCATACTGTTTTAATCTGTTCAAGTATTAAGTAGTGCAGGTACAAATTATATTTTCACTTTTTTCCTAACAGATATTAATACTATTTATGCCTCCTATGAATGTTTACAAATAGGTCAATGGAAAAATAATTTTCTGAGACTGTGATTTGATTTAAAGATTTTAGATGGAACTGATTATCAATTAAATTGTGCAAACCTATCTTTGGACCTTTTAACAATCAAAATTAGCTTATTTCATTACCTTTTTCTCAAGCTTCAGCCAGGTTGGGAAACCTTTATTATCCGTATATTGAAGACCAAAGTACCATACTTCACGCAAACCTATAGTCTTCACCACCTGAAAGGAATTAGGAAAGGTTGAAGCAGTGGGTTTAAAGCTGTAACACTTCCTGAAACAATTCATACAGGTAATATTAAACCATTAAAGTTTTGCCATGTCAAGCAAATGACAAAAAGTGTTGCATCCACACTTAACTTTCTAATCTAAGCTGGGGAAAAAAGAACTGGTTTCAAAGACTGAAGGAAAGACATACTGTTCATGCTGATAGATTAAAATATAAAACAGTTATTTAGAATACTATTTAAAATGTTAAACTAAAATGCAATTTCTGCTTGAAATAAGTTCATTTATAATAGTACTGTTATAACAGTAACCCCATTAGGCTCAGAGTCTTGACCAAGAAAAATTCAGATTGCATCCATACTGTATTTTTGAATAATAACAACACCTTAATAAAGCATGACAATGTTGTTTGAATACTCCATCTTTTATAAATCAATGAAGACTAATGCAATGTAATTAAATATGCATGTTGGAAGATTATTTTTTATGTCAAAGGTTATATCTCTACATTATGGTTGCTTCCCTTTTGTAGTGATTTTTTTTCTGTATAAACAATGCAATGGACTTGAATGTAGCAACACAGGTTCAGGAAAATACATGTTTGAATTAAGGAAGTATTAAGTGAGCAGCAACGGAGGGCAACTACATGTTGCTGCCCATTCATCACCTCTTAAACTCAAACATGAATCTTCCTGACCCTGTGCAGCTGTGTGGCCTAAAAAATGTACAGTTTCTGATATTCCATAGTTTCAAACTAACTAGCAATCCAATTCTATAAGAAACTAGAGGAACATGGTGAAATTGCTATTAACAATTTATAAGGGTAGTCTTTGATTTACAACCATTCAAAGTTAGAATGACACTAAAAAAAAGTGACTTATGACCCATCTTGTCAACAGAAGTAGGAAAATACAGTTCTGTAAGTGGAGAATTTGTGATTGGGTATATGTGGGTGGCACTGTCTGTTCCCACCTTCCAAAAATGGTGCTCACTCATACTGGTAATAAACCTGGCAAGCAATAGGGATAAGCCACTGTAGAGAGAGATGAGCCTCAGTGTGGATCATAAACATGATTCAGAGAAAAGGAAAGAAGAGTGGAGCAGCTAGAAGCCAGAGGAATGGCATTTTCCTGTAAGCAGCCAAATTAGAAAGGAATTTTTTGTGCAATAGAAGAGTGATTCATATTTGTAGAATCTGAAGAACAATGGTAGTAGGGATATGAGCAAGAGAGATTTTGTATACTGATATGAAAGCATTCGAGGGATCTTACTACCTTGAGAAATCAATGGCCGAAGCAGAAAATCAAGTTCAAAATAATACATTTCTTTTTTAATTTATTATTACATTTATATGTCAGCTATCTTGCTGTTGAAGTTTTACTTTAACATTATCAATTTATTTTCTGTATCAAATGGATATTTTGACAATAGTTGACAATTGTTTGTCAATTGCATTGACAAATGTTCTGACTGTTTACAGTTCGTGACAATTGCTTTAACTTATTTATTTTTTCTGACCTGTTCACCAATTTGAACAAATTGTAGGCTATTGATAGATATCTTGATTAACTATTCTGTAAGCTGCCTTGAGTCACCATGGACAAATAGGCAGCAATATAAATTTAATCAATCAATAAACAAACAAACTTGCCTCCAGCCAAAAAATAATCCAGTAGCTGTAGTTTCCCTCTGGTTACTGCATTTAATTTAAGATAAAGTATCTTCCAACTTTTAATTAGCAGTAATAATAATAAAATAACTATGCTAATGATCCCTCTGTGGGACATGATAAAGTGCAGCGTTTAGTTTCATTTCATGTAGAAAACAAAAAATGATATAAGCAAGGTAAAAATGAAAATGTTTCTGGGCATATTTCCTCATGGCATTAAGATATAAGACACATAGAAGCTTGAATTTCCAAATAAGATTGTAAAAATTAATGAAAAAAAGAAAAAAAATATTGAGAACTGCTTCCTTAAAATACACATTTCAGGGATAGGTATGCTCAAGTTCTTTGTCTTCTCTGATTGTTATTTACTTGGTCTGGAAAATATATGCACCAGAATTAAAATATTGAGAAAAAGCAGGTAGCTCAGGATAATAAAAATAGTAATTAAACACCCCCACCCCCCAAAAATCCTGCTGAATTTCAAATAGGGGAAATAAGGCAAGTTTTATAGTTATTACACTAGCAAGGAAAACCTGTTGTAAAAAAATCTGTAGCAGGTGTTAGTCAGGAAAAGCAGGAAAAAAAGAAAAAATGCTGTGCCTACAATACCTGTCCATGTTTACTTACACACCCACACACACACAGTGTTTCCCCAAAAATAAGACAGGGTCTTTTTCTCTTTTGACTCCCGAAATAAGCACTTGGCCTTATTTTCGGGGAGGTCTTATTATTTTTGAGGTGCAGGAGGTAGCGAGTGTGGTCACCTCATAGCTGCTGCTGTGTTGCAATATTTTTGGGGAGGGCTTATTTTCAGGGGAGGGTTTATTTTAGCGCATGTGCTCAAAAGTTCGATTGGGCTTATTATCCAGGGAGGTCTTATTTTGGGGAAAACAGGGTATGTGAGTGTTAGTTTTTATTGTATTTAGTGTAATGTAATATATATATATATATAGTGACTTTATACACACACACACACACACACACACACACACACACATATATATATATATACATACACATACACACACTTTGCTAATATTTGTGGGTGTACACTTGTGTACATAAAAGTATATACAGTATACCAGTATATACTGAGAAAAGCAATCGATTGGTCAAATTGGCTTTCCTGAAACTGAAAAGTGGAAGGGCACAGCAGCAAAATTGTTCAATAGAGAACATGATAGTAATCTAGACGGAACATCTTGCAAATTGCTGTTAAAGATTTGAAAGTTAATTAAGGCTAACATCATCAATAATCAGTCTTGAGTATTTAATGTCATTGTTATGTCATTCTAATTAGAATTCTAAGAAAGTGCATTAGGATTTGTTTCTCAGAATTTTAATTCAGTATTTTCAAACAGATTTACTCAACATCCAATAATGCCATCCCACCCCAATGGTGGGAAAAGAAAATCTAATAGATTATTTTATAGCAGGATAATATAGGCAACCAGTGGACTGCATATGGTTCCTAGATCCCTCTATTTCAATCAAAAATATCAATATAGTGAATAAAAGAAAAAATAAGGTATAACTTGAGGTTTGGAAAAATCACAGGAAAATATACAGCTAAGGTAAAGATACTAATAAAGAAGAGATGAAACAAAAGCAAACAACAACTACCTCCATGGTACTATCTTTTTTAAATAAAACAACATTTTGCTTAAGATCCTGTGAAGAATAATGAAGTTTTATGTGGAATAAACAGACAAGTTTCCAAAAAGGCAGACAGATACATGATCAGATAGCTAATGTAAGATAGGTAATAAGGAGAACAAAACTTATTAAGAGATTTCAATTTGTTCTGATCTGCAAATGGTGACAGAATATTAGTTATATTCAGGCTAATAGATGTGTCATAACACACCTGTGTTATGTGTTCAGAGGAACCTTTACAATGAATAAGAAATTGCTATAAGATATGAGCCTGGGAAAATGAAATGCTTCAGAATAGGAAGGAGGATAAGATACGAATGCTCATTGTCTTTTTATCTATAAGAAATATATTAAAAGACATGGGACAACTTTTGTTAGCTGATAATAATCTCATTATGAAAATACAATAATGAAAAGTCAAAAACCTAGCTTAATAGAATGGCAAGGGAAATGTCAACTACCACATTTATTGAACCTGCAGCTGATAGCAGAATAAGTGGTAGTTTATTCTCACCTGCAATTTCTTTTTCTTTTTCTAAATTCCATGCATGCTTATACTAACCTGGTCAAACAGCTGCTTCCCTGTAGTGTTAGGCTGGATGGCAAACTCCAGTTCTGCATCCATTGTGGTAACTCGAACGTTGACCTAGAAGAAAAGATTAAAACAATGCATAAGGAAATAAATAGGCTCAATAATTTCCCAGTTCATAGACAGTTACAGGAAAGTATGTTAATTTGAAAATCCGAACTATAATGTTTGTTTCACACGGCCATTTATCTCTCACACATGACTCTAGCTAAAATCAATGCATTAGCAAAATATTAAAACTGATCATTCTAGGTTCAAAATGTATAAAATGACCTCTTTTTCTAATGTTGAATTCTATTTAATACTGAATACCATATATGGTAAGACAACTGGCAATTTGTACTGGTCACTTTTTGTTCTATTATTAGTTATCAGTATTGTTGACTGTTTATAACAAAGGACATTAAATTCCATGGATTCCACTGCATGTTAAGATTTACTTATTACTTTACAATTTTCAATGTTTTTCTCAATCATTACCATTACCAACTATACCATTTAGGTACCTAAATTTATGGTTCTAGTAAGATCAATAGATTTATACCAAGAGAGCCACATCTCTATCTTTTGATCTGATATATAATGTGAAAATGTTATTTTGGATACATCCATTTTTTCCCCTATTCTCAATGAAAAACATATTTCAAAATGGTTTGTTCAATGTTCTTGAATTTCAGAAGATTGAGGTCTGCTCTTCTATAAATTCAAATATGCCAGGGTGTGCATAATTAATATATGTGGGCCTTCACAAATACCCCAAAATATTACTGGACTACAACTCGCAGTTGGCTAGATGATTAATGCTCACCAACATATCTTAAGGGCATTAGGTTGATGAAGACGTATTAAAGGTCACAGAAAGAAAATGTTCATGGCTATCAATATGGTAGAGAATATAGCATTAGAAATATAAAACAACAATTTGTGTTGTTGGCAGTGTACAATTAAATTATACTTATCAGCGAAATACTTTTACACTAGTACATAGTTCCCCAATCTTTTCAGTTCTGCAGACTGGCGATGAGAGGAGAGAGAGGGGACAGTTCCCCACAAGTGGCTGGTAATTGTGCATGCAGCTCCATTTGCTCATGGGAAGTGTCTGCGGCCTGGTTGCAAACAGCTCATGGCCCACTAATGGGCAAACAGCCCAGAGGTTAGAGATCCCTGCACTAATACACAGAACAAGTTTGAGAATATTGTACAGGAGTCCTTGATTTATGACCATATTGATCCTGGAATTTTGGCTGTATGTTGGTGTCAGTGACGTGCGGTGACGGTAACTGTTGGTGAGGCAAGACTGCAGCAGCGGTGAGAAGCAACGTCCCTGGCACTGTGTCCGACAGGCGTCTCGCATTTATGGCGGACATAAACGCGAGACGCCTGTCGGACACAGTGGCGGGGGTGTTGCTTCTCGCCACCGTCGCGCTCCACCGCCTTGCCCCCCGCCTCCTCTGATGAACAATCCTGCAGCCAGCCCACCCACCCCTCACCAGACCTGCTCCCTGCCTGGACTCACCGGTCTTCTCCTCCTCCTCCTCCTCCTCGTCCCGCTCGGTGCTGGGCTTTAAAGGGGTCTCCCCTCCCCAGCCAGCCAGCCCACCCAGCTAATTCCTCCCCCACCACCACTGTGTCCAACAGGCCAGGTGTCTCGCGTTTATGGCGGACATAAATGCGAGACGCCTGGCCTGTTGAAACACAGCGGCGAGAACGTCCCTGCCGCTTCCGTGCTCCGCCGCCTCGCCCCCCTGCCTCCTCCGACCCCACCGCTGCTATGAAGAAAGAAAAAACACACACACACACAAACCTCACAATAAAAAATTAAATTTTTTATTAAATTACAAATTAAATTACAATAAATTTGACCCCCCCCTCCGTCTGATCCACCTTTTCCAGCTGTGGAAACTCTCTCAACTCTCCTCTTGTCCGGCCAACGTAAGCGTGCTCAACGTAAGCTCTTAAGGCATGAGTCGCTGCTCCCCGATCAGGAGGCGGGAGAATCAGTGCCTCTTTTGCATATGAAAGTGTTCATTTGTTAACTCCACCTTAACTTTTAAAAGGCGAACAATTCCTTAGGCAAAAGAGGCTCCGAGTTCTCTCGCCTCCTCCCATAGTTAACACTGAGAGCAGACACCAAGCCACTGTGACTTTGAATCTGGTAGCAACTACCCTGGCTTTAATTATTTTAAAAAAATTATTTAAAATTCTTTCTTTTCCTCAGGAGACTGGTGAGGCCCCGCCTGCCCTGCCTCTAGTGACTGCATGTCCCTGGTTGGTGTAGTCCTAAGTTTAGTCACCATGTGACCGGATACAATTTTAAAATTGTTTCTACAAAATGAGACACCACACTGTTGAGTTAACCACATGGTTATGTCTGAATTCAGCTCACCAATGGAAAACACAAAAAAAGTCACAAATGGGAGCTGGTTGCCAAACATCTGAAGTGAGATCATGTGACTGTGACTGCTGGGGTGGTATAGCAATGATATCTTCAAGAATGGATGGTAACTAACTTTTTTTCAAATTCATTGTAACTTTTAACATTTGTTAAGAGATTGGTAAGTCAAAGACGACCTGTAATACTTTATTATTATTGCCTTCTTCCTGGATGTTCTGGATGCAACTCATAGATTTGCATACATGTATGCAGGCAGCTATTAACAAAATAGCACCTTCCAGTTCTGATTTCCTGGAAGGTGACAAATTTCCAGATAGAAATTGAGGAAAGGAAATATCATTATATTAATATATATTCATATTCATATAATGAACATTATCTAATACTGGACAATGAAAATTAGATAATCACTTGTCTGAAATAGTATGGAGTCTCCTGCTTGAGCAGTGGCATTGAATTAGACTAGAAGACCCCCAAGGACCCTTCCAACTGGTTATTCTGTTCTGAAAATACATGCATGTTACATTCATTAACACAAAACAGTTCCTTTCTCTTATTAGCCTCTATTAATAGTACAAACTAAGTAATTGCTCCATTAGTAATCCACTATTTCTGCCATAAATTTTTTTCTTTGGCTGAAATTATTTTCTTGGAAAAGAAACAAAATATTTGCTACTTAAAACACAAAAGAATTACAATTTATTTTCTGTGTTTTTTGCTTTATTTCTTTTTCCCTATTCTTTTTTACGATTCAAAATGTGTACTGGTTTTATTCTATTGAAAACTTATTTAATAGAAATTAGAAAAGAAAAAGAAAAGAAGCTATTTGCTGTTTGAATCACGAGGGGTGAACAAATCAAAAACTTTAGTACTAGAACCATACAAAGCAGTAAACTAAGGCCATTTGCAATGGCTACTTCTTATGCAATTCTCAGTTTAGCCTATAGCTTAATTATTCTCTCCTGGTCTATATAAACCTATCAATTTTGGGGGGGGGATAAGCCAAGTAGCTTAGACGCGGTTACCTACAAAAATCTTTCCTTTTATATGCAACTAAAAAGAATCACTTCCCACTCAAGGTTTTATAACACATCTTCTTCTATTACATTAAACATTACACCATTTTAGAGATCTAGTAGTTGTACATAAGACTTTCAGGTATTGCACAGGATTCTGGGGTAACAGATTGTTCTCCACTATCAAATTTTACTGCAGATAATATAATGGCTGTAAAGGCATTTGATCTCAACAGTGCTTTAAATTTCAAGAATATGGAGAACTGTAGAAAAAAGGGATAAAATGGCCTAGACCCATGATGGCAAATCTACGGCACGTGTGACATAGGTGGCACGCAGAGCCCTCTCTGTGGGCATGCAAGCTGTCGCTCTATCACAAATGCACTCGGACTTCCCTCCAGCCAGCTGATTTTTGGGCCTCTGCAGTACATACACGAGGCACATGTGAGAGACATGTGAGCTTTCATGGGCGACTGGGGGGGCTGTGTGCGCATGCACAGGGGTGGGGGGGGAGCATGGGTGTGTGTGCGGTGCATCCCCCCAGTGGCCCATTTTTGGTCCCAGGAGGCTGCAGGGAGGCCAAAACAGGGCACGGGGAGGGTGTCACACGCGCATGCACAGGAATGATGGGTGCAGGGGGGGGCGTGTGTCACGTGCACATTGCATTATGGATGCACTTTTGCACGTGATAACAAAAAGGTTAGCCATCACTGGCCTAGACTATTTAGACCCTAAAAGATCATCTGAACATTGGAGTTAAGTAGCTACGTAAACATTCTGTGCAAATGTTATACTTGACAAGAATGTTCTCTTTATTTTCACTGAGACCTTTATGTATTTTACGCACCATTATTGTACTTCTTGTGATCTACTCACAATCTCATGATTTTATATGTTTAATCACATTAAGTAAAACAAAATTTTAAAAGGTATTATAAAAAAATAACCTTGCTGCTTGAGTCTATTTTAATAATCTGAATCTTTTAGCTGCAGAAATGTTATTTGTATGCTGTGTTCTGTTGTCAGGAGAAAACAAGTGATACGAGTGTAAAGTCACAAACTACAGTTTGAACTTTGATCTTTATAGCTTAAAAACCCTGATCTTATTTAGCCCTGGGCAACCAAGGCTGTTTAAACCTTTTACATTTCTTATACATTGCAACTTAAACTATCATAACTAAAATCTAGAAGAGAAAATGCTGCATACTGTCTAGTTTCAAGGTGTATTACTTTAATCTTTTGAAAAAACAAACAGTCTGAAATGTTAACATAATAAACAAAAACAAAAAAACCTATTAAGTATAAGAATTGGACCGAAATATCTGTAAGGCGAGGCAACAGATTGTGGAAGATTGGCTTAAGGATGTATTTTTATTTCTCTGTCTTTAAATTTCCTATTTGGTTAGCGTCTAAAAGAAGCAGCTGATTTTTTTCTAAAAGCTGCTCTCAAGCTTTCCACTTCCTCTCAGCAAAGTCTTTATATGCCTCAATTCATTCCTGCATTTATTATTCCACTTACTTATACTAAGTGTGCATTTGTGCCATTTTGAAAAGGATAGGACAGAGGAGTTCTTAAGAGTCTCCCACTTTTTAAAATTGTTGTTGACACTGCACTGTTTCAGATAATGAGCGATATCCAACACCACATCCTTATGCAAGAATAAATTCTCTTCATTAGTTAATCCTCCAATTCTTTGGGACAAAGTTTGGGTGTATGCTGCACCTTTTTGGAAAGAGGATGGGAATCTCTTTTGGTTATTGGGCCTTGGTTCACAAAGTAGGGCTAAACTTGGGCAAAACAGGTTGCAGGACTCACCACAGAATATAAGCAATTAAAGCAATTGTGGCTGAATTATGCTGCATATATTTACGCTGATTGGATTATCACTGCCCAATTAGGGTAACAAATGGTTCATGTTTCATGCAGAGACTCCGAAAAGGACAAAGAGAAAAGCAGCAGTTGTAGCAAATGTCTTCCCAAGCAGATTGCACTGTTTTAACAGCTGTATGCAAATCAGAACTTAAGTTTGTTTAATGATGATGATGGTACAAAACAGTTGCTCAGCCTCAATATTTCTAAGTTCCAAAAGCTTACATAGTTGTCTTTGCAGCAAGAAAGGAAGCAATCTCTGTATCTGCTAAATACTGGAAATGGACCAAAGCAATTCATTTTTTGGGTGATACTCAAAGAAAAACAACAAACTGTCTTTTTATGAGTGCTCATGTTTCCAGAAACATAATTTGTGTTATTATAAATATCACATTTTATCCCAAAGGTCCCCCCTCCCTTCTCTGCTCTGAATTCACAGAATAGAACCTTCTTCATGAAACCAGCAAAAAGGTGGCTGGGTCACAGTGAAGTCCAGTTTACTTGTGAATTGACATGCTGCAAATAGTATTAATCTTGACATATTGCACTACACAAGCCATAGCAATTTGGCTTATAAACACACTATGCGTATATTGTGTATGTGTGTATATACAGTGTGTCACAATATGTGTGGGGTGTATACATATAGACAAACACACACACACACACACACACACACACACACACACACAGCAAGCACAAAATGGTATACAAGTCACCATTCCACATGTTGAATCCAAAGTATACCAACTGGTTTATTAGCCCAGGAGAAGCCTAAATACAAGTAGAAGATTAAATATTGATTAAAAAGATAACTCTAACAAGAAAGTAGGAGATATGGAGGGACAGAGTTGCATGCTGAGAAGATAGGGTTAAGTATACTAATGAAAATTTTGTTTTAAATCATATTTGCTAGAAACGGAATATTTGAGATAATAATGTAGCATCATTTTCAAACACAATTTACATACAACCTAGAACACCTATATTTCTTTTTGCTACCACCTCCAACTGTTCAGTTTTTCCTAAACTTTCCACTGGATATATTCTCCTAAGATTTTGCTAATGTTCTGACATATCCTAAAATATAAAATGTAATGGAACACAAATAATATAAAGATGTTAACATCAAGTTTTGCTTACTAGCGCAATAACCAGCCCAAGTAACTTTTATAGTGTTCCTTTAGAACAAGGGTGTCAAACTTGCATTGTCACATCATCATGTCACATATCACGACTTTTTTCTCCTTTGCTAAATTGGGTGTGGGCGTGGCCCAGGGGTGAGTTTCAAAAATTGTTCAAACCTACTCTGTGGGCGTGGCCTCCTTTGTGGGAGTGGCTTACCACCCATGTGACTGGATGGGAGTGGCTTGCCACCCATGTGACAGATGGGAGTGGCCTGCCACCCATGTGACCTGGTGGGAGTGGCCAAGACGATGTTATTAGTAGATATTACTAATTACTAGATACTATTAATATTACTAGATCATTATTAATGCGTAGATAACTGCGGGATATTACACACACACAAACTATGACAGTGCCAGGAAAACACCAAAAAAATAAGAATCCCCCCCCAAAAAAAGACTGCCAATGAAACCAGTTTTTTTTCCCCCTAAGCCTAAGGACAGGAAAGACAAAGTCACTGGAATAAAAACCATCAAGGCAATGTGGAAAATTATAAAGAACAGGCGCTCACAGAACCATCAACCACCTCAGAATTACCTAAACAACGAGGGTGAAACACACTAAATCTGGCAAAGCTGCCTTGCACCAACCTGGTCTGCCCATAAAAAAGCAGCCACTTTGAGACACATAAACCTGGTCTGAACACTTAAAAGCAACATATTGCATCACAAATAAAACATTTGCAAAAAGGAATAACCCTAACCCTAACATTTCTTGTAATAAACATTCTATAAACAATAAATAAATAAAATTTCCCTAAAATAATTAAAAACCACCACGTTCAGAGAACACCAAAGGACCCCACAGTCCTCTCCCTCCTTATCTTTTTCTTTTTTTGTCCTAACTTTTTCCTCCTTCCCCCCCCAACCCCACTTCCTTCTAGCACTGATGATGTTACCTAGTTTGGTAATGAAATGCCTGTAAGAAAACCACCAAGCTCAGAAAGCAGCAAGGATCCCACTATCCCCACCTCCTCTTTCTCCCTCTCTTTCTCCTGTTTGTCCTTTCTCTTTCTTCCCCCCCAACCCCACTCCCTTCTAGCACTGATGATGTTACCAAACTAGGAGTGCTGGAGAGGAGCTCTCACAGGGCGAAGAGCTTCCCACTACAGGCACAATCTATCTGCAGCCGTAAATGACTGCAAGCAGCAGCTTCCGGCACCTGCTCGCAGCTGACAGTTTTGTTTGGGAGCGGAGGTGGCGGCAGCGGAAGCAGGCACAGCACAGGATGTCCCAGAGCGCAGGCACTTTTGGAACCTTTGCAGGGCCAGGAACGGCTGGAAAACAAGCCCACCGCCGCATCCGAGTGCCATATCTTCACTCCACAAGTGGCAGACGCACCTGTTACGAGGCCGTCCCATGCTCCAGCCTGGCCAGGGAAGACAGGAGCCCTTCATGCCCGCCAAGCCTCCACACAATGTGCCACCTCGGTTGCGCCAGGGCAACCTTCCGCCCACCCACGAGCTGGCTATGAAAGACAAGGGAGCGCAACCTGCACGGCTTGTTCAAAGAGCAAAAGAAAGGGACAGGAGAGAAGTTCGGCTGTTTGAAAAGCCCGGCTTGGAACTCCTCTCCTGTTCCTTCTTTTGCTGTTTCTACATGCCGAGCGGGTCATGCTGCCTTGTCGGCAAGGGCGCTTTGCAGCGACAGGGGCCAGGAGCGGTACCGGTGTTCCCAGAAGTTAATTACTTCCGGGTTCACCGACCATCTGGTTCGCGTGAACCGGGGTGATCTGGGAGGAACCACCCCTGGCGTGGCCAGTACATGGGCCACATCTTTGACACCCCTGCTTTAGAAAGTGCTTAGAATTATATTCACCTGCATGAACATCAATTGTGAGAAATATCCTCTTCCCTCCCTTCTCTTCCAGGTAAGTTTGGTGATTTTCTTCTACCTAACCTAACAATGCAATTTTAATACTCAGGGGTAAGGTATATCAGGATAGGTTTGAGGCTGAAGTTATGATTTATGTGTGACCCTATTAATGTTTTAAGAAATATGTTGATACTTTTAAATATGTCTCATTTATAGTATCAATCAAGAACCAATTAGTTATGAGTCAAATGCTAGAGGGCCTGATCCAGAAAAAAATCTGGATTTTGCTAGTGGTATGAGAATTTTAAAATATTGACCTTAATATAATATTAATTTAAACTGGAATTAATTAACCATTCAATCTAATGAAATAATTGTTACTATTAATAATGTCTGGTTTTTATAACTTCTGTAGTTTAGCCCTTAGTTCCACTTAGATTTGCTGAATTAATAAGGCACTACAATTTAAGTTGGGCAGTTACTGTTGCAACAAGATTGATTAATAAGCTTTCCTATCCCATTCTAACTTGCTGTTTATTTCAAAGCAATAGTAACTTACATGCACATAAAGATACACATGGCTAATCTATAACAATGTAATCACGCTCCAGCACAAGTGCCAAAAACAAAGCAAGAAAGAAAAAAGCCTTTTCTACATTCTTATGAAAAAAAATTATCCCTTCCTGTTTCTCTTTTATCTTCAATTATCGCCCAACATCTAAGGATATAAATAGGATTGAATGCAAACCACAATTCCATAGAAATGTATAAAATCCTTGTAATCTTTTGAATATCATTATTTTGCGTTTCTCGACTAAAAAACTCAGCTTTCATATTTTTTAAGTAAAGCTGCTTTCTCTTACGTGTATTCCTGATATCAATTGAAACTCAAAAAGTTTAAGTAGCTGTATTTAAACAAAGCGTACAAGTTCTTGTTACATCCTCAACTAGCAAAATAATTTCTGCAAAACAAAAGGACAATTTGCATAATTCATAAAGAATGCAAATTCGATGTTACAGAAGCTTGTAAAAACTTCCGCCATCCCACTTCTCCGTATAATATACCTTCAGTTCCTAGAAGACAATAGTTTTCAGTTCTTGAAAAAAAAATAGGAAAACCATGTAATGATCATACATAGGTTTAATTTTTGTCACCAATTAATTACTTTTAAATCTCACTTTTTTTCTAGCATTATGCTCTTAAGACCAAATTTATAGCTATTCAATAAATATTGACTATATTTGATCATTAATGACTACAGTGGTGGGTTCCGGATCCCATTCCAACCGGTAGGGTTGGAATGGGCCCTGTGTCACCCACATAGACGCATGCGCATAGCATGTGCATACGTTGTACCCATCTGTGATGCCTCCACAATGCTCCAGCTGTTCGGAGGAGTACTGCGCAAATACCATATGCGCCATATGCTTAAAGGACAGGTAAGGAGCTCGGGCAGGCAGGCCCTCCGGAGCACCGTACCGGAACGGTACCCGGTGCTCCGGGCAGGCTCTGGAACGCCTGTACTGGGGTGTACCGCCTGCAACCTACCAGTGAATGACTAGCACAAGGATGCTGTACACATATGTCAAATTTGGGCTTGACAGATGCATTAAGAATCTTACCCTTCATGATTTAATATAGCTACATAATAGCAATAGCACTTAGACCTATATACCGCTTCACAGTGCTTTACAGCCCTCTCTAAACGGTTTACAGAGTCAGCCCATTGCCCCCAACAATCTGGGTCCTCATTTTACCAACCTCAGAAGGATGGAAGGCTAACCAAACTCAATGGGATATATACACTTTGTATTCCAAAGGTTCTCTCTCGTAAGAAAAACAGATGTCTGTTTCAGACATCTTGCTGTGTATCTAAGATACCTGTATTCTTTAGGACAATCTAAAAAGACTGTAGGGTGTTTAGGACAATTTATAATGGTCAGTTTCATGTGCAATAGCAGGTCTAATCCTAGGTCACCTAGCTAAGTACTAGATGGGAACCACAGAACTGGAGGACAAAGCTAAATGATTCCCATCTTCTCTCTACTGAAACTAGTAGGTGACTAATATGTTTAAAACAGGGTAATCTCCTATGATGGTTCTTTTCCTTTTCTAATTATCCTGTCAAAGAGCTGCTTAATTACCAGTTAGGTAGAAAGCTGAGCCTGGACAGCCATGCTTACAAATCTTAGTACTATCCTCACATTCGTAACATAAAAATCAATGCCTCTTGTCTCCTTTTACAATACATTTCAGAAACACATCAGCATTTCGGCTTCCTAGCATTAATTAGCAGCAGAAAGGTGGTGGTGGGGGGGGAGAAAGACTGGAAAAAACTTTTTTTCTAAATGTCAGGTGACAAATCTAACTCAGGCACAGTTAAGAACATACTGTAAGCAGCTTTTGTTGATTAGATGAAGGAACTTTTCCTCAGCCCACAGAACATTCTTGTGTAACTTAGACATAAAGTCCAGGAGGTCATATTGAAACAGAACCCTATCACAGAGTCTGATTAGCTAATTCACTGTACCACTTTATGCTTGATTGAGAAGTGTAGAAAGCCTCTGATTGTAGAGGAGGGCAGTTTCTTTTTATCAGTGCAGACTATTCAGGATCGAGAGGTGAAGGAGCAATGGAAATATAGGGTGGCAGCAGAAAACAGCAGGAGTACATTTAAAGGTACAGCAACCGAACTTGAGAAAGTACTAATAAAGATACTGAATTCAACATTAACTTGAATTACGGATATAAAAGACATCAAAATAAATTACTCCTAGTTAACATTTCAGGCTAGGAAAATAACGTCTACTTACTATATTTCAATAAATAATAAGATCTATCTAATCCAGTAACTTATTTCTCACAATGATTTCTCACAATGATCAACTAAAGATTTATAAAGAATATGTTCATAGAGAAAGTTAACTATATGCTGTCTTAAGTACCTCTGTTTGTCAATAATTCAGCCTTATGAAAAACCTTAAGCAGATTCCATATGTACTATTTTGAGAAAACAAACCTCTCTAACCACTTTATCCACAACATGAATAATTTTAAGGAGTTTTATCTTATGACCCTTATCACTCCCACCGACTAAATAAAATCCACGTGTTAAACTTTTCCCATTGTGAAGAATATATGTAGCTCAGTATTGAGTTCTTGGTATTCTCAAGTTAGTTTCTCTTCCTGCAGAATTTCATTCCTAGGCTAAGTGATATCAACATCATGAGTTACAATTTTACCTGGAGAGGACTTATTTCAATTGCTTGGTAAATTTGATTTTTCTTTGTAACTTTTATCCAGATGCACAATACTCATAAAGATTTAACAATCAGAACTCTATATAATACTCCTAATCATTGCTGCAAGTAGACCGCAGTATTACAGAACTGGCAATGTTAGTTTTGATTTCAATACTAATGATCTTAAGGATAACATCATAACTTGGGTATGTTGGTTGGCTTCCTATGTTGTGTGGTCTTTTAAAACCATGGTTTTCTCAGTATCACATTAACTTTCTAACTGATAATCTATAATTTCTAAACTACAATTTCAGAAAAGATCCCTTTGCTAACTGATTACCTTGTGTAATATGGAAATAAAGATTCCTAGAAGATTGCTTAAGAAATAAAGCATACTAAATACTTTAGACTCGGGAATAAAATTAGAACTCGAAGAAAATTGATAAATACAAGATTGAAAAAAAAAGGAAGAAAAGACAAGTGAAATCCTCAGGCCCTCTAAAAAATAAAATATAAAAAAACATAGCAACTTACTTTTTTTGACTTTCAAAGTTAAGGTGCTAACTTGCAAACTATCTATAAATTTTCCTTCTTTTGTGGAAACACAAAAAGCAGCACTGGTGAAAGCATCTTTATCTTCCTTTTTCTCAAGTCATAGCTTTAATTATTACAATCTCCATAGGCCTATCTTACTGAACCTGTGGATCTATGCTGTACCTACAAAAAACCCTATAACTGATATGTTTTGAGCTGTAAAGAACACAGAGAACCATTATACCTTCACCCTAGTAATTAGCTATTTTATCTTTTAGGTCAAAGAGCTGTATCTCTGCATCCATTTCATGCTTGCAAATTTCTTTAAGAAAAGTAGAAATTGCACTAGCAAATTGCCCCTAAGAACAGACTCTTCTACCCCAACTTTTCTAGTCTTCCAAAGCTTCGGAGTGGGCATGATTTTCTTAACATTACTATTTAGTATACTGTATTACAGGCCTGCACATACTATGGCCTTCCTAGCAGCCTTTTGTGACTCGCTGGTGTTTTTTTTTAAAGAGTCCCTGCCACTAAACATTGTTGCTGCCAGAAGAATCTGCTGCCATCTCTGCCCAAAAGACAAGCTGCTGAGCACCTGCAATGCCTCCAGGCTTCATTGACTGGGTCATTGAAGAGCTGATCAATGCACCAGGTGTTCCTTTGTGGCACATGATTATTTTTAAGGTATCGGTCAGGTCCTTTCCCCTCCATGAGTTGTGCTGGCCTTTTTGTTTGCTAATGCAAATATAGCTAATAGGTTTTCAGAGTTACATAACTAGTGTGTTTGTCAGAAGTAAATGTTTCAGAGTGATTCTTAAAAAGCAACTAATATTCACGAATAAACCTTGTACCATTGGAACTCTAGTTCTCCGAAGGTCTAATATATTTTTTTCTTTGCTTTTTAAACTTCCCATTACACTTAATGTGGCCCTAGAAAACTGAAGCCTAGTAAGAAGAGAGTGTTCTGTAGATTTGTCATAGAGAGCAATGGTTGTAATAATCCCTGGATAAGATAATGAGAACTGCAGTTTGAGCAGTACGATATTTGAGCATCTCTCTAAACCAGTTGACTGGAATAACAGTAATTCCCTGGCTCTCTGGCCCTGACCCTGTCATTGCAAAAAATGAATATGCATTCTGTGGAAAGTTAATAGAACTTTTCAACAATCCATTGCACAGCAAGATATCGTTTTTGCGCAATAACCGCTCCTTTAGCCTTAACCACACAGACAAATATTGCAATATCTTCTTGGAAGGAACCTACTTTTGTGAAGCTAATGAACTCTGCCATCTTTCCGAATTCCAAGTTCATTATTAAACAGCTTTTTAGATACCAATGTGCTGGAGAAGCACATTCTTGGTTTCCATGTGACTTGTGGAAAAGTAATTCAGAACAGCAGCCATTCAGTGCAAATGCACAGTTCAAGGTCATAGGGGGAACTACAGCAACCACTCCTGTTAATCTATGTGTATATAAAAAAGGTTACAACTGAGAAATGTGAGGAACCTGCCTTCTGGAATTTTTTACAGGTTGTCTTGGACTTGAGACCATTTGAAATTATGCAGGATCTTCTAACTTGGGGCTACTTATGACATGGATTTAAAGTTAAATAGGTGTCCCTCCAGTGGTACTTTTGGGTCTTGACATCACAACCACACATATGGTCATTTGCAGTGTCCTGCAGTCACATGACCACATTTTACAATCGTTTCTCTGAAAATCGGCACTTCCTTTCTTTTGGGAAAACTATCTCCATAGCGAAGAATTTAACTGCTTAATGACCACAGTGACCATTTTATAGTTGCTGTCTTAATGTAATGGCCATTACAAAAAGGTCATAAAAATTGGGTTGGCCATGTAACCAACTCATTTTAAGACTATATGTGACTTATGACTGTGATGGGCAGACTCCATTACGGTCATACATGTAGTAGGACTGCTCAAAACATTCTGCTCTGGAGATCAAACTTATGAGGAATTTACAGAATGTTCCATATTTTTTCTATGACAATCCAGCCATTCCCGGGTTAGTCTGGCAACCTTCCGGAAGTTAATGTTTCAGGACAAGAAATGGCTTATAGTGTACTAGACATGGAACTGACTATTTTGTGCATATTACTTTCTACTTTTCGTACATGAAAGCAGTTGGATACAATTTTTAAATAAAAAAGTTATTAATTGCTTTAGGTTTTCTGACTAAGCTAGAATTCAAAGTGCAGCTATTCAGCAAATCCTATTAAATGAGACAATTTCTAGAAAAAAATGAAGGACATTTCATGCAAGAGATGTTCCTGTACCTATTACTGGGCTGAAAAGAAACACTTGAATAGTCGAAGCCTTCATAAGGGTATGCTGAATTACTTGATGTCATTTAGGGAGCTCAAGGTAAGTCTTTAAATTTAATTTTGGGGAAAAGGTGGGTCTCCCCTGTTGCCCAAATAAACAGAGAAAAACATGGTCAAAGGCACAAAGGCTCTTCTCTCCTGTCAATCTGTAAAGAACAATAGCTAATACCACAGATACTTAGGAAGGAGCATGCCAGATACAATTAGTGTGAATTAGTGCAACAGGGTGTTGGAGAGAGAAAGCAAGGTCCAGATTTTTTCATAGGAATCCATTCTTGCATAATCAATATTTGCAATCTTGGGTCCAAAGAATAAACAATATAACATTATCAACCTCACCAAAGACAAAGGGGAAAGCATTCCAATAGAGAGAGAAGAATCACAGAAGAAACTGATAAAACACATGAAATGTCTTACAGAATGTCTCAATTTCTTATCTTGAAACAGTGGTCTTCCTTCACATTAACTTTTTTTTAAAGGAGCCAACTTTAATTTTCTTAAGAAATTTACATTCATGTGATGAATTAAAGGAACACAATCTACCTGCAAGACTTGAGCATGGGTAAAAGCTATGCAGAATTCAGGATAATTATATGGTATGGTGTCCTTATTTATCTTTACATTTCAACAGACAACAGGAAACCAATGCAAGTCTAGGACAACAATGTTTTATTATAGTTGCAATAAGCAGTCCATACATAGACAATCATAGATGGTAATATTCATGTTCTAATAAACTAAAATATTAAAAATTCACATTGGCTGAATAAGAGCATGAAGAAAATTGAGTGGAGAAATAAGGAACATATTCTTCAAGTTGTTTCTGTAAAATGGTGCTAACAGTGATATTCAAGGAATTGGAAGTTGAGGGAAGAGATCAATAAAAAAGCCGAAAGTGTGCCACTCCCTTTTACTGTATCAAAGCACTGCAGAAAGCAGTGTAGGAACGGCTCGTTATTATTATTATCATCAAAATCCTTAAGAATCCGAAACTGTAACTTTTTTTTACCTCAATGTCACTTGTCAGAGCCTCAATCAGTTCTTTCCACATTAATAACAACACAGGAGAAATTTAGATCTCATATAACATTAGTGCTGTTAGTTTTACTTAGGACCATCAAAATCTAGCCAGACAATATACAAGCACAAAATGTGTCAGATTTATATAAAAAGTGGTTGCATTTGTATAATTGAATCTATTTAGTCTCATATCTACAATATGCCATCCAAATCTTTCTCTCTCCCCCTAGATTTCTTGCCAGTAAAAAAAACTGCAGTTTTTTTTCCCTATGATGACAATTTTATACCTGTCAGTTCAGGGTTGTTTTATAATGTTAAGAAGGTTTACTGCAATTAAAATGGAATAGATTCCGAATCAGAAGATAATAACCCACAATTAATAGTATAATTTAATTAAATTTTAATCAAAGATTATAAATTTCTTTGCATTTTTAGACTCAGAAGGCCCCTAAAAAACATCTTACATGTAAGTGCAGATTTATAAATGATAATTTCTGCAACTCATACTAAAGGAAACTTTAATGGAAGAAACATCATAAAACAAAGTAAAGCTCTTTATTTTTACTTACCGGCTTCGGCATTTTTGATTCCTGAGGTTTTCCTGTTGATCCAAGACCAAATATTCATACAGCAGTTTATGGATATCCTCTTTGCTTCCAGGAGATCTGGTAGAATGGGTTACAAGGAAGACCAACTCAAGACACATGACATAGTTAAGGAGCTTTAGGCAGGTTAAGTAAGCAAAAATGATTCACTCATGACCAATAATTACTTAGTAACACACCACCACTTTACAAAGAAACAGAACCAGCAGCCTCACCCAGTAGGAAAAAAAAAGAGTCCAATTGTAAGTAGAGAAGGTCATTTTGCCAGCCACACCCATAAGAGCAGCTATAATTTCAAGATTCTTGAGAAATAGAGAGAGAGAGAGAGAGAGAGAGAGAGACTGACTTGTCTGGGGTGGTATCTAAAGCCAGTATCCCAGCAACAAGAGAATCAACCAAACCCCTAGGAAGGAAAACTTGTGCTAAGCCTCTCAGGCCACCAGTTGATAGCTCGTATTTCTCAAAGTCGGCTCTCTTTAGAAGACAATGGCTGCAATCTGATTAGGACTATTCCGCAATAAGCAAACTGCAAGCGCCCATTCCACATAGGACTCAAACATACGGAGGGGTCGATCTTAACCATGGGGAGGAGGGGGGGGAATCGGTAATTGTTCTCTGGTGCCCCTCATACTATAAACAGGGAAGGGGACATTTTCTGATAATGTAGGTCAGATGTAACCCGCAGTCTTTTTCAGCGACTTAATGGGGTTTTTTTTTGGGGGGGGAGGGAGACCCTTTCGTTCAACGCCCCCCCCCGCCTCCCCCAAAGGACACAAACGTCCTCATTTTGTACTGGTAGCGCCACCTTCACGTTCACGTACAGGGAAGAGCGGATTTTCTATTTTTTTCGCATTCCTGCACGCGAAAAGAAGAGAGATCAACTCTTTTCAGTAGCTCAGTTCTTCCATTTCAGTAGCCAGATGAAATGCTCTCTTATTCACTCTCCGTAAACGCGCTCTTACGAAGCCGACCCGAAGAGCAGCGCAACGCCACCCACGCCGAAGGGGGTGGGTCTTCCTAAATCAAGGGGGGCTTTTCGCGCGAGGGAAAAAAAAAAAACCGTCGTGGAAAAACCAGATTCCAGGAAGCGCCAATCTTTCACACGCTTCCTGGGGTAGAAGTTTCCTTCAACTCCGTGGGACGAGGAGGGAGGGACACTTCTCCCTTCCGCAAACTTTCGGGAAACCGAGCGCGAAGTTTGTTCCAAACTCCTAAGGAGGCTTAGGGGAAAAAAAGAGAATGCGCAAATCCCGCCCCGAAAGAAAAGCCCAAATTCCCTTTGAGGGAGAAGCGCAGCGTGGGAATCCCCCGCCGCGGCACCTGTGGCCAAAGCCTTATGCGTCCCCGTCACCCCCTCCTTTCCCGCCTCGGAGGCGAGAGCTTCCCGAAACTGTTTCGGATCCTTCGGCGGCCCCCACCTGTTTTTTCCTTTCCCGCCAACGCAAGGCAACCTGCGGAGAAAAGGTTCGCTTGCCGGCCTTACCTCGTCGGCGCTCCTCTCTCTTCAAGCGGGTCGAGCGGCTTTTGCTGCGGCGCGGTTGCTCCCAGCGGCTTTGGCTCTTTCTCTGGGCGTGCCTTTCCCTGGCCCTCCCCGGCTGGCCGCGTCAACATGGCTGACGGCGTTGAGAGGGCGAGCGTGGCCGGTCGCTCGTTTCGCTGCCGAAGCCCCTCAAGCCAACGTGCTGGTGGAAACCCAGCCGGGAACATGCGAAGCCTTGCAGTGACCTCCCAGATGGTTGTCAACCCGAGGAAAGGAGAACCGGAGGAGAAAGATTTAACACGCCCGCAGCGGGTGTGTTAAGCCTGGCCGAGTCCTGTGATTTGCAAAGCGCCCGGACATTTACTTTCAAACTCTTGTTAAAAGAAAGAAAGAAGGCCCGTCTGGTCCGTTTCGGCCGTCCACCCTCACGCACAATCGCGACGCAGCCTGAAAAGTTACTTCTCTGCGTGTACCTTGTTGAAGGAAAGTGCAGCAGTGATGGTGAAGTAGTGAAAAGGTTCTTGGGAAAAGCAGGACACAAAGCAACTTGAAGTAATAATAGTCTTGGCTACCTAGGAAAGAAACTTTAGATTGAGAAACTTAAACCAGGGGTGTTCAGCCTTGGTCATTTTTGGACTTGTGGATTTCAACTCCCAGAATTCCCCAGGCATCATTTCTGGGAGTTGAAGTCTGCAGGTCTTAAAAGTAGCCAAGGTTGGACATTCTTGGCTTAAACCATTATTATCACTGCCACCCCTGTGAGGGTGTCCATGTTACTCCATTGATCCTGTTCATTGATGAAAGAATTTAATGAAACAAGACCAAACATGTGTAGGCTATAGATGTCTTCAAACTTCCTGAAGCAGAAAATGGATCACCTGAGAAAAACAGTAAAAAAGGAAGCCCAAGTCGCAACCCCAGGGAAGCAAAAGATGGAAGAAAAAGTAGCATTTCTCTTTTTTAAAATTCACTACCTAGCCCTTATGAATATGAATATGTGTCTCCTACATAATGATATTGGTTTGATTTTAAAAATACCCATGATTTTACAAAGACATCAATATCATGTTACAAAGCACCAGGTGGTATTTTAAAACACCGAGGAAATGATTATCACATGACTTTCATGAATTTCCAATTTCCAGATCAGTAGTGTAGCCATGGGCATTTGCACAGCATCACAATATATACTAAAGATATATGCACTGGCAGCAATAGATTAAAACAATAATTTCCTGATACTACTGAGCTCTATCTGGAATTCATTGAAGATACTCCTATTACTTGGACTCGTGGACCAAGATAAAATCTTGACCTGGGCTCTTTGATGGTCAGTTCCAAATTGTGTGTGTGTGTGTGTGTGTGTGTGTGTGTGCGCGCATGTGTGTGTGTGTGTTTGTTTGTTTCAACACTATGAAAGTAATTTGGTGATACCTTTATTCCCCAACTAATTATGGATGTAAGATTTCTTCCTGGTCTAGAAATATTCACCATGTCTGATGTTGCTTAACTTTTGACATCATCAGTTTAATCTTGCTAATGCTGTCAGCTTTGGCAAAGCTCACTCAGGCTCTATTCATCCAAAGACAATTCTATTCCTTGATTCTAGTCCTACTCAAAACAGTATACAATAGCTAGAATTTAAATTATTGGGACATTGTAACTTCTGCCCTCTGGATGAAATCAGAAAGGAGAGCCAGAGTATTTACCAGAATTTTGGAAGAACCTTTTAAAAGCAGATGGTGCTGTAATATTGGTGTGTTGATGTGGACATCTTACTTATTTTCGACATGTAAATAATTAGTGGAGAAGAAACAATGGCAGAGTAAGTAACCCATGGCCTAACACAATGTTACTGATCTTCTCAAAATGCTTTACTACTTGTGCTGGTTGGCTACTTTGACATAGGTTATTTATTAATATAATCTCTCTTTTTCTTTGCTTTTTATCTAGTGTCCTAGCGGAAGAGTGGGTAGCTCATAGAAGAAATGGACAAATCAGTGAAAAGTTCTTTGATACTATATTTGTATAGCCCCCAATTGTTGTTTTGTTACATAAATCAAAGTTCCTCAGAAGGGAATGAGCAGCAAACTCTTTGAAGCAGTTTTATAATTCCAGCTCTAACTTAAAGCATCGTGTTATAGGCAGCACAGATGTCTACATGTATCATGGCACATATCTGAACTGCACATATTTATATTGCATGACAGAAGTAGACAACTCATTGGCCATTGAGTACATTTGTTACATCAGTGTCTTCACCAAATGGTTCTCATGGACATGGTTGTACATTTGGACAACGGTTGTGATATGCCAATCACGAAATACCAATTTTATGCAAAATGCTGCAGTTCTCCTCTATGTTTTCTAATGTTATAGGATGTTTAGTACTGTTTCATTTTGCTTTTTTATATGGGGGAGTGGGGCAGGCATGTGTTCATCCTGGCAAACCTGAGTGCTGCAGTGATTCACCATTTTTATTTTAACATGTTATATGGTGGGCCAGAGACATGCAATCAGTGCTAGATGCTTGGGCCTATTGAATAACAAGCTGACTTCTCATTTTAATTCTTTTTAAAATAACTAAGGAGAAGATTAGACAGGCAAGGCATGTTGCCTGTCCTTATAGTTCATGCCTTTGTAGCTTTTAATTGTCTCAGGCTGTAAGAAAGGATATTTTGGGGACAGGGTATAAGATACGATACTTGCAGGAAGCCAATAAGTGTTGAAAAAATTGGAAAAATAAATGGTAAGATCTCTTTCAACCACACCAAAAAGAAATCCTGGAAACAGCAGATGGATGAAAGATTAGATTTAAGAGATCAGAGAGTGAGAGAGAATGATAGAGACTGGGGCTGCTACCCCACTCCCTTATGTTTTTTTATACTGGTTGGTCAGAAAACAGTTTTGTAGGACAACTTACAGATGCTAAAAATAGTTACAAATCAAATTTTCTCTCCTTATTTGGGGATGGAATTCTGGCATATACAGAGCTCAGCTTTATAATTTTAACGTGAACTTGTACAATTTGCATTGACCTAGGCCAGTGTAGTTCAACCTTGACAATTTTAAGATGAATGACTTCAAATCCCAGAATTCCCCAGCCAACAATGTGAAAGTTGTCAAGATTGAGAAACCCTGATCTAGGCATTATGAGGATTCTTTGGCCTGTCCAATCATGAATATAGTTTCATGTATTGGTGTCTTTGGTGTTTACATTACTAAAGATTAATGTTTACATCCATGCACTTCTTTTTTTAGGATTTCACATATGGGGAAATCTAGGATTACTTATTCTGGAAAGAGAACAAAATACACAGATAATTTATTAATGATTTAACCATGATTTTCCATATATAGACAAATGTAAGATACATTTCCCGAGAGAGAAAAAAATCTTTCAGCTTCCACATTCCAGTTCAGTAATAGTTGGCTGAAAGGGGCAGGGAAATCCTGGTTGTGATGGCTTTGCTTGTTTGTTTCATAAATGGAATGAGAGGAAGTACAATTCAGAATCAGCTTGTAATGTTTAATTAGGACTAAAGATCAAAACAAGATAGAATGCCTAGATCAGGGGTGTCAAACTCAATTTCATTGAGGACCGCATCAGGGTAGTGTTTGACCTCAGAGAGGTAGGGGAGGGGCATGGCTATGGTGGGCATGGCCAGCTTGATGTCACTCATGTTGGGGACACTTGTGGCAGCCTGAGCACTCTGCCAGCAAGAACGGGCTCCCAAGCTGTTTTGGGCTGCAACAGCCTCCTGCACCCCTATGCCAGTGAAAACGCAGCTCGGGAGGGACATGTGCGGCTCCCCCATGCCCAATTTTTGACCATGGCAACCTTCTGCAGCCCTCTGCCAGTGAAAACTGAGCTCGGGGGGGCACACATGCGGCCCTCCCTAGCTCCATTTTCACTGGCAGTGGCACCATGGGCCGGTGCTTCACTGTTTCCACGGGGGCCCCGTGGGTCAGATGTAAGCACCCCATTGGCCTTGAGTTTGACACCCCTGGCCTAGATTTTCTGATGAAATAATCCATGTCCAAGTAGGGACTTAAGTATTTCCATGAAACAATATTTATGGTTCAGAGACAATATATAACTCTGATAACCTTTAAATCTGATAACCTTTATTGTGGCATAAGGTTTCATATATTCCAGTTTAGCAGTGAATAGCCTGGTGAATCTACTTGGTTTTTTTCCTTAATAGAACTCTGACATTCGGCGAATGCACCCAGTCTGTTTGGATGTGCAAAGTGATGAATGGTGGAAGGATCGTTGTAGTTTTTACTACTGTATGCATTCTACATTAGTAGAAAGTATAGTCTATTATGAAGGAAGTTATCACACCTTATATTGATAAAAGATGCTACTCGCTGCTCTCTGTGTGGATGCCATCATTTTGATTGTGATATTGTATTCTAGAAGGGGGCCAGGATTGTGATTAAGTCCACTCTGTTGAGTTTGTGAACATTGCAGGCCCACATTAATAACTGGAATATGGAGACAGCAGAATAGAAGAGAAAGAACTGGAGAAAAAAATCACAAAATATAAAGACCTGCAAATAGAAATAGAACAACTGTGGCAAAAGAAAGTAAAAATAGTACAAATAGTAATATCCCTCTTGGATCCAATCCTTAGAATACCACTGGCATTGACAAAAATCACCACTGGTGAATTGCAAAAGGCAGCTTTACTTGGAACAGTTTACATCCTGTGATGATACGTAGCTTTAACACTATCAAACAACATCTGCCTATTCCAAATTCATGGAAAAGATTTAATAGCTGGATAAAAGTGCCAAATCCAGTCTAAACCATAAACTATGTGACCAACCATAATAATAATCCCAAATCCTGGAGAAGGACTTGACAGAGGGACAAAAATGCCAAATCCAGTCTGGATGACATCTGAATGACTGTGAGACCAACCATAATAATTTAAGCTTGGATGACACATTACTCTCAATGACTCAGGGAGGCTATATGTATACATAGCCAATACTTTCATGATCAGTTTCAAATCCAAGCTAGTATATTTCTATTTGAGTAGATCCTGTTTTGTATTGAAACTGGGCAACCGACATGTTTGTTTGGTCTAAACAAGACATGCACAATTTTCTTAAACAAGATATGCATGATCTTCTTGGAAAATGATTCACTGAATTTTGTTCCAAAAAAGCCAAGCCAAGCCAAACCAAACCAAACCAAACCAAACCAAACCAAAATCCACTGGTAGGGAAGAAACTTCATTCAGCTAAAACTTCGTATTTGTCAATCTATTTGTAACATAGAGACAAGCTATTTTTACTGCTACTGTAGTAAGTACAGCTTGCATTTCCAATCAAGAATTTTCTTCTGCAATCATCCTGCCTGATTGATGTACTGTCTCTTTCGCATTGTCCTTCAGTTGTCACTGGGCTATGATGGATTTTTTAAAGTTGCTTCTTCCATTTTCCTCCTTACACAACAAAATGCCCAAAGACCAAAAAAAAGTCTCTTGTTTAGTAGAACTAGGACTTTTTTCTTTGAAAGTCATTCTAACTTTCAGGAAATTTCTTCTTAGTACTAGATTGCTTCTCTCCTTGATTAGTTTCCATTCATTTCTTTGAAAAATAGATTGATCTCCTCTTCTTTGTGGAAGTCTCTTAGATATTGGAACATTGCTATCATGTCATTCCCCGTCCTTTTTTTCATTAAATTAGACATACCTAATTCCTGCAACCATTCTTCATATGTTTTAGCCTCCAGTCCCCTAATCATATTTGTTGCTTTTCTCTGCATTTTTTTCTAGAGTCTCAACATCATTTTTTCCCTAGCAACCAAAACCAATATTTCAAGTCTCGCCAAGGCATTATAAAGTGGTATAACCCTTTATGTGATCTTGATTTTATCCCTCTGTTAATGCAAACTCTACTGGTTTTTTTGATGGCTGCAGACACTGTTGGCACATATTTAAGTGATTGTCCACTAACTTTCTAAGATCCCTTTCATAGTTACTACTGTTGAGCCAGGTACCACCTATTCTATACCTGTGCATTTGGGTTTTCTTGCCTAAATGTAGAATCTTGCTTTTCTTACCATTGAATTTCATTTTATTAGATAAGTTCCAGTGTTGAGGTCTGTCAAGATCCATCAAGATCTGGATCTTGAGCTTATCTTTTGGAATGTTGGCCATTCCTGCCAGCTTGATGTTGGTCAGCCAGTTATGAATCCATCTGTGAGCTGTCTAACACACATTTCTATCTTATCAAATAGTAGATTGTGATCTACTTTATCAAACACCTTACTGAAGTCTAAGTAAATTATATCCACAGCATTTTGCTGGTCCACTAATTTTGTCATATTGTCAAAGAATATAATAAGATTTGTCTGATACAACCTGTTTCTGAAAAACACATGTCGGCCTCTGGCCATGTCTTTGCTTGCCTCTAGATGTTCTCAGATTCATTGTTTGATTATATTTTCTAGACTCTTCCCAGATATTGATGTCAGGCTGATAGGTCTGTAGTTTCCTGGATCCATTTTTTTTCATTTTGGATGAGGGAAACTACACCAGCCCTTTTCCAGTCATCTGCTAGATTCCTGGTGCTCCAGTATCTTTGAAAGATGGCTCAGTGATTCTCTCTCTCTCTCTACCCACCCACCCACATCTGCACTCCCCCACATGTGCACTTTGTATCTGGAGGGGGATATGTTCAAACAAAAATGCCATCACTGTTGCCATTATATAGAAAATAGCTCTAAGCCTGGTCACATGATAGCTGAGGTATAATAGTAGAACATCTTGACACCAGTGAAGGATGCATCAGAAGATTGGTCATAGATAACTGTTGTGACTCAGCAGAAGTTTGCTGTGAGTTGAGTCGGGATGCAGGAATAACAATGCAGCTGGGGCTGGTTAGTGTGGTCTTCTGGAGATAAAAGGACTGATGGTGCCACGCCCTAGTTGCAGAAGTCAACGTTTGTCATTCGTGCATGGTTCATTGATCATCAGTCGTGGTTTGTTTGTGAGAGACACTTGGATAAGTGATTTGCTTTCTGTAACCCTGATTCAAAGAGACACTTGGAGAAGTGATTTGCTTTGTAAGAGATCTTTGTTTTTGCATTCTGTTATCTTCTTGCCAGAGACTTTATTTATGTTTATTTTTGGGCTTGCAGCCAGCGTGAGCCGAGGCTGATAAAGTTCTTTCCTTTTAAGTCTGTCTGACTGTCGTCTTTGAAAGAGCGAAGAAGGGGGTACAGAACAGATAACTATGAACATTATATGATTTTAAAGACTATAGTGAAAGCAAAGGTGAAAAACACTATTGCACACAGGAACAATAATAACATTGGCTTCTTTGGTACGTGCTATAATTAGTAACACATTAGCAATGAAAAATCTGAGTAAGTGTAAAAGAATATGTTTGCCACTCAGTCCACTTAACGGCCTTTTTATTGTGGATACTTCCCATTTTATGATATTTTAAGAACAGTGTTTAGATTTTTATATCTTTATTTTTTCAATCTATGTGACAACTCTTTTAATTTTTGATATATGCTTTAAGTAATTGCCTCATTAATTTGTAGCTGGGAAATAAATTCATTCAATTTGGTTTACATACAGTTGTATTTTCACAATCAAGGTAGCAGAAACCATGCATTTAACATGAAATATTGCAATGGTGAGCTAAGGGCTAAGTAGTTTGTGCGAAGGGAGTCCCATCCTCTGTTGATGTCTTTGTTGGCTTTGCTGGCTAAAGATCATTGATCCTAATGGATTAATTTTTCAAAGCAGTGCTTGGGCCAGTGATACATATATTCCCTAATTTGGTTTGCATTTGCACTTAAGTACAGTATTATTGAAGAGAAAATGGTGCCAAAACTAACTTGGAGCAATTCATAGTTCAGTGTGGTGAAGAAATATTGTCTACATATAATTGTAGGTTTGAACAAGAAAGAGCTCTTGAAAGTGCACTGTTATTCATAATTTAAAAAAGTTATAAGAATATCTTTTCCTTTAAGATTAAAAAAATGTCGGGGGGGGGAAGGGAAGTGGGGTGTTAGGGGGGAGGGGGGAGGGGGGATATATAGTAGGTGTTAGATTTCAAAGTAACGCGACTGCACTTGTATACTCTTGCTCTTTAATTCCACTGTAAAAATAGGACAAGCTGAATATATTAATAGATAGTAGAAATACACCGAAGGGAGGAGTAGAGGGATAGAAGAAAGAGGGGTAGAGACGGTGGGAGAGAGGATTGGAGGGAGGGTGAGAAGGAAGGGAGGGAGTGTACCGGGAGAGAGGAGTGATAGAGGGGGAGGGGAAGTAGGGTAGAGGGGAATGATGGAGGGAAGATGGAAAGTTGGGGGGGGGGCAAAGAAAGGGTGTATGGAGGGTCGAAGAGGTACATTGGGTTTCTATTTTGGGGGTATTGTTGACAAGAGGAATGGCTGTGTTTATTGTTTAATGTTATATGGCCCCGGTTATGCACAGTATATGTGACTGTACGAAATGAAAATGGAAAAATAAAAACACATTAACAATCAAGATTAAAAAAAAAGAAAGAAGATTCTTCTCTTCTCCTATAGAGTCCATATGTGGATTTTATTTTTCCACTATAAGAATTCAGAAACCTCAATGAGTGTGTGTATGTGTTTATGGGACTCAGCCAGGATAGCAAGAAGGTGATGTTTGTGAGCATGCATATACGTGAGTAAATGTCCACATTATGAATCTCAAACTGAACTTTAGTGGCTTCTTTTACCACCATCCTATCTTTTTCTCAGGTGCAGGGTTTGCTTTTTGGATCAACAAGCATCAACTAACATAACCAAATGCAGCACCCTGATCCAACTGGATATTTTCATGTTCACATCAGGGGTGAAATCCAGCAGGTTCTGACAGGTTCTGGAGAAATGGTAGAGAAAATTTTGAGTAGTTCAGAGAATTGGCAAATGCCACCTCTGGCTGGTCCTAAAGCAGGGTGGGAATGGAGATTTTGCAGTATCCTTCCCTGCCATGCCCACCAAGCCACATTATACCCACCAAGCCATGCCCATAGAACCGGTAGTAAAATAATTGAATTCCACCACTGGTTCACATGTATCCTGCCATCTTTGCTTTGGCTTTTCATTTGTTTATTAAAATAAACATCAGTATTAAAATAGAAGGTGATGGGGTGCTGCTTGTAGAACATGGTCATAACACTGTAGGCATTTGTCCTGCATTTTCTCTGATATTGGCGTGATGTCCATTTCCTTACAAACTGTGTCATTGCTGACATTGTCAGGGAGAGAAATGTCTAATGACCAACGAAGCATCTCCATGGCTTGTAAAGTGCGCTGAACACATCTGGTGACTTGCTTATGTAATTCGCAAGTCACCAGATGCATAAGCTTACTTGCTTGTGTAATTTGCTAAAAGAAATGGTGTATATTGTTAGAATAATAGTTGAAATCATTATTGCACTTCATCATCTCAGCGATAGAGACTTTATCTCAATAGCTGGGAAGCAAAGATGGAGGAAAGGAAGGTACCTTCCCAGACTTGCGTGAAATAAGTCTTAACATTTATTGCATATAATTTCCATCAGATTGCCTTCCATGCATATTCTTTTTATCAATACACTGTTAAATCTTAGAATTAATTGCAATAGTAGGGACTTAATAGGCAAAGATTAACAAATTATTTTAGCCTATTATTGAAATTAATAAGATTAAGTGTTAAGTGTCAAAATTTAGATTTTGAGATTGCCATTCTTGGCTTGAAAGGCCAATGGTCATCAAATAGGAAAGATCCTATTGAGTTTGACATCCATGCTATATAGATCCCTACAGAGTCTATTTTAAAAAAAGTTGGACCAGTTTTAAGTGATTAGTGAGGAAGTTCTCTTGGGATATTTAACTATGAACAATGGCACTGAGAACTAAAATTTCTGAGCACAAAGGTTGGTGATTACCTTGAAAGCCATAAACGTCTTAAGTCCAAAGTGCTTAAGCCAGAATAGGGAACTAGATATGATTTGAGGACTGGATTCAGTCCTTCATTTCCTCTATCAGGCTGGATAGTCAGGGGTTTGGAATTTAGGAAGAGGAAGTCCAACCCCTGACACTTGCATTTTTCTTGTAGAAGGCAGAAGTGAATGACAGTTCTTTGTCTTCCCCTGCATGAAGGAAACCTTACTCATAACCAGACTGCTGCCCTCCAGCAGGAGCAAAGCTGACCTCTTTCTTTTCTGAATAGAGCAGCCATGCTTTGGGTGAAAGAGCTATGCTTCCTGCCATTCTGCTGGGATGCCTGCATCTTCTGCTCTCAGTGGTCTTCTGTACCATATCTTCTGATGATAATGTAGCACAGCTGAGACGAGAGTAGTTGTTCTGTTTGGAGCATAACTTCTTGCAATCTCAACTTCCCCCTTTGTTTATTTATTAAATTTATATATCACCCATCTCATTATCCAGAACAGATCTTAGGGAATATATCATGTCCCAAAGACTGAGTCATGCTTCATCATTCATTCATTCATTCATTCATTCATTCATTCATTCATTCATTCATTCATTCATTTATTTATTATTTATTTATTATTTATTTATTTATTTATCGGTTTAGGAAATAGATTTGGCTAGGTAGACCAGCTTTGTGGGCCAGATGAATCTCCAGACCAAATGTTGTCCACATCTATATTAAGGGGACACCACAAATATCAGCTACTTACTTCCTAGAATATGCTAGGGATATATATCCAATATGTAGTGAAGGCATAAATGAGATTAAAAGACTTAATGGCCATATTGACACAGTAGACTCCTTTAATCCAAAAAATGTCCATTTACTTGTTAGCCTCTATTATTGCTGGACTGTTTGAGGTAGATTTGTCTTCAAAATTTTGACTATTGAAATCTTCAAAGATTTTGACTGTTTGAAGTAGATTTTATCTTCAGGTAGATGGTGATTTTTGCACTGGCTCTGTGTAATTTTATTTGCTAATTCTGTTTTCAGTTTTGAATTATTTTTTTTTGTAAACTGCTCCAAGCAGTGCAAATATTTTGGAATGTTTGGATATAAGTAGTTTGAATAATCAAGAAATGTTTTAATGCTTATTAAAGAATGCAAGATAGGCACATAACATTTTATTATTCATGTTTAATATGCAAGAGATATGCAATATAATGATCTGAACTCATAACTTTCCAGTTAGCCACAGACTTCATTGGATAATCTTTGGACACTTGCCATTCCCACGAGCTGCTATGGAAATCATATGAGAAATAATTACGGGTTTGCTTTGAATTTCTAGGAAGAAAAGGGGATTCCTTTGAAACATATAAATGATATATTGCAGGCAAACAACAAGTGGCTGATGTCTAAGTAAAACTGGAGGTTTATTTTCAGTTAGTTAATTATACAAAGGCAGAGGAGTTCCCTTGTGACATAATTATTATTTTTGTAAACCAAAAGCCCTTTGGGGAGAGGAGATATTATTTATAGGTTTATAAAAGAGGTAGGTATGGCTAACCCTTCCAACCTGATTGAATATTTAAGCAGAAGCAACACTAATCAGATGCCTAAGTTCTTATGCAAATCAATTGGGAAAAGGTGACAATGACATAGGTATTCCTGTTTTAGTTCATTTTCTGCTGTCTGCTACTGCGATGCTGCATTGCTGGGAAAGAAGGAAAGATTATGAAAAATAGCTTTATGAATTTCAATATCAGAAAATGCTTGCTTTTTATTGAAATGGCAAAGACGAACCTGTATGTAAAAGAGAACTTTCCTAACCTTAGGAATTCCATATGTATTGAACTTCAACACCCTCAAGTAGAGCTCCCATCACTGCTGCAAAATTCCAGGCAAGGATAGGGTTTCAATCTCACTTTGTTGCCATCTTGGCTTTGTAATTATCTATCTATCTCTCATCTATCTATCTATCTATCTATCTATCTATCTATCTATCTATCTATCTATCTCTATCTATCTATCCTATCTATCTATCTATCTATCTATCTCTCTATCTAATCTATCTATCTCTATCTATCTCTATCTATCTATCTCTATATATCTCTATCTAGCTATCTATCTATCTCTATCTTTATCTATCTATCTTCTATCTATCTATCTATCTATCTATCTATCTATCTATCTATCTATCTAGCTATCTATCAGCAAACTTGTAATGAGGAAAACTTGCAGTCTGATCTTTTCGAAATGCACCTATCTGTATACAGGGAAGGTGGGGTTTTAGTTAGATTTTACAGTAGAGCACTTATTAGAAATATTCCTCAAGTATCCTTTAAGCATATGATGGTGTGTAGAGATGCATAGCCTCTTTATTGTAATGTTCTTCTGGAGTTCATTGATAACTTTTTTAAAAAAAATATTATATCATAGACGGACAAATAAAATAGTTTCTTCTATACAATGAGGTTATATTTATATTCCTGCTACCAGAAGTTATCCAAACCAGTGTAATATAATGGCTAAGGTACTGAGCAGGACTGCCCATATTTAACGGCTTTCAACCATGGAAGTTCATTGCTTGTCATACAGCCAGTTATCTTTCAGCTCAGCTCACCTGAAAGGGACTTATGGGACAAAAGAGGAAGGCACACTGTGTACACCTCCATGACCTCCTGAATGAACACTGGCCATAAATTGAATAAATAAATAAAAAATCAAGAAGCATGGGCCAAACCAACCTTATCATTTTTTCATTTTAGATTCTTTATAATCAATCAAGGTTAGAGGTGGTATGGGAAAAAACTAAAGGGCAGGAAACAGTTACTAATATCTCTTGTACCAACACCATAATTCTTACCTGACCACAGAAGATCACAACTGCAATGTAGGGGTGGCAGGACAGAAGAACCACTTCTGTGAAGACCCATAAAGACGTGCTATAGGTTAGAGCCAGGCCATACCTGCAATCTCATTTAACTCTCACCACTGATTTTCCATACTGATGATGACGTAGCTATTTTCTGATTTATAGCAGTCTTGAAGAGGTGTTCCTCTTGAAGCAATGTTCTATTACCTATTGAGCTGCCACAGAGAAGAGAGATCAACCTATTCTCCAAAGCATCTGAAGGCAGAATAAGAAGCAATGGATGGAAACTAATCAAGAAGAGAAGCAAGCTGGAATTAAGGAGAAATTTCCTGACAGAACAATTAATCAGTGGAATGACCTTGCCTCCAGAAGTTGTGGGTGCTCCATCACTGGAGGTATTAAAGAAGAGATTGGACAGCCATTTGTCTGAAATGGTATAGTAATGGCGAACCTTCTTTGACCTCCAAAAGGGGGGGAGCATGGGGGGTGTCGCACGTGGGCATTCCACACCCATAATGCAATGTGCGACCCCCAGCACGCATGCACATATGACCAGCGCTCCCCCCAATTTTTTGCATGCTTTTTTCGCCATCCCCAGGCTCCATAGGCTTTATAGGAGCCTGGTGAGGACAAAAACAGCCTTCCCCCCCGGAGGCCCTCTGGAGGCTTCAGGAACTTCCCTGAAGCCTTCGGAGTGCAAAAAACACTGGCCCTATGGGCAACTGGAAGTTCGGAAACGGACTTCAGGTTTGCTTGTAGGGCTGGTTTAGTCCTCCAGAGCCTTCAGGGGTCTTCTGGAGGCTTCCCTGAAGGCTCTGGAGGGCAAAAAAATGACCCTAGGAGCAAACCGGAAATCACTACCAGTTTGTAGGGCCATTTTTAGCCCTCTGGGGCCTTCAGGGAAGCCTCCAGAAGACCTCTGAAGGCTCCGGAGGGCTAAAACGCCCTACGAGCAAACCGGAAGTCTGTTCTCGAACTTCGGTTTGCCTGTAGGGCTGTTTTTTTGCGCTCCCGAGGCTTCAGGGGAAGCTCCTGAAGCCTCCGGAGGGCCTCCGGGGGGAGGCTGTTTTCGCCCCTCCTCATGCTCCTATAAGCCTCTGGAGCCTGGGGAGGGCGAAAAAATGGCCTAAAAAAAGGCTGAAGTCAGCTGGCAGGTGCATGCATGTTCGCCATCCCAGGTAATAGGGTTTCCTGCTCGAACAGGGCCTCTAAGTTCTCTTCCAACTCTTATTCTGACAGACAGGTAGTTTCCAATTTAGAATAATTCAAAGCTTGCTGAGAGTGACAAGTGTGGAGATAGAGATTAATTTGATTGAAAAAGAGCGGGAAAACTGTAAGTTGCATAAACGAGGAAGCTGTTAACAATATATTAATTTAACATAGTTAACAATATAATATTTATGTGAAGTGTAAATTATGTGCTCAAAAACACAAACTTTTTAAAATACTGTGAATGACATTTATGAAGCTCAGGGAAAAAAGTTTAGAACAAAACAAGTTGCTAATGTTTTTATTTCTATCTGCTGCCTGTGTCTATTTGTCGTTTGCTAACCATTTTACATTGAAACAGCATTTACCTCTTCCCATTAGGCAAGCAAACTGCAAACTTCCTGAGTTCAGATTTAAGAGTCAATGCATTCTACAAGTATGAGCAATTAGAGAAATATTTCACCTCATTTTAAAATACAGAGAGTGCTTTGTACTGAGTAATTGCTTTGGAGACGAACTGAGTTACTGTAAATTATTCAATTAAAAGCACTGTAACAATGCTTACAAAAAAATCTTAGGTCAAATCTTGAATTCTCAGGTAGGTCAAACATACTGTTATTCACTAGCCAGGTATTCTTGCATGTGTTGGTTAGATCACATGGTAAATGCACATGCTATGCTAAGCCTCCATACAATTTGTTATACAATTCATGGAATTGGGAAGAGAATTGAATTAGAAGCAGAGCAACATAACTTCATACTGTGCAGAAATAATTTTTGGTGACAAGCACAATAGTGTAACAATATCTTAAGCCGACACAAGCTGTCTTTAAATGGGCTCAATAGATCAGGTCACTTCAATCAAGACCCCTAAACCTATCTGAAGTTAAGAAAATTATTTCAAAGATGACATTAAAAACATATTATAACTATTTGGAAATCACCAACAAGAGGGGGCAAGGATTTACTTATGTGTGAGTTGGGCAACTATGTAAATTTGTCAAACAAATTAATTAAAAATGTCCCTCCTAGGCGTACAAAGAATTTGGCAGATCTGCAGCTAATATTTCTAATGAAATAATTAAATGGCATAGAAGTGAACTAAAAAGGTATAGGAATATGATGTCAACAAAATAATTGCCTACTTTTTTTAAAGCTGACTCCCACTCAGTTGCCATCAGATCTTTGTGTCATAGAAAATCATACCTAGACATGTATGATGCATTAAATCTGTGGGAGTTCCCACATTGGTTTTTCATTATGAGTTTCCTACCCTCTGATCACAGAATACTAAAGGAGAAGCAGGAATCCAAAAACGCATCTACCTTAAAGTCACCCTATTTGTTGTGAAATACCATATGCTTGCTAAATTTAGGCCTGGTGCAAGCAAGGGCAGTGTTGTGAAACACTGACTTTCAGTCTACAGTTTTGGCATACTCCTCTCTGAAAACTGGTCCAGTTTCTCTAAAGCTCTTAAGAGTAGTTTTCCTCAATTGATGTCCTCCATACCACTCCTATCACTTTATTTCAAGGACAGGTAACTTGGGATAAACCTCCCAGCTCTTGAATTAGAACTCCCTCAACTCAATTGTCATGGCAAATGGCATGGGTATATGGAAGTTACAGTTTAAAAAAGTTGGAGGAAACTGGATACTTAGTCCTTTACTAATGAACATTGTCTATGTTGCACATGGAAGGAAATAGCGTAGATATGGAGAGTATTGATACAAGAAGCCTGTCGTGAGATAGCAACAGGGTATATCCCAATCATCATAAAGTTGTTGAGAAAAAGTTAGAAGGAAAATTTAATAGTTCACACTTAATCTTGCTCCATGTGGCACTTCCATTTTAAACCATTTTCAGTTAGGACCTAGGGTGGTCTGAGTAGCTTGTGGATAGGAGTTTTCTCCATTGGGAGTCCTAGCTTTCTCTTCCAGTTCTGAGCTTCCCTGCCTTGGAAGGCACTGTAAATAAAATGCTAATTTGACAGTTTCTTATTTCTCCCTGTAGCCCAGTCTAAATAAGCTGAGATGAAAAGGACCCTCTCTTCCAATCAGACACATATGTTCAGTGGTGGGATTCAAATAATTTAACAACCAGTTCTCTGCCCTAATGATTTCTTCCAAAAAACAATTTCTTCACCAAACAACCGGTTCTCCCGAAGTGGTGCAAACTGGTTGAATCCCGCCACTGCAAACTGGTTGAATCCCGCCACAGCAGCTCAGGTTAAATTATTTCTGCTTCTATTCTCAATAGTGAGAGACAGGCAATCCTGCCAATTGTTTTCAAAATGCTTTGGAGAGATTCATGCTGTGTCTTCAGATGTCTTCAAAGCAGAACCACTTGAGATCAGAGATACAGTACACAAGAAAAGAATGAAATTTGCCATTTTTCTAGATACTGATTGCAACTCCGTGGTTACTTTTAACTTCTAAAATCTCTAGCCACAGATCTCCACCAACAGGGGTGAAGCATAAAGAAAATGACCTCCTCTATTTTATTGCTTTATTATATAATATTCATTTTAAAGCTTTGTTGAAATTTCCAGGTACCTAACTGAAAGGGACGCAGTTGCTCAGAAGACGCTGAGGCTTCTCGATATAGAAAGATCAAGAGTTCAGCGGTTCAAATTCCTAGTGCCATGTAACAGAGAGAGCTCCGTTACTTGCCCCAGCTTCTGCCAAACTTAGCAGTTCGAAAGCATGTAAAAATGCAAGTAGAAAAAATAGGAACCACCTTTGGTGGGAAGATACCGTAACAGCGTTCTGTGCGCCTTAGTCCATGCCAGTCACATGCCCAAGGAGATGTCTTTGGACAGCTCTGGCTCTTCAGCTTTGAAACAGAGATGAGCACCGCCCCCCCTAGATTCGGGAACGACTAGCACATTATGCGAGAAAAACCTTTACCTTTACCTTTACTTTAACTTCAGTAGTTCTCCTATACTTCATTAAAGAAATTCAGCCTCCTTGCATTTCACCCCCCCCTCCCCGCGTAGCCCCAGTGTTGAACTGGCTCCTGATTATCACAATCCTGAAAAAACTATGGATTTCTGTTGCTTTAGGAATCTCATGTATCCCCCCCCCCCAATAGTCATATGCTTGACATGCAGAGATTAAGTAACAGAATATTTTTCTGGTTGAAGAACAGACAACGATATCTTCTAATTTCTGCATAACAGCTTGCTTTTGAGACTCAAAGCTAACTGCATAACAACCAGCTCAAATATAAAAAGTTCAATATTGAGCTATTTGAATTTGCCCCTACAAAACCTGTACAACGAGGCTTCAACATACTGTACTGTCTTACTTGAGGAATTCAGGAAGCAGATTTGTTACAGAACTCCTTCCTTATCTAGTCAACCACTGGGACTTTGGGAGTCGAATTTCAGAAGCAAATGAAGCATTATGGAGGCCTCAGTGAACTTTGTGGGAGGGAGATTAGAGGAAAAGGCAAGGCTCTCTCTCTCCTCACCTGGCAACATGGAGCACTGAGGTCATCGAAAATGGATGGTTTATTCAGTCTCTCCTTATGACACACCTAGCCGGAGGAACACCACTGTGAAAGAATTAGCTATGATTCATGAGCAGAACAGTAAACAAAAAGTGTTTATTAGCAACTCCTGTCAAAACATTCTGCTAAACCACATTCTGACAATGACTTCCTTTTCTTGTCTCAATTACTTTTTGTATTCTAACGCATTGTAATCTATATTAAAATGTTATTCTTTTTCTTAATGTTAAATGCATGATACCTTGAATTGCAATTAGGCGCTTTAAAGACTACACCATATCTGTTGATCTGGAGAACCAGCCCTTTCCGATAGACTTGCATCTAGTCCATAGGACTATCTGTAGGGCTGCAAAAGTGAGAAGACCATTAGAATATAACAAACATAAATAGGTTTTTGGTTTGCCTTAGTTGCTATTTAGTAGTGGCCTCTATTTTTGCAGCCCCTAATGAGTCAAGGAAGTATATTATTAGGTAGATAGCCACCTTGTTTAAATACATTTCCTTCCTTCCTTCCTTCCTTCCTCTTCCTTCCTTCCCTCCCTCCCTCCCTCCCTCCCTCCCTCCCTTGCTTTCTCAGCTGTTAAAACCAAAGTTGTTTCTCAAAATAAGTTTGTTTTAGAATGGATTGCTGAACAACCAAGGGTGGCCTGGTTTATACAGCACACTATGTCAAATCATGCAAACCCACTTTGTCCTACCTTGAAGACAATACCATTATATGCTCAGCTGCAAAAATCCAGATAACCACTGGATGACAGGCAAGAGACACAAAGGAGATGATGCTGTTATCAGATGGATTAGAAACTGGCTGATCAATTTTACACAGTGAATTTTATTCAATGAATGGATGAATTTAGTCAATGGCTCTGTACCCAGGTCGAAAGAAGTGTTATGCCTGTAGTATTCCACACTTTTATGCATGACTTTGTTCATTGGGGTAAGTGTTCAATTATTAGATTTACAGGTACAATTTTATACAATTATTACATCTGTAGCTGACATAAACAAAAAATAGCAAACAATTTAGAGAACACTGTCAAAATTTAGGAGCATATTCACAAGCTAGAACATGAATTTCTGAATTTCCCATGCATGTCAACAGTGATAAGTGCAAAGTCCTACATTGGGTAAAAAAAATAAAGGTATGAATATAGGATAGAGTGAGAGGGTGTTTTTATAGATCATATGCTACACATGAACCTATGGTGTGACATGACACCATAATGACGCAACTGCAATCCCAGGCTGCATCAACCAAATAATAGTTTGAGGATGAAGAGAAGTATTGTCCTCCTCTAGTCTGCATTGGTCAGACTACACCATTACGAGCAGATTGACAAATTAAAGCATATTCATATGAAAGTAACCAAGACGACAAGGGCCTTGGAAGGAATGTTTTCTGAGGAATAGTTGGAACTATTGATTATATTTAATTTGGGGTGGGGGAAGACACCCAGAAGGTAGGATAACTGCTTTCACAAATCCAAAGGACTTTCAAGAACAGTAATTCTGAACTAGAATTATTCAGAGTTGTTCCAGAAAGTGAGTTTAAATTACAAGGAAATATATTTAGTTGGACTTGGGGAAACATTTCTTAAATTGCAGTTAGAATAGACTGCATTGGAAAGTGGTGGTCTGTCCTTTGCTGGATGTGTTTAAGCAAAGGCTGGATGATCATTCTGGGCATTCTGCAAAAATGACTTCTTGCACAAGGTACAGGGTTGGACTGTATGATCTCCAAGATAATTCTCAATGTTTTGTGATTCAGGTTTGAAATGTATCTTATTGTATAAAAGTTTGGAAGTCTTGGCTTCGTGGCACAGCTTCATCATACATTGTTTTGCAATCCATGTTTGATGGTTTAGCATGTTATTGAATGTAGTTTATTCATTAAATCATGATTAAACCAAATCGTGCCTTAATGGAATGTGTGGAAGCTGAGTCACAGTCAGCTGAAACCAATTCCTTTCTTCAGTTGGACGATGCCTTTGAGCTATGAATATTAGAGAAATAATATATCCACAGGGCACATTTAATGACGTGAAGTACATAACATTTCAACAGCCTAATCCTATGCCATAGTGAGAATAGGATTCATGGTTTATGAGAAGCTAACCTTTTATTGGGGTGTTAGTGCTGCCACATTCTGCATGAAATATGTGATTATCACTAAACTTTGTCCTTTCCCATTCTGGGTATTTATTCCCTTCTGGGGGAATGCCCCCAAATGCATGTTGAAGTGTGAGATGTTTTCCAAAACAGTTCACCATTCCTGCGTTAACATATGTTGCCCAAAATACAGAAAAGGCTCAATTTTTTCCTCAAAGTATTTCCATACACGTGCTTATGTGCCTGTACATATTCTGGATACAGAACAGAACAGAATAACAGAGTGGAAGGGACCTTGGAGGTCTTCTAGTCCAACCTCCTGCTCAGACAGGAAATTCTATATCATTTCTGACAAATGGCTGTCCAATCTCTTCTTAAAACCTCCCAGTGTCGGAACATTCACAACTTCTGGAGGCAAGTTGTTCCACTGATTAATTGTTCTAACTTTCTAAATTTCTCCTTAGTTCAAGGTTGCTTCTCTCCTATATTAGTTTCCACCATTGCTTCTTGTCCTGCCTTCAGGTGCTTTGGAGAATAGACTCCCTCTTCTTTGTGGCAACCCCTTATTATGACAGGAGCAGAGAAGTGGGGAAAAAGGGCGATTCAGAAAAGAATGTATTATTTTCCATACTGTACTGGATTTGATAGTGCAGGAAGTTATCACCCAGCCCTCTCCCAGAAAAATGAAATATCCTAGGAAATATTGAAAAGGCAGAATATTTTCTCTGGATGTGAAAAGAAAGAACATGTTTTAAAAGACAGAATAGCTGCCTGTAGCTTCCTGCCCTTCCCCACTTTGTCAATGGGCCATTAAGAAGGCCAAGCTAGTCCCTTTACATTATAAAGACTTCTCTGCTTCAGCTCCAGGGGATGGGATTAAAGCATGAATATTGGCCCTTTACTCAACTGACCCCATGGCATCTGAGAACTCAACCAAACCTGGATTCAAAACGCAGCCTAGAGAGTTGCCCCTGCATGGCCCCATGGGAGTCTGACAACCAATCAGAATACAAGCTCAAGATCAAAGACCAGAGAGGGCATAAAACCAGGGACTCAGCTTCTCAATCCTTCCTTCTTTTCTTCTCCACCAACATTGAAGCATCTGATCACCTTTTCTGTTCAGGACTCAAGCCATGTGGTCCTGTCCACCAATAAAACATCTTTCCAAGCAGCCTCCATGTCTCCTGTGTCTTTTCTCCACTTGGAGCCGAACCCAGGACATTTCTTTCATCAATAGAAAATGAAAACAGTGTTGCAGAATTGACAGCATCTCCATAGCTATAATTATTGGTGCTGATATCAAAACATACTTCTTATTTGGAAAATATGGTGGATAAAATATCCATATCATTTCATTTTTGAGATCTTCTGTGTCATCAATTCCTATTAACTTAACTAACTCACTCTAGTTAACCCTTAATTAACTCTAGTGAGGAGGAGGTTGAACTACAGAAGAATTAGCAGAAAGGCTGATTCTGTCACAGCAAATATGGGGTAATGTGATTTTACTGGAATGGATACCTTTACATTTGACTAGAGGGAAGCAAAAATAACACACTTGCATAACTTTGTTCAAGAAATTCAAATTAAATTGCAGAACAGATCTAAGGCTCTCATGACTCAAAGTCAATCAATGGTTGGAACTTCAATAATGGTTATTCAATCATTATCTATTTCCTAGAAGTGAGAAGGAAAATTACTTTCCAAGCTACCCCATTTGATTATATGAGCTATTTGTTTTAAGAGGAAAGAAAAGATGCTTGATGTTTGCTGTGAATGCAGCTATGATGGCATATAAAAAATTACCATGAGAAACTATTTTTAAGTCACAGTGTCTTGTTTTGGGGATTAATCTTGAATACATCTTAAAACACACCTTTTTATTTGAGATTCCATTCAAGATGAGTATAAATTGAAAACTCCCTGATTAAAAAAAATGTGGTTGGGTTTAGTATGATGCTTATTGTATTAAGCACTTGGCATCTTGCAGAAAACGTGCAATTACAATTTTGTTCATTTCTGCCACAATTGCCCAACTACATACTTGTTTGAGTCTGCAGCATGAAAGTAACTCCTACTCGAAACAGTGACACTGATTGTTGCATCACTGTTACACAACACCTGCAAGGCTGGCTTCACATCCCTTTTTTGGTGAGGCATATCAAGTTCTGAGATGTAGAATTCCCGGATCTGCCTAAAATGAAAACTCACAAGGATCTGCTTTTCTTCCCAGGAACTTTTGGGCAAGTCCTTATCTCACCTACATCCTCTCCTGCATTTGATAAATCCTGATTTGCATGACTGAAGGAGATAATTTAACCCAAGGAGATACTGATGGTACCAACTTGGATCACCTCCCCATTTTTCACCCCCCTTCCTAACCAACTTGCCAGAGGAAAAAAGTTCTTGAAACGGAATGCCTGCAGTGATATTTGTACAATTTTACATGGCCTCAGGAAGGTATGGCCTCTAGTCTAAAGATTTCAGGATCCCTGAGAATAAAAATCAGGGCAGATAAAAGCACCACATTGTTCTCACGGAACATTTCTTTACAACAGCAGGTCCTCTTGTTCCGTGGATTATTTTGCAGCCTGGATACAGAGGCATGAAAATGTTGAATAGCCCACTCTTAAGTATTCCTACTCAGCGGGAGCTGCGGGACCCGCCCTCCTCCTCAGTGTTGCCCCATCAGTAAACTTCGTTTGAAGTACCGAAAAGATCACGGCATCTTTTCAAATCGTGGAAGTTCCGTGATTAAAAAACCCAAAACAAAACTCCGACTCAAAATATATTTCAGAAAAGGAAAGCGGAGGCGGCGGAGGGGGGGGGTGTTGTCTGTCAGTTTGGACCTTCCCCTCCGATTTCATCTACCCCGCCACTACTTCCTCGGAGAAGTCGACGACGGAACTCCTAAACCACCTGTCCTTTGTCCACGTTGTCAGAGGCGGCGAGGGCGCCGCTTGCTGCGCAAAAAAAGAAAAGGAAAAAAAGAGCCAAGCCTAAGAGGAGGTCAAATTAAGTCTCTGTACATAAAAGAATCGCAGGCGGAAACTTCCGCCTCTGTAAACTGAGAGCCTACCGCTCCTCTCCCGTCTAGTTTCGTTCTCTCGGGGCGGGGGCAAACGAAGGGCGGGCGGTGGAACTTTGCCCTGGGCGCGATTGTGCTGTCATAAAGATCGACAACCAATTGAACGGGACAGGTTAAAATAGAGCCTTATAAATAGCTGGGCTGGCCGGGCGATGAAGGCGATAAGAGACGCGGTGTTAAAACGAGCGTGGTTACCTATCCACAGAGATAGCGCGAATTGCCGTAACTTCACTTGGTGCCTGATCCGGAATCAGTGGTGTATTAACCATTAAGCAGACTAAGCACATACTTTAAAGGCACCAGGCACAAGGGGGGCCCCACAAAGTTGAGAAAGGAAAAAAACAACAACCAGTGAAGATTTGTACAGTATGTACAAAGGAGGGGGGGGGCCACCAAGATTTGTGCAATGCTTAGGCACCAGCGAGCCTTAATTTGGCCTTTCCGAAATGCTGCTCCGAATGCCTTCAGCTATACAGTCAGTTTGTGTCCTTTAGTACCATAGCCAGATTTTGTGTGGATAAGTATGCTTCTGTAAAGGTGATTGATCAATAATAAGTTTCATCTAGTTCATTTTTCCTCCTGTCCAGTTGTGACAGATTTTTATGAAGCGGCCTTGGTTTAAATATTGGGAATGTTCTCAAATGAATTATTGTCTGATTGGCATCCATTATGTTTCCCAGCTTTGGTTTGTAGGCTGACTTTTTCCTCTCCATCAAAACTGCAACTTGCATTCTTAATGAAATAGGCATTTTAATGGAAGCGTTTCAGGAAAAACGTGATTTCCCCTTTGCTGTCTTTCTAGAGCTCTGGATAATTTACAACTCAAAAACAGGAAAATCAGAATCAAACTAGAATTGGAAAAAAAAAACGGACTGCTTTCCTGAATACATTAAACATCTTTTTGACATAAAAGGAGGAGGGGTGTGTGTCACACAATTCAGGAGTAACGATCTGAAGTTGAACTAGTGATCTGCCTTTGAAAATATTTTTAAATGGTAACAAGTATTATGGAATTGCTATCTGTAGCAATTTGTGATGTTTCTTGTAAATTTATATTTTATTGGTAAGAAACATACATGAAACTGCCAAACACATTTCGTTGGCTGGGTTAACACAGGACTAGCTATGGTTTGTCATTCTGATTGAATTTAAGCATTGTGCTTTTAGAGTGTGGCTCAGAATTCATGAACTAAGATTATGCCAAATCTGACCTGCAAAACACCAGGCCAGATGACAGCAAAGGATGGGTTTTTCTTTCTGCTGCTATCAAGTGATTGCCTAGATTCTTGCTGCCAGATCTACTAACTCTAGAGTAAACTCAAACATTATACGCTTGTACGTGATGCTTTCTGGCTTAACATTATCTGGGTTAATAATCACAAACCATTATTTATGAAGCACATTGGCTAGGTTAAAATGTGAAGCTAAAGAACTCATACTTTTATTAAGTCCAATATAGGAATCAGGTCACTGTGTTAATGGTAATGAGATGTATAATTCTATTTTCTGCTCACTGAAGATTTCAATCATCAAGAAATACAAAATGATGACTAACAAGTATAGTTAAAAAAACATAGTATCCTTGAGAGTGATGATGGTATAAGCATGTTTCTAAAGTAGAATAAACTGTCAAGATAGAGGTTTTAATTACGTTTGCCTGATCCCATTCGTGAATTTGGAACACTTTGTCAAGTAATTCTTTTAAAAATAAAAGGTTCATGGTATTTCTGGATTGAATTCAATACAAATGTGTTAATCACACTGAATTAAGTTGATTTAAGGTAAAGCAATCATGAAAAATCTACTTTGCCCACAACATGGACTTAACTAGCTATTCTTAAAGTTTGGTTGTCCCATAATATAAACTTTTATTGGATAACCAATAAATTGGTGACCCACTGTTGTCCTACATATTTTGCAGCATTTAGAGCAACTCTTGTAACCAAATCTCCAATAAACAAGGATCCCAATACAGTTCTTTCAAAATTATAGTGGAGCGAACTACTTTAGTCACTTTCAAGGTGAGCTGAAAGAGGAACTGAATTCTGATGTTTCCTATTTCAGCTAAAAGGCCAACAGTAGGCCTAAAAGTGTGGAAATGTGAATCCAATTGTAAGTGGTGCAACTAGAATTTCAAAAGTTGTTTTAAGAGTGTAGATTCATGTAATGTAATATGAAGAATTTTTTTAAAAGGAGAATCTTGCGAAATTACTCGGCTTGCAGTTTTAGATGGCCCAATAGTGAGTTCCTTACTGAAATTAGCAGTAGTTCAGTGATAGCAGGCATAAGCTGAATTAGAATTTTCCTTAGTTGCAACTATATGGGAAAGTCTGTATCAGAAGAAACATTTTAGATGTTATTTGGAGCCAAAAAAATTATATATAGATTGAAATACCAGTGCTAAAAATGATTAAGATTGTTACAACAAAAATGTAATTTTGAAATTTTGTTTGCAGTGATAGAGCATACAAAAATCAACACATGGTCTACTCTTATTCTTTATGAAATCAGTCGGTTGGTAATATAGGTGTTCCTGAGACATAATCATACATGGACTGAAAGGCAAATAATATCCCCCTTCTACTTTCCCTTAATGTTGTTCTGGTTAGCATTATAAAAAATCATTTTTTTCATAAATGAATGAGTGGCTCTCTTGCCTATTTTGGGTTAGAGACAGATACATATCTTTTCCTTTGTTCTCATAGGTTTTTGTGAATTACTGAGAATTCTTCCAGGTGTTTTTATGAACACTAAAGTCCTGTTTTACAGATTTATTATGATCTTTGCTTTTCATGAAAGAGAAATGGAAAAGTTTAGCAATTACCAGTAAGTTTAAATGCCTTTTATATATCTTTAGAATCTATATACTACTAAAACTCTCATCATGACTGGGTGAAATAGAGCATCACGGGCAACAATTTTTGAACCAAGGTACTCAAAAGGACTAATTACAGAATGTATCCAAAATCCAGGATCCATGGTTCACAACAGAATGAAACTTGGGAAGGTTGTGACTGCTTCAGTGCTGGCTGGTGCTGCACTGCTGCTTCAGTCATGTGATCTTAATTTTCAATGTTGCATGACAGTTTCCCAGCCAGCCTTGCAATCCATTGCCTTATTCCCCTACCAGTAGCAGCCATTGCTGGAAAGGGAAGGGAAAGGACTGGAAAGGCAGGCAGGCTGGCTTTTCAATACTCCCTGCCAGATTACCACAAGGAAACTCAATGAGGAACCAGCGGGAAGTCAGAAATCACTCCTGCTCCCACTGCTTTTCTTCCCACCCTTGGTCATTCCATTTTTGTTTATTTGAGGAAATATCTCCGAAATGTTGACCCAACCGTCGTCTAGTTAGTTATTCATTGTGTGCAGATCTTCAAAGGGGCACTTAGCTTCCCTGAAGTTTGGTTCAAAGTGTTCCTTCAAAGTAAGGCAATGCCCTGTTTATCTGCATAGGGGCATAACAGCTGTAGTGCTTTGCTCAGTGGTGTGATTTGTGAACAACAACAACAACAACAACAACAACATCATCATCATCATCATCATCATCATCATCATCATCATCATCTCAGCGCTCCCTAGAGGTGAACCAATGCAGCACACTGAGACAGAGCTGTAAGGCAATCTTCATACTTCTTACATCTTATATGGCTGACATCTATTTTTGGCCTTCTAGCAATTGGTTGGAAGGATTGTATGTATCATCATGGTTGGAGTTATTTTTGTTAAGGCTTAGTGATATAATTTGACAAGACCCAGGCATTTTATCAAGCATGACAATGCAAGGAGATGGCCATTAGCAGACCCAAAGAAGGTTATCCTTCAAATAATTATGAAATCCTTTGCAGATCAATAACTTGCACATGAGTCAGACAGACACAAAGATAAATTTGTCCTATGCAACTGCCACTTCTGATGAGTTTAAATAAATACTTCTATTACCTCTATTATGTAAGTTATATTTTTACAAGTATGCACTGTTCTCATGGCATTAGAAACACACCCTTTGTATGCAGCATTTTTTTCTTTTCTTGAAATGTTTGTTCTGCCTGGAAGATTAATGTTGTGATTTTCTCCGTGTTCAGGTTATTCACCCAGAGGTTAACTCTTTACTGTGGCTCCTACAAGATGGAAAGCAAATTAAGAAAAGCAACTAAAAAACATTATCAACACCTGTCCTTTTTCAATTTAGCAATTAAAGGTAAAGGTTCCCCTTGCACATATGTGCTAGTCGTTCCCTATCTAGGAGATGGTACCCATCTCTGTTTCAAAGCCGAAGAGCCAGCGCTGTCCAAAGATGTCTCAGTGGTCATGTGGCCGGCATGACTAGATGCCGAGGGTGCACGGAGCAGCAGGGAGCGCTGTTATCTTCCTATTTTTCTACTTTCATTTTTACATGCTTTTGAACTGCTAAGTTGGCATAATCTGGGACAAATAACAGGAGTTACTCTGTTACGCGGCACTAGGGATTCAAACCGGTGAACTGCTTACCTTTCTGATCAACAAGTTCAGCGTCTTAGCCACTGGGCCACCGTTAGCAATTAAACACTGGCAAAGAAAAACGTGGATCAAAATACTGTAATGATATTGGAGGAATTCAGTCTCATACAAAACAAAGTAGCTCAAAAATAAACTACTGTAATAACAATTACAACCATACTTTCTCTTAATGGTGTTCTCTTGATAATTTTTCCTCCCCCCCGCTCCAATTCTATTTGCCTGGTTAGAAAAAGCTATATGTAGGGAAGGTAAAGAATTAAATATATAAATAAGCAGGAAAATGGCAATCTCTTCTAAAAATCTCTATATTCCATCTTTGCCCACATCTTATTATGCATTCAAAACTCAGTATTGCACATAGCCATCCAGAAATGATGTCTTGTATAACTTGGAGAATTCTGAATGATGGATACCTTACCAGATTCATCAGGTTTATCAAAAACAGAACCTTCCTTAAAGTGGTATTACTGTGTTTCCCCGAAAATATGACATGTCCTGAAACTAAGGCCATGCCACATTTTTCAGGTGGGCAAAAATATAAGTCCCCCCCCCAAATAAATCCCCTGGACAACCCCACTCTGGCCAGGCAGAGTGCCACTCACCAACCTAGCGGTATCCCAAAGGCACCAAGCCGCGGGAACCAGGGAGCAAAGGCACTCGCATTGCTTGGCGCCTTTGGGATACTGCTAGGTCGGTGAGTGGTGTTGTGCCCAGCTGGAGAGGGGTTTCCCGGGCGGCTGTTCCGCTCCCCGATCGCACACCTCCCAGCTTCACAATGCCCTGGCACAGCTCTGCTGCGTTCTACTGGAGGCTGACAGCTTCACTGCATTCCTTCTTTTGTCCAGGGAAGCACCTTGTAAAAAAACCCATGAGTTCAACTGGTGAGGTTTTTTTAACAAGGAGCTTCACTGGATGAAAGGGCGAGGAATGCAGCAGAGTTTGTCAGCCTCTGGTAAGCAGTAGGACACGCGTCTCGCTTCTCCCCCTCTGCCACCCCTCATAAAGGGACATCGGGAAAGGGAAGCAGGCAGGCTCCCTTTACCATTGGAGTGAGGTGGGTGGTGTTGGGCGCGAGGCCTTTCCAGGTCTGTTGCGGTCCTCGCCATTGTGTCCAGGGAAGCCCTGGTAAAAAAAAACCTTCTCGTGAGTTCAAGAAGTTTGATTGAACTTGCAAGAAGGTTTTTTTTTTTTAACCAGCGGGCTTCCCTGGATTACAATGGCGAGGAACGTGATGGAGCTGGAAGGTAAAAGGCACACCTTGCTTCTTCCTGCCCCAGAAAATAATAAGCCCTCCCCCTATACTAAGCCCAAGGCCTATTTCATGGGGCAAAAGAAAATAAGACTCTTTTCTTATTTTCGGGGAACACGGGTATCTATATACAACTTCTTTCAAAACAAGATTTATCAGGCATGTTCATTTTAAATGTGTATGGATGATGGAATCCTAAGTACTTTAATTATTTAGATTATTATATTTTTCAGCTTAGTACCTATGTTATGATTTTTGGACTGGAACAGTCCAAACAGGCAGTTATAGTGTAGATATTTTTTTTACTGCTTTTTTTGGAACTGCTTTTCTGTTACTACTTCTGTTATTCCAATGCCTTAACTGGAATATAGATTTACATTTAAAAGCATTTTAAATAATTATTTCTGGGGATTGACAGGTTGGTGACCTCTTCTAGAGTAAAAATCCAAGAAATAAAATAAGTCAGACCTCTTTGCACGGACAAAGAAATATTTTATATTGTGCTTCTCTTAGCAACACTACATTCCATATGAACGAACTGTTACAATACTCAAAACAGGGATGTCAACTGGCAGCCTGCGAGTCGGATGTGTCAAGTGCTGGCTCCACCCCAGTGGTGGGTTCTGTTCTGGATCCCATTCCAGTGCAGGTGCTGTACGCGCTGTGCGCATGTGCGGAAGGCGGAAGACTAAAAGATCGGTAAGGAACTGGGGCGGGCGGATGAGCCCATCGGAGCACTGTACCAGAATGGTATCTGGTGCCGGGACAGGTTCAGTACACCCGTACCGGGGTGTACACCTGCAACCCACCACTGTTCCACCCCCCCGCCCCCCCGGTTAGTGAAGGGGAAAAAAGTCCCGATATGTCACATGTCACCGCCGTGATGATGCGGGCTTGACACCCCTGCTCTAAGATTATTCAAATATTGTACAGGCAGTCCTTGACTTACAACAGTCCATTGCGTGACGTTTAAAGTTACAACGGCACTGAAAAAAGTGACTTACAACCATTTTTCATGCTTCCAACTGTTGCCGTATCCCCATGGTCACGTGATCAAAATTCAGACACTTGGCATCTGACTCATATTTATGACGGTCATAGCATCTTGGGATCATGTGATTCCCCTTTGTGACCTTTTGATAAGCAAAGTCAATGGGGAAACCAGATTTATTTAACAGCAGTGTTACTAACTTAATGACTCCAATGATTCACTCAACAACTATGGCAGGAAAGGTTGTAATAGCAATAGCAATAGCAGTAGACTTATATACCGCTTCATAGGGCTTTCAGCCCTCTCTAAGCGGTTTACAGAGAGTCAGCATATTGCCCCAACAATCCGGGTCCTCATTTTACCCACCTCGGAAGGATGGAAGGCTGAGTCAACCCTGACCCGGTTGAGATTTGAACCGCTGAACTGCTGATCTAGCAGTAGCCTGCAGTGCTGCATTTAACCACTGTGCCACCTCGGCTCTATCTGTAAAAGGTTGTAACAAATCTTTCACTTAACCACAGAAATGTTGGGTTCAATTGTGATTGTACCTATACGCCTTTTAAAAAAATATTGGATGTTCACTAGCCAGCGGATCCAAAAACATGCACCAGATTGAGAACCTGTCATGAGAATTTTGAAGTTTACATCATACAGCCGTCATATCATATTTGTTTTTACTGAAGTAATCTGAAAAGTGCAGATATGATTACAAGCTTAATAAGATTTGCAAATACAAAGCAGCAGAAATGTTCTAGTATTAAAAACATGACCTTGTGGGAATCAAGAGTAGAATATACTTTTAAAACTGGTCAAGCAGCCATCTTTGTTTTTTTATTTTCATGGTCTTGACTTTATATCAAAAAGATAAGCCAAGGGGCATTTCCTGATGTCAAAAAGGAGCTATGGATACTGATGGCATGCACCTCTTCTTGGTGTTCCACATGTAGGAAATGAAATACTGTATACTATTACGTAACTGAACTCAGTGTATTGCTAGTTGCAAGGAATTTCATTTGTCCTGAAACTGTTCCCATCAAATGTTTCTTTAACCAGTTTCATTCTAGCTGGTACCAAACAGAGCTAATTTATTTAGTCTTAAGTGTTTTCAGCATGTCTGAATGCTTTAATTCCCATGTTTATGAAGGAACCCACATTTGTCATTTACCATTTTTGTTACAACTTTCACCACAATTGGACAAGTGACCTTGAAATGCTAATGGGAAGTCAGCAGAATAATTTCTCTAAATCTTGTTTTTTTCTTTCTAATTGACGTTTTGAAAAACAAAACTGCAAACACGGAACCATTGTTGTACTTTCTATAAATATGGCTGTGCATATAGTCTTCAACGGAATAGAAAATAATACAAAAATAGTGGTGTGAAAATAAGTTTATTCTACAATAGATGCATTTGCCATGATATAGCTACAAGCATGTTATAGATGTCTATCAGTCCATTAGAAAGGAAGATAGTAGTTTTTAGGGTAGCATTTAAATGCAATTTAGTTTCATTATAGAATAAAGGCTGTATAATCAAGTAAATATTTTTTCCAGTATATTTGTTATAAAATGTTAATCTCTTCCCTTAAAAATGGCTTAACAATGGCTTAATGTAATTATTAAAATCAGTAACAGATAATGTAATGAAAGATTAGTATAGACTCGGTGGACACATGAGACTTAACAAATTAAGCTAATTTAAATCATTTTAATTTTAATGGGTATGGCTAAACCCAATTTTCTCCACATATTGGAAAGTGACATTGTTACAGGAAATAGTATACTGTATTCCCATATGTCTCAATTACAGAAGATTATTATAGAGATAAAGGCAAAATAATAGCTACAATGACAAAGGTTTAAAATAAAATACCCAGTTAAAAAAATAGCATTTGAAAAATAGCATTTGGTTAATGTTTGCTAGAATAACAGCTTTCTTCACAAGTACTCAGTAGATTCTCCCAAATGATTATATACAATCTTTTTAGATTCTGTGGAGACATAAAACAAGCAAAAAATAATTTAACATTGGTCCTTTTAAAAAAACAAACAAATTATACTATTTGGGTTACATACAATGCAAATAAAGTGTCTGTGGTTTTAATCACTTTTTAAGAAGTTCATTATTTAGTTGTTTCTAAAGTCTGAGTTTATATGTTGGATAAGAAAAAAATATTAATAGAAAATGACACTAGAGTACTTAATTAATAGTGCTCAATATATATCACAATCCAGCCAAAAGTGGCAAGATTTTGAAGCTTTACTGAGCTCTGTAAGAAAAAAGTTAAACAAGTGCTAAATTCTCCATTGAATGTATCTTATATATTTCTTAACTTTGACCGGACAGTCCTCATAGTGTATACATTGTTTTTACAGAACTATATGTTGGGTAAACATCCCACACTATTTTATTAAACAGGGACTATTATAGGTATAGGACATGGCGGCTCAGTGGCTAAGATGCTGAGCTTGTCGATCAGAAAGGTCGGCAGTTCGGCAGTTCGAATCCCTAGTGCCACATAACGGAGTGAGCTCCTGTTACTTGTCCCAGCTTCTGCCAACCTAGCAGTTCGAAAGCATGTAAAAATGCAAGTACAAAAATAGGAACCACCTTTGGTGGGAATGTAACAGATTTCCATATGCCTTCGCCGTTTAGTCATGCCCACTGCACATGACCACTGAGATGTTTTTGGACAGTGCTGGCTCTTCAGTGCTGAAATGGAGATGAGCACCACCTCCTAGAGTTGGAAATGGCTAGCACATATGTGCGAGGGGAAACCTTTACCTTTATTATAGGTATAACAGTCAAGTAGATTGATGGCTAAGAGTTCAAAATGAAAGTTTATGCTTTATTAAGGTGACTGATAATGATGGTTAGATGGACTACTAATAACTGAGAAACAATTTTGTGATTGGAAGGACAAAACAAACCTGTAATACCTTATCTGGCAAAGGGACACCCATCTAAATTAGCTTAAAATACATAGCAATAAATAGCAATATTGCAGTCTGGTGGATTTTCTCTTCAGGGTTTAGACTGTTTTCATTCAGTGGCTTCCATGCACTGTTTGTAATTTTCTGCCCATTAGCCTACTCAATCACTGCTGAGCTGTTTACTTTTCTTCTTCTTAAATGTTTCTTTTAATACTCGTGCAAGTGCTGAATGAAATTTTCCCCTTGCTGTTCTCTCATTTGGATGGGTGGTTCTGATTTGACTATACAAGTTAGTTTGTCCTCAACCTTCATCCTAAGGTGGAGGAAAAAGGTTCCCATTTAGACAAGAAGGGTGGGCCCGCAGAGTCAGCAAAAACAAAAATTTGAAGGCTGAAATGGAAAGAATGTGGAGAGGTTCTGGCTATATTAGTTGCAAGAGGCTTGGTGGTATCCAACTTTCTAGTAGAGAAAAAAGCTGTAAAAGATACATTTCAGGATTTCAACGCAGGAGATCTGTTTGCTTCCAATATACTTATCCTACATATTTGCAAATAAAGCAAATATTACAAATCTTGCATCCCTTTCTGAGTAACAACCCAACTGGCTGAATTCCTGCATCATATTAACCAGTGGCTTGTTTAAATATGGCTTTTATATAGTATGCTAGTATAATACTAGCAGTGTAGCAGAAATCTCCACCTGGAAACCCAATGTACATAGAAACAGTAAATTTTCAGATAGGATACATATGACAAATATGTATAATAATTAATCTTTTTAATAATTCACTTCAGACTTTGGTTTATAACTTCATTAACAGTTAGCACATTGCTGAGAGAGTAGCCTCAGTTGGCATACCGAGGCTGAACAAGGTGGGACTGTTCGTAGTAACAATTAAACTAATTTCCTGCAGTGGAATGCAGCCATGTTCTTTCAAGTAGCTATGCTCTTCTTGAAGTGCTGGCCCGCTAACAGGAATATCCTCAAGGCCCGTGATGGTGAACTTATGACACCTGTACGAGAGATGGCATGCAGCGCCCTCTCTATCAGCACATAAGCCATCTCCCCCAGCTCAGCTCCACCTCACAAGCGCGTGCCTCCCCACCGGGCAAACTGGTCTTCAGTTCTCTGCTGCGCATGCATGAGGGGGTGTATGCGGGGGGCTGCACAACATGCGTGGGGAGGTGAGGTGCATGCAGAGGGCATGCATGTGCAGGGGCGCATGCGCATTGCATTTCGGGGAGTCACGCGCTTTGGCACTTGGTCCAGAAAAGGCTAGCCATCCTGGGCCTAGGCATTAGAGCAGCAGCTTCCAAACCTTTTTGGCACCAGGGTCTGGTTCTGTGGAGAAAGGGTATTCCATGGGACCAGAGGGGACGTGGTTTTGCCATGCTGTCTGCATCCTGTAGATGGATTTTTTCTGTTTGCGTAGCCCAGTTTCTGGCATGCTGCAGCCCGATGCCAATCTATGGACCAAGGGTTTTGGACCCTCGCATTAGACAGAAGGCAAGTTGTACTAACGCGTTGGTACAATTGGGCTAGAGTGCTTCATGAAAACCCCTAATTGGCACAAGTTAAGGCTCCTTATATGGTTAGGCATGGCTCTAACATATCTAGCATAGATATATTTAAGGATCAGAGGGAGATATAAGGTGTTTTCCACATTGCCTTGTTTTTAGTTTTAAAAGCACTGGATATCCTAATGCAGTGGTTCTCAACCTGTATTCTGTGGCCCCTTGGGGGGGGGGCGTGATGCCATCACAGGGAGTCCACGAAGGCTGGAAGAACTTTTATGATTTAAATCTGGAGTTAAGTCTTGGTGTTCTGTGGCTATGGTTCATGGCACACAAGGTATCTAAGGTGAGTTGAAGAAAAAGTTGAGAACCACTGTCCTAATGTATCATGTGCATATGATAGTGTGTGCATGGCTAGATTAATACACACTATTCCCCTGTGCCTTAATTCATTTTAACCGTAGTTCATTGACTATGCCACAAGGATGGCTTTACCTTTTACATTAAACTGCAGTTTTCTTAGCTACGATTTATTGACTAAACGCAACTGGCTGGGTTCTCATTTTGTAATCAATTATATAAAAGCACAATGGCTGGCTTCACATATTAATGAATATGTGACTCCAGTCTATGCACGAATGAGTTAGGGCTAGTGCATGGGTGTCAAACTCCCAATGTCACGCTGATGTCATGTGACGTTTTGTGACATTTTCCCATTTGCGGAGCTGGGCGGGCATGGCCTGCATGCGATGCATTTGGCCCATGAGCTGCCAGTTTGATAGCCCTGGGCTAGTAGATCAGGGTCCAATAGTCCTTTAGATTTTTGTAGCACAGCATGGAAGAAATGTAAATTATCTAGGCGAGTGAGAAAAAATGTCTTGATATGATTTACTGCCTCATCTGCCAATCTTCTGTCTGGGAAATTGTGACTTAATGAAACTTAAGCGAGATTTTGCCAAACAAACTTGGGTGGGGGAAATGAAAGTCTGATTTGACTTCTTCTGGAAAGATTCACACAACATACTTGGCTAAAATATGGTTGGCTAATATATGGTATAATAGTGCATAATACCCCATGGATAATTTAACCATAGGTAAGCTTCATTTTTCTGTCACTTTCTGTATACTATCTGTATTCACTATTAGCAGCACTCTAAGTCAGGGGTGTCAAATTGGCGGTCAGTTTGCCAGATGTGTCACACACAGGCCCATGCTCATCCCGGGTCTGCAAAGGAAAAAAAACCTCACAAAAACATCACCACGTGATGGCAACATGTTTCATAGGTTTGACACCTGGGCTCTACGTGTTAAGTAAATTCTCATGTTTTAAACACATTAACAGAGTTGGAAGGGATCTTGTAGGTCATCTAGTCCAGTGTTTTTCAACCTTTTTGTGCAAAGGCACACTTTTTTCATGAAAAAAATCACGAGGCACACCACCATTAGAAAATGTTAAAAAAATTTAACTCTGTGCCTATATTGACTATATATAAAGTAATTTTCCCACGGCACACCTTACACTATGTCATGGCACACTAGTGTGCCGCGGCACAGTGGTTGAAAAACACTGATCTAGTCCACCCTCTGCCCAAGCAGGAGACCCTACATCTGCCTCTACCTAGGATCCTGGTTATGAGGTGAGAGCTCCACCTCTAGGCGACAGAGACTAGACATTTTCTTCTCAAGAAGATGAAAATGGATTTATTAAAGGCTACACTTAAGAGGCTCATGTAAATGTGTGCAGTTCAGCACTAAGCAATTATTACTACATGACACATAGAACTGTTAACTGTTAAGACTATATTCCCATAAATTCATGGGACTTCTGTGAGTCTTCTTGGTCTTTCTGACTAGGCATGCCTAATACAGTTAATGAATGCCACAACCTCAGCCAACCAGAAAATATATTGCATGCTTAAGAACACAGAAGTATAGTTTGCTTCTAATAATTTTACTGACATCTAGTGGTAACACTTGCAGAAACTCTTGAGAAATTATTAATTTAGAATTAGAATTTCATTAAAGGCAAGATCCAGTCATGGTTAAAAAATAATAAAATGCATTCATTCTTATTCCACTCCAGAAATACCCTGGATGTTTGCTAAATATTTCATCTTTATTACTTCTGTTAATGCTCCCCCCCAATTTTAGTTGTGTAAAAATCTATCCTATATTATCCTCCATTGCAAATACGATTTTATACAGCTAAGCTTAATTAATGCGAAACATATGAAAATATACAGGTAGTTATTGACTTATGACACAATACAGTTCAGAATTTTGGTCATAAGTTACTGAAGTAAAAATGTTGAAGCACTGTGTGATAGGACATAATTTATAAATATTTTAATGAAGGTCATAAAATAAGTCATTGTGGTCCTTAAGTGAACTATATGCTTATTAAGCAAATCAATTCTCCCAGATGGCCTTCCCCCTCCAGAAACTGGCAAAAAACCCATCACAAATTGTGGTCATGTGAGTCATATGACCGCAGAATGCTGCAACTGGTTGTAAGTGCAAGTCAGTTGCCAAGCACCAAAATGTGATCACGTGACCAAAGTGACAGAGGGTCAGAATTTCAAGGATGACTTACCGTATTTTTCAGAGTATAAGATGCACTGGAGTATAAGACGCACCAAGGTTTTGAATTGGCAAATTAAAAAAAAAAGTAGGTAGGTAGATAGAGGAAGAGAGAGGGAGAGAAATACAATAGGTAGGTAGGGAGAGAGAGTAGGTAGGTAGAGGAATAGAGAGAGACAAATAGAAAGAGAGAGAGAGAGAGAAAGAAATACAGTAGATAGGTAGGTAGGGAGAGAGAGAGAGAGAGAGAGAGAGAGAGAGAGAGAGAGAGAGAGAGAGAGAAGGTAGGTAGGTAGATGTTTCCAGTTGTATTATCCATGTGCTGGAGAAGGAAATCGCTGACAATCTGTAGTACCTAACTTTGTTCCTGCTGTAATTCTCATGAATCAATTAAAGAGCTCTCCAAAAGGGGGAAAAAAAGTTTTTGCACTCTGCAAACCTCCCAAAAATGGCCCGTTTCGTAAAAATGGGCCCGTTTTTTTTCAAATAAAAGGCATGAATAGCCTTGGAGGGACTTGCAGAGTGCTCTTGGGGGAATGGGGTGGAAACGAGCAAAAAACCGGCCCATTTTCACAGAAAATGGGCCCATTTTTGTTTAAAAAATTGCATGTATAGCCTTATGAAGGCTTATAGAGTGCTGCTGCGGGCTGTGGGGGGCAAAACATGGCCCATTTTTTGCTTATTTCTGCCCTCCCCAGCCCCAGGAGCTCTCTGAAATCTTCCATAAGGGTAATGCACGGACATTTTGGTGAAGGGGGTGAGGCTTCAGGAGGCAAAAAAAATGCTGTATTCGATGTAATAAGACGCACTCAGTTTTTCAACCTCTTTTTTGAGGAAAAAAGGTGCATCTTATACTCTGAAAAATACGTTACTTGTAAGTAGCTATTTGAAGTCATCATAACTTTGACGGTCTTTAATGACCGGTTGTAAGTTGAGGACTACCAGTAGTGTTTTATTGATCTTTCCTTTGTCAGGTTTTCATTTTCATGTCTCAATCAGGGCAAGAAATTGCACACATGCACATGCCCTTTGTTTGAAACAGTACCAGAACAAGTTGAAATGTGACCATGGAAGAGATTTTTTTCTCATTGAATTTAATCACTATTTATCGGCAGGTGCCAAGTGAAGCCAACTCTGATCCCACAAAATTTACAGCCCTAATCATGAATCTGTTTCCCCCCTGTCCCCCATGATGTGCTGTCAATCACATTAGCCAACATGGCAATTTCACGGGTTGTAGAGACCTCTTCCCTCAGGTGGAATGTGCATCTGTCTTGTGCTGCTGTGCTGTTTCATTGGTTTCCCATCAACCATTTCCTATGACAACTTGAGAGCAGGCCAGGGATGCTTTGCGAGTTGACAATTTTACCTTTTATGAGTTACAAACAAGCACATTGCTTGGATTCAAACTTCTAAACAATAGTTTTCTTCCAGGGCTCCTTTCTGGGAGACCCACTATTGTTAGCAAGTATGGAGGGGTTAGGATGTTCTCTGGTTCAGGATAAGGAAAATAGTTAGTGGTAGCAATAAAAGGGAAGTTGGATAAAATTAGGGCAGCAAATCAGGATTTCAAATCAGAAGTTGCAGGTGCTTTATCACTGGAAAGTTTTAAGAAAAGACTGGCCAGCCACCTATCTGAAATGGTGTAAAGTCTCGTGCTTGAGCAGGCTGTTGGACTTCACTAGAAGTTCTCCAAGGTTCTTTCCAGCTTTATTCTCATGTGATTGATTGCTTGATTGGGTGAAAAATATCCCACAAAGTTATGTAGAAAATTCTTAACGTATTTTTCAGAGTATAAGACGCATCGTAGTGTAAGATGAGCCACAATTTTGAAGAGGCAATTCCCAAATAGATAATTTTTTAAAAAACATTTTTGCACTCTGCAGACCTCTACAAAACGGCCCGTTTTTTCACAAAAACGGGAGTGTTTTTTCAAAAAAAAAGGGCATGAATAGCCTTTAGGAGGTTGTAGAGTGCTCCTGGGGGTGGGAGTGTGGGGAAAATGAACAAAAATGGCACATTTTCTGCAAAAATATGCCTGTTTTCCCCCAAAATGGCATGAATAGCCTTTAGGAGGTTTATAGAGTGCTCCTGGGGCTGGCGGGGGGGGGGGAAACTGAGCAAAAAAGGCCCATTTTTTGCTCACTTCTGCCCTCCCCAGCCCCCAGGAGCACTCTGAAAGCTTCCTAAAGTCTATGCACGGCCATTTTGGTGAAGGGGGCATGGTTTCTGGAGGTGAAAAAATGCTGTATTCAGTGTATAAGACACACCCAGATTTTCAGCCTCTTTTTAAAGGGAAAATGGTGCATCTTATACTCCGAAAAATACGGTAAGTCTTTGCTGCCATCTGAAGATTATCTGGATTTTTATACTCCAGATCTGGCTGTCCTAATTTGAAAATTCTCAGCTCCCTCTTCCAGGAAGAAAAAAAAAGTTGGGACCCACTTCACTCTGCATATGAAAAAGCATTTGCAAAAGTGGCATCTAGCTATTAATAAGGACCATGTGAACAATGTGTAATTCCCACAGCCCAATTCATTGGCAGCACAAAACTGTTTCTGTTCTGCATTATTTTAGTTGTATCTACAGGACTATCTACAGGTAGTCTTTGACTTACGACCACAATTGAGTCCAAAATGCCAAGGTTGGGAAACACTGATTTGGAGATCAGTCTCTATTCTGTTTTTATTCTCTTTTAACTGTTAGCTGCCCAGAGTTATACATATGAGATGGGTGGCCACGCAAAACAAATAAACTTATTAACCAGAAAAATCCATATAGTCTTTCAGCTTGTCTTATTTTGCTAAATATGCAAGGTGGTACATTTGTCTTAACATTCTGAAGACACTTCATTTTTCACATTTCTGTATGGCTTATGTTCCTCAAAGAGTAAGACATTTGTCAATGTCTACAGCATTTCCATGACTACTATCAACCTGAGGAGGAGGGGGCGGAAATGCCATGCATACTTTTGGCCAGAGTAAAAGTCTCATATTTCTGTACTGGGATGTGAATGCGCATGTCCCAAACCCTGCCATAACATCCTGTTGGAGGGGAGGGGACACAGGGGTAAAGTTCAGATGCCATTAAGTGGGATTTAGTTTCGGCTCCACAGAAGTCCATGCCAGATGTTAGTCCTAATAAATGAATGTATTTATTTGAACTTTGTCTGGAGGCTCGTAAATTAATTAGGCCAACTCTTGGAAACTTCACAGAGAGCCGAAACTGACTTTAAAAAATCTATTAAGATTTCTGGGTTTCCTGAATCTTGGGCTCTCCGAGCACTCCCCCAACATTTGGGGTGCTTGGAGGGAAAATCAGGCAGCTGGAGGTATGCGGCAATGCCAAGCAGTGATGTTTTCTCCAGCAGCAGAAGCAAGACAAGATGAGTACTTTTGGAAATCAACCCCTAAAGCAGCTGAGCTGGAATTCCCTTGCCCTAGTCCCCAGATACAGGGAAGAGTCTCAAGCAAGCTGGCAAGGGTGGACTGGAGGTGGGACTAGAACAAGCCAGGCTCCCAAAGCCCCAGATGGAATCCCTAGGGAGTGCAATAGAGGAACAGAGGGAGGATCTTGATCAGGCCACCCTTGCTGATGAGGGGCCATCATGCTGCCCAAAAGAGAGGAGAGGGATATCTGATCCTGTTGAGGAAGGAGATGCAGACTGGAGCGCAGCCCCCTCCCCCTCCTGATAGAAGGAGAAGGAGCCCAACATGGCAACTAATGCCTCTCCCATGCAGTAGGCAGGCTGCCAAGAGCAGGCAACTCCCTCCCTCTCTCCGAACTAGGAGTGAAGACGATGGCCAGACATATCAGGCGCAAGCATACAGAGGCCAACAGGAGGTTGGAGGAGTAGGGCTGAATGACCTGCCCCAATTCAGGGGAAAGTTTGACGGAGACTCAGATCAGCTAGCCCTATTCTTGATTCAGCTGATATCCATCTAGAACACTATGGGCACCTCTACCCTCCCCCAGAACCATGTGAATGCTATCGCAGAGGGTCTAGAGGGAGAAGCAAGGGAATGGCTAGCAGCCCTCCACAAGAGGAGAGCCCCCCAACTGCAAGACATAGATGACTTCCTGTGACTGCTAGAGGCCAGGTTTGAAGAGGGGGAGGAGGAGGACCCATATGTGGAAGAGGAACTCAGCAAACTAAAGCATAGGGGCCGCCCTATCAAAGAGCACATCTGTGAATTTAGGAGGGTCATAGGAAGGCTACTCCCTTTACCAGAGCGACTGCTGGTGCATTTCTTCAGAACAAGCCTGGACAAGCAAATTGCCCAGGTAACCGCATACCGCGACTTCCCAAATCAACTCTCTGAGTGGTTCTGTGTAGCAACAAAAGTCGACAGCGGGCTGCGTGCCAACGACACAAGAAAGCAACAAAGAGAGGGGTCAACCTGACCTGAAACCACCCAGCCAGCCGGGAACCACAGCACCACAGCAGGCCATGAGACCAGCCTCCCTCGAAGTCCACTGAAATGCTACAGATGCAGGGGGATGGGCCACATAGCAGCTGCATGCCCAACGCCAGCCCCCAAATCAAGGCCAGACCCACCGCCCAGGGCGCGACCAGAACAAGTCCCCAAAGGGACCACCAACAGGTCCGGAAAAGACCTCCAGGCTGCAGACGCCCCTTCCCCCTCAGGCGAAAGTGGAGGAACCCCAGGAAATGACAACCAGCTGCCTGAACCATATGACAGCGAGGACAAGGGAGAAAATGACGAATGGTGAGAATGGTTTTTTATTTTTTTTAATTTTGTCTGTATCCCCCTTCCCTGGTTTGAGTTGTGAGCCGCCCTGAGTCCCCTTCGGGGGAAAAGGGCAGCATATAAATATAATAAACAAACAAACAAACAACAAACAAACAACAAACCCTTTCCTTTTTCCAATGCGCCCCCACAGCCCCAAAACAGGAAACCAGGGGGATTTTCAAGCCCTAATAGACTCAGGCTGCACAAGGTGCTTGATTAACTAACCACAATCCTGAAACTGGAATCTGAGCAAAAAGACTGGCCCACCCGATCCGGTTCGAGTAGGTCGACGGGTCCCTAATGAGAGGAGCCTATGCCACCCACCTGACTGAACCAGTGAGACTAGAGCTAGCGTATCATTGGGAAGTAATTTGATTCATAATATCCCCCAAAATGACACGCGCAGTCATACTAGGACTTTTCTGGCTAGACAAGTGGGGACCGACCATCTGGTGGCAAGGGGGTACCCGCAGACTTAGGATATCAAGGGGCCCCCAACCCCTCCCACACCAGCAAGCAGAAACACCACCCATGCTGGAAACCCCCCAAAAGAGCCCACAAGAACAACTGGCAACCACATCTGACAAAACCCAAGAGGCCAAACTGATTCCGATGGAATATCAGGACCTCGCAGAACTATTCAGCGAGGCCGAGTGCCATGTTCTGCCTCCACACCGGGAGACAGACTGTGCCATCACACTCATTCCCGGGGCAAAACTACCCAAGCCAAAACTATATGCCATGATACCCCAAGAAATGCAAGAGATGCGCAAACACATAAACAAAAACCTAGCAAGGGGGTTCATTGAGCCAGCCAAGCCACGGGTTGCAGCACCAGTCCTCTTCAAAGAAAAAAAAAGATGGAACTATGAGGTTGTGTGTGGATTTTTGAGGGATAAATGGTGTGTGTACACAACCTATACCCCCTCACTTTCATGAAGGACATGCTATCTCATCTGGCCAAGAGAAAAGTCTTCACCAAACTAGACCTCAGAGAAGCATACTACCGAGTACATATCAGAGAGGGAGATGAGTGGAAAACAGCGTTCAACTGCCCCCTAGGGAGCTTTCAATTCAAAGTGATTCCTTTCGGATTGCAGGGGCCCGCAGCGGTATTCATGCAGTTAATAAACGAGGTGTTGCACAAGCACTTCTAGAAGGGGGTCCTCGTCTACCTAGATGGCATCCTTATCTACACTGAAACCATGGATGACCAAGTACCCCTGGTCCACCAAGTACTGAAAAAACTTCTGCCAACCAACCTGTACGTCAAGGTGTCAAATGTGAGTTCCACCATGCACGGTTAGACTACCTGAGTTACCGAGTGTCAAATGAGGGAATAGAGATGGACCCAGCCAAAGTGCAAGCCATCTTAGGCTGGCAACCCCCTCGCACCCGCAGACAACTACAAAGTTCCTAGGTTTTGCAAACTTCTACAGGCAATTCATCCCCTCCTTTGCAAAAATTGCCAAACTTCTAACAGATCTCCTGAAGACAGGGAGCCCAGGAACGAAACCCCATCTGGGACAACCACTACAGTGGGACCTAACCTTCAAGAGGCGTTCAAAATACTAAAAGGAGCCGGTGCTGAAGCATCTGACCCCGAGCAGCCTTTGTGATCCAGGCAGATGCCAGTGACATGGCAGTGGGAGCAGTGCTACTCCAAAGAAACAACCAAAGAAACTTACAACTCTGCACCTACACCTTCCACAAGTCCACAGACACAGAGAAACGCTAGGCCACGTGGAAAAGGAGGCTTTCACAGTGAGAGGGGCACTGCTAACTTGGAGACACCTGTTGGAAGGGGGCCAGAAACCATTCAAAGTCTGGATCGACCACAAAAATCTAGAGGTGCTTAGGACCCCACAGAAGCTATCACCCAAACAAGTCCGATGGGCTCAATACTTCAACTGTTTTGATTTTGATTTAAAGCACATTCTAGGGGGGAGGAACTTTCTAGCTGACGCCCTCCTCCCGCATGCCTCAGTACAAATGCAAACGGGAGCACGTAGTGAATACCATCATTCCCTCTACCCAAACATCTGCCCAAGTGACCACCAGATGCAACGCCATGACTGGCAAGACCGACTTGTAAGTGACCCCTAACCACGAGGCTCAAACCTGAACTGCTAGCAGACCCCCTGGTTCCAAAACAACCAACACATCTTGACAAAGAGAGATGGACCTTGCAGGGAAGGAGACAAAACTCTATGTCCCAGAATCCTACATACCTAATTCTCCAAGGAGTCATGATGCCAACCAGCAGGCCATTTTGGGTTGCTAAAGACTTTTACACTTAGCCCAGAGCAATTCTGGTGGGCCTGGCATGAGAAAGATGTAGATAGTTATGTGAAAAGTTGTACCATCTGCGCCACAATGAAGAGAATGACCAGGAAAAACCCCCTGGACTACTGCAAACAGTAGCAGAGCCAAGAGGCTGTGGAGGAGATCACAATGGACTTTATAGTAGAGTTGCCAAAAAGTGGGGGCAACACGGTGATTTGGAACTGGAAATAGACCTATTCTCCAAACAGGCACCCTTCATAACCTGTAGCGGACTACCCTCAGCTCACAAGCTGGCTAAACTGTTGTGAAGCATATCTACCGACTGCATGGAGTACCTCGAAGAATTATCTCAACAGAGGGGTCCAGTTCACGGTTAAGTTCTGGAGGGAGTTCCTGCAGTCCATTGGATCATCTCAGCATCTTAGTTCAGCTTTTCATCTGAGCACCAATGGGGCAGTAGAGAGAGTGAATGCCATGGTGGAGCAGTACCTGAGGTGCTATGTGAACTATCAGCAGTCCAATAGGGCAGACCTTTTATCTTTTGCTGAGGTGGTGTACAATAATGCTGTTCACAGTTGCACAGGACTCACACCATTCAAAATAGTGAGCGGTATGGATTTCGTCCCAATGCCTGAGTATGCAAGGGATCCCCCCCTCCTCAGTCAGCTTGGCTGACTGGATGTCGATGCTGAAAGCGACCTGGGAAAATGTCAAAAGGCACTGGCTAAAGCAACACACACCTATAAGAAACAGGCAGACAAACACCAAGCTCCACAACGGCCATTCTGGGTGGGTGAGTAGGTTTACTTCTCCACAAATATTTGAGATTAAAACTGTCTAGCAGGAAACTGGGGCCAAAGTTTATGGGACCTTTCCCCATAGTAAAGATCATCAACCCAGTCACAGTGCAATTGAAACTGCCTCGATTGTTGGGGAAGATACATCCAGCATTTCATAGCAGCCTCTTAAAACCCGTGATTGGATCCACTCTGAGACCACTACCCCGGGAGACCCCATGCCCTATGGTCATAGGGGGCCAAACCCATTATGAAGTCAGCGTATCCTTGATTCAAGGTGATACAGGAGACAACTCCAATAGGAAGGGCTACCCCTTATCAGAGGCATCTTGGGTGAAAAGTAGAAATATCCAGGCTGATCGCCTTATAGCAAAATTCCATGCAGAAAATTCAAGCAAGCCTGGGGGAGGGACACTTCCCTAAGTTATACACCTGTACTCAAATTGCTTTGTTTTACACAGGTCGCTTTCAGGAAGTGAGGGGAGCCGGATGTCAACGTCTAAAGGGTTTCCATGACTACTATCAACTTTAGGAGGGGGTGGGGGAAATACCATGCATACTTTTGGCCAGAGCAAAAGTCTCATATTTCTGTACTGGGATGTGAATGCGCATGTCCCAAACCCTGCCATAATGTCCTGTTGGAGAATGTGATTAATGACTTCAGCCAAAGGGGAGGGGACATAGGGGTAAAGTTCAGACACCATTAAGTGGGATTTAGTTTCGGCTCCACAGAAGTCCATGCCCAAGATGTTAGTCCTAATAAATGAAATGTGTTTTCTTTGAACTTTGTCTGGAGGCTCGTAAATTAATTAGGCCAACTCTTGGAAACTTCACAACATTACTTAAGGCAAAGCAAAAATTTTGAGTTGTTTGTGGAACCAGTAACTACCACCTCTGGCTGGCCCCACCCTCACCTATTCTCTGCGTCCCGAGTCTCAGTGATGGGAGGAATGGGGATTTTGCAGTAACCTTCCCGTGAGTGGGGAGGTAATTGAAGATTTTACAGTATCCTTCCCCGGCCATGCTCACCAAACCATGCCCACCAAGCTACACCACGCCCACCAAGCCATGCCCACCAGAATCAGTAGTAAAAATGTTTTAATCCCCCCACTGAATTATAGTGCTAGGTTTTACCAAATAGATAATTACCTGAAATTTGTGACATCCTCTTTAGTGTCTCATCAAAGGTCTTCTGAATCAGAGGGCTTTTTAAGCATAGCAGCATTCCCAGAAAACACCATTGGTGTCTGGATTTGAGGTATTTTATGCAGGGGAGACTTTTGTAGTAATTGATTTTCCTCATAACTGTCCAATCTTTTTTTGAGGACCTCATTGATTAAGCCTGCAAAAGTAATTACCTTAAGTTAATGTTTCCCTGAGTAGATAATCTCTTAACTGTAACGGTTTTGACATTGTATTTTGTTTCATCAACATAGACTCAGGATACACATAATTAAGGAAGGCAATAGAACTGAATAAAAAAGGCATAATTTGAAAGCAACAAGGATAGCAGGTTAATGCTGAAATGTATGTTCAGAAAGAAGTACCGGTAGATAGATAGAAACTAAACAAATAAGCTGCTGCTGTATCTTTTGGTTGTTGTGTGTTTTCTGAGCAGCTTTACAATAGAGATGTGTAGAATATTGGGCAAGAAACTCCTTGGAGTTTCACATCACCATTTTCAATCTAGAGGTAACATAACATAAGCAGGCAAGAAACCAAAAACTTCACTCCAAACACACTGCCCTCTTGGCACACTTTACAACCAGTTTCACTATGACATGGTTGTGTACTATGCAACATTACCAAAAACATGTAAACTCTCAGCTATTTCAGATGGAAGATTATTAAGTGATATGCCAGGGAGGGAGGGAGGAGAGAGAGAAAGAGAGACAGAGAGAGAGAGGGAGAGAGAGAGAGAGAAACTACGAAAATTAAATCATGCAGTTTTGCCAAAATGAAATTAACTCAAGGCAGTTACATTGATGATCATATGTGTTTTAAATACTTTTCCTTTTCTGTCTTATTAAATGCATGACAAAAACATTGGATGGGATTGTGGAAGCTATGACCAAGGCTCTTGATGGTTCACCCAGTTGTGCACTCCTGCATTAAAGCAAGCATTGAGTTCTGGCCATTATACTAGTGTCCTTTCCTCTCATTTTTGAATAATTCAGATGTTCAAAATGTTAATTGCTTGGGCATCACATTGATGCAGCTCTTCTCTGAGCAGCAGGAGAGATCCTGGATAGCCAGAGCATTTCGGCATACTTACAATCTGTCATTATTCTTCCTAGAAGCTTCTTCTGCAGCCGAAATTCTACACGGCCCATCACATATGGAAGGAATCCTTTCTCAATATCTATGCAAAGTACCAAAGGAAAACAAGTACTATACAGTGCTGTGATTCTTAAATAGGTAGAAAACTCCTGTCCACTAAAGTACAATGACTGGCTCTTTAGAAATTGTAATGAATAAGATTATACTTATCAGGTTCGTATTTTTTGTATATTATCTAGATAATTGTATGTGTGAAGTAAAGTGAGAAAAATGAAATATAACATGATCTTAGATGTACCGTAATTACATGGTGATATATCCATTCTGTTTCATTAACTTTCTTCCCAGATACATAAGAACTTTTCTCAGGTTAGCTAACTATGCTGTGCTATTTCTTTATTTTCTTTTGCATTTTAGATATGTACTCTCTTTCTTTTCTTACAAATAATTAGAATAATTTAGTGTTTTAAGTAATTTTTAATCTATCCAGAGAACTAAATAGTAGTGGTTTAAAAGTATAATAGAAAGGCTACTTAATACATATTTTAAAAATAAGTACAAAAATCACTGTGTGCTTTTTTATTTATCAGCATTATCCTTTATTCAGAAATATTTCCAACTATAAAATACTAAGGACTCTCACTTTGAAAGAAGGGGTAAGCTTGAAAATAGCACTGATTCACAATATCCGGAGGAGGACATGGTTTTTTGAAGTATACCATGTGGAACTCAAGAATATTCTTTATGAAACTAACATGGGATTCTGTATGGAACTCTTGAAGAATTCCGTAAGAAACTAATGTTAAAAAAGTCACTTGAAAATAGCTTTTTCTATCACTAGAATTTTGACTCTCAATCAGGGGTTCCTTATTATTATTATCGCAACAACAGAATTGTATCACAGTGGCCAGTTGTTTCGCCGGATTTCGCATTGATTACTAGTCGGGCCCCACCAGAGGGCCCGACTAGTAATCATATTTCATAATATATGTGCAGATCCAAGCAGTGCGGCTTTTTGCATTTGACTGATGGTGATTTTGTCAATTTTTAACTGTTTTAAATGTAATTCCAGTGCTTTTGGAATAGCACCCAGTGTGCTGATTACCACTCGAATTACCACTGCTGGTTTGTGCCATAATCGTTGAATTTCAATTTTTAAGTCCTGGTATTCCGCGATTTTTTCATATTCCTTCATGTCGACCCTGCTATCACCTGGTATTGCGATGTCTATGATTGTAACCTTATTTTCTCAACCAGTGTGATGTCTGGGGTATTATGTGCCAGTATTTTGTCCGTTTGTATGCGAAAATCCCATAAGATCTTGACCATCTGATTTTCAGTGACTTATGTTCCCACAGTTTGTTGTGTTTTAATATTATAATTTTTGCACAAATTCCAATGGATCATTTGTGCTACTGAATTGTGCCGCAATTTATAATCAGTCTGCACGATTTTTTTACAGCAGCTGAGTATGTGATCAACAGTTTCATCAGCTTCTTTGCAAAGTCTGCATTTGGCATCATCAGAGGATTTTTCGATTTTGGCCTTAATGGCATTTGTGTGGATAGCTTGTTCTTGCACAGCCAGGATTAGTGACTCTGTTTCTTTCTTTAATGTACCTGTTGTTAACCATAACCAAGTTTGTTCACTGTCCACTTTATCTTTTATTTTTTCCAGAAATTGGCCATGCAGTGCTTTGTTCTGCCAACTCTCCATTCTTGATTTTCACATCTTTTCTGTATTCTTGTTTTGTCTGTTGGGCCTTCAGTAGATTTTTGTTCTTAACTTCGATTAATAGATGTTCTTGACTTTCTGTTAAAAAATCAGCCAGTGCATGTTTTTCTTCTTCAACTGTTTGCTTCACTTGTAATAATCCTCTGCCACCTGATTTTCGGGGCAGATATAGTCTATCAGTATCACCACGTGGATGTAAACTGTAGTGCATTGTCATTAGTTTCCTGGTTTTTCAGTCCAAAATGTCCAAATCAGCTTGTGTCCAGTTAACTATACCAGCTGTGTATCTTATAACTGGTATTGTCCACGTATTTATGGCCTTGATTGTATTTCCACCATTCAATTTAGATTTCAAAATGTTCCTAACTCTGTTGGTATAGTCTCGCCTGACAATAGTTTTTACTTCTCCATGCTTGATGTTATCCAACTGCAGAATGCCTAAGTATTTGTAGGCTTCATTATCGTTGCATTTAATTAGTTGGCGATTGGGCATTTCAATTCCCTCACATGCAGTGATTTTGCCTCTTTTATGGATACAGTGGCGCATTTTTCCATGCCAAACTGCATTGAAATATCGGTGCTGAATATTCGGACTGTGTTTGTCAATGATTGGATTTCTATTTCTGACTTTCCATAGAATTTCAAATCATCCATATATAGTAAATGCGAAATTTTTTCAGCTTCTTTGGCTGTTTGGTAGCCTAATTTCATTTTTTTTAGGATTACTGATAGTGGGATCATTGCGATGATGAAGAGAAGAGGTGAAAGTGAATCACCCTGGAAAATTCCTCGCTTGATATTAACCATTCTGTAGATCTCATTCCCTACTGCTAACTCAGTTCTCCATTGTTTCATCGCCTTTTCAGTAAAGGATGTAATATTTTTGCTAATGCCAGTTGTTTCTAAGCATTTTATGATCCAACTATGTGGCAGTGAGTCAAATGCTTTTTTGTAATCAATCCAGACCATATTCAAGTTCGTTTTTCTGTTCTTACAATTTTCTAATATCATTTTATCAATTAGAAGCTGATCTTTTGTGCCCCTGCTCCTTCTTTTGTTCCCTTTTTGCTCTACTGGCAAGATGTTGTTTCTGCAATAATGCCTGTGAGTAATTTGAAGGTTGTTGGCAAGCATGTTATTGGTCTGTAGTTTTCAGGTGTTGTTCTTTTAGTTGCATCTTTCTGAATCAAGTATGTTTTCCAGTTCATCAATTTGGCCCTTTTGTAAAATTTCATTCAATTGCCTGGCCAATATAGCATGTAAACTGGTCAGATATTTGAGCCAGAAACCATGTAATTGGTCCTTTCCAGGTAATGTCCAATTCTTTACCTTTTTTACTCGATTTTTGACCATCTCAGTTGTTAGTTCTAATACTTGCATTTGTTTGTTGCCAATGCTTTTCTCAAAGTCATGTATCCACTTTGCTTCCTTATTATAGTCCTTTGCATTTTCCCACAATTCTTTCCAGAATTCAACTGTGGCCTGCTTTTCTGGTTTTTCACTTTTGGTGTCACCATTCACATTAAGACTTTGATAAAACACCGTTGGTCTGATCGAAATTGCTGATTTTGTTTATATTGGATGATTCGTGCCTCATATCTTTCAATTTTTCTAGCTGTTGCTGTTATCTGCTTTTTACAATCTCTACAGCTTCATTGATGTTTCTTGTATCCAATCTATATCTTCTGATTAGCCGATCTATGGTTTTCTTCTTTTTAAGCCGTTGCTCATGCATGTTCTTTAAGTTACTAGCATCTGCCCTTAATTTTTTGACTTTTTGTTCTAATCGGATTTTCCACTTTGGCTTTGATGCTTTTTCTGTTGTATGACTAGGTACTTTGATTTTAATGCCTAGTTCATTAGTGACTATTACAGCTGTGCTGTACATTAACTGGTTCGTTTCCAAGATGGATCCCGATTCAATTGTTGAAAACACTGCATTAACCATTTTCATGATAGGGGCCAAAATTTTCTTAGGCACAGTTTTTAGTGATGGTAAACGTTGCCTTTCCTCATTAAGCAGAAAATGCTCCATGATCTTATCCTTCAATTCTTTTGTTTTTGAGTTAGTTCATCAGTTGGTTCAGTGATAACTGGTTCTAGTGGTGTTATTTCCTCCCCGAGAGCTTCTTCTGGGAGTTCTACTATAATGTCTTTAATTGTGTCTTGAATATCAGTTATTTCCGCTTGTGATATTGTTTTTTTGGTTTTGCAATTTGCCTGAATTTCCTCAAGTTCAACTTCACTAAACACTTTATTCCGTATAATAAATCGCCTTTGGTCTGCTAGTCATTGTTCACTAACATTTGAATTGGATATTGTTCTTTCCATAATTCATACATTCGCTTTAAATAACCTCTTTTTTTCTGGTTCTGAGTTGTAGTAACAGGCCATTATGGCACGGTTTTCTTCTGCACTATATTTTTGTCATTTTGTTGGCTGGTCCACTTTAGCCCACTTGTCGACGGATGTCCAGGGACCCCAACATCCGCCGTGGCCCTTGTTAACCCGTGCGACGACCGATGCGTTATAAAAATTTTATTTGTTTCTTTCACCATATTGTATGGGTTGGCGGGGTTTTTTTATGGGGCCAGTTGCCAACCTGACCCCAACCCTCCTCCTTCTCATCCGGGCTTGGGACCAGCAATGGTGGAGTTGTTGTTGTTGTTGTTGTTGTTGTTATTATTATTATTATGATTATTATTCAGGTACTACGGTCTGAAAACTTTGAAGCCCTTGCTTTTAGGAGATAATCCAGTTGTCTAACTCCTCCCCCCCTGCTTGGCCTAGAATATTTTCTTTCTCCGTCTTCTCTCAGAGTTTGCGATTCCTTTCTGAATGTTTTGGGAAACCAATAGCTTTCTTTCCTTTCCTTTCCTTCCCTTTTTAAGTATGCAAAAGCAGCAATAGGTAACAACACAGTGGAGACTTTAGGATTCACTATTACATTTAAGACAGAAACCTTTAGCATATAATAAATGTTTGTGGTTTATTGATGCCAGCTCATCTTTAAATCTAAGTAACCTTATGCTTATTAACTTGAATATTTCAGAAATCAATTAATATTGATACAAATCTTTTCATTTTAATGGTTTAATTGCTTTTAAAATAATTCTACCCACTAGTCAACATTGTATAAATATTACTGTTGATTGATTTTGTGCCATCAAGTTGTTTGTGATCCTAATGACCACACAGATTTTCTCCATGGTAATCTATCCCTAGCTAAATACCACTGTCCCCAAAATAATAATAATAGAAATAATAGTTTGGGATCAAGCAACATAAATATTTTCCCTATCTGAATTTTCTCTCATCTTAAAAATAAATGACTGAGGCTCATGGTATTGTATGGATTATCCTTCTCTAGAGATTAGGTGAGATGATTAATGGATTTTAAAGCTCCTTTATACTTTGGCTGCTGCTGTTTTTACTGTAGCCTAAGTATCAGCTTAAGACACTTCTGCTTTCTCAATAGAACTTAACCGTCAAGGTCCTTGTGTAATTATATTACTTGCCAGTTTAAGCTACTCATTTAATTCTTACTGTAGGAATTTTCTTTTAATCACATCCATGTTATATAGAGTTTATCAGGGTTGATTTAAAAATAATAATTGCAAAAGATATTAAAAGGCAGTAATATCTGAACTTATCAAGCAAACACCACATGCAATCTTTTTCATCACCTTGAGAATTTAAAATTTTTTTAAAAGTAAGTAAAAAAAAATACTTATCAAGCAGCACATGAACAAAAGAAATACTGTCCTAGCCAAGCCGTTTAAAATATTCTACACATTTGGGTTTGACACATTTTGAGGGGGGCTTCTGCCAATTACCTCCCTACGACCTATAAGATCCCATAGATTAGGCCTCCTCCGCATTCCATCGGCCAGCCAGTGTCGGCTGGCAACCACAAGGAGGAGGGCCTTCTCAGCAGTAGCCCCGACCCTTTGGAACGAGCTCCCCGTGGAGATTCGTACCCTCTCCACCGTCCAGGCCTTCCGCACTGCCTTGAAGAACTGGCTCGCCCGTCAGGCCTGGGGATAAGGATTTCTACCCCGCCCGAATGTTGTATGCATGTTGCTCATTATTTTATTATGTGTTGTTGTCTCAATGTTGTATTTCCCCTTTCCCTGGTTTTCTGTGAGCCGCCCTGAGTCCCCTCAGGGAAAAGGGCGGCCTACAAATGCAAATAAAACCTCTAAAACCTCTAAACCTCTAACTGTTATCACACAGGATGATTTAAGGGATTACTGCACGGATGAAATGCTACCGGTTCAGACCAGTAGGGTTCAGGTGGACTGGCCTGAACCGGTAGTAAAAATGCTACCTCTTCGCCTGAACCAGTAGTAAAAAAATGCTACTGGTTCAGGCGAACAGGTTTTTCTGATGATCAACTGTGATGTGTGATTAATATTAAATGGCATGGCACAGCGGATTCCCCCCTCGCTATTCCCTTACCTTTGCAGGCGTGTTCAGCGAATGCGCGGAAGGTCTCTTGTGCAAACGCTCACATTGCTACTGAACTGGTTGCAAGGGTAAGTGGATTTTACACCTGGATTACAGATATGGATTAAAAAAATATTTCCAGTATGGACGACACTTACCTCTTTGGACTTCATCATAGAAAAATCCTTTACTTCGAAGGCTAAAAAAGACTGAAGGAATCAAATCTTCCAGATATTGGAAAGAAATGCCCTGGCTGCCACTTTCTTAGACACCATTTCTGCTTCTGCTTGTATTTGGTATTTCTTTGCCATCCGATGTTCCTTTAAATAATCATCAATTTTTCCATGAGACTTTTAGCAATGCGGATATTTTTACATAATATAAAAACGTGCAGACTTTTCCACTTCCCCCTTTTCTGTAAGTGAAGGTGATTGTTGTATTTTGATTGTCTTTTTAACGTTTGTATGGATCCAATTACAAGTCATTTCTCAGACTGCTTTCAAAAGTCAAGAAGGGCAAAGGTCTAACAAATTATAGCTGGGTTACCTGTCCCAAGGGACCTGTCTACTTTCTCAGGAGCTACAGGACCAAACTCCTTCCAGGTAACCAAGCAAAACTGCACTCCTGTCACCTCAACTCAATCTGTCTAATTGGAATTAAATTCCAAGTAATATCACCAACATTGTTTGATAAGCACTTGACTTATATTAAGAATATGCTGTCTGGATAAAGCTGTAAAAATCTATTTTTAACCCTAAAGTCAGGACAAGAAGCAATGGGTGGAAACTAATCAAAGAGAGAACCAACTAAGAAATATAAAGAAATTTCTTGGCAGTTAGAACAATTAATTAGTGGAATGATTTGACTTCAGAAATTGTGGGTGCTCCAACACTGGAAGTTTTTAAGAAGAGACTGGACAGCTACTTGTCTGAAGTGGTATAGGGCAGTGATGGCTAACCTTTTTAGTGCTGAAACGGCCGTACCAGTAGTAGCAGGGAGCAGCTGATAGAGTACCTTTATGGTGGCTCATTTTGCCCACCCTCCCGCCTGCATTCTATACATGTTTTTAAAGCAACTGGTCAATTGTGCGAGCTCCAACAAGCACCTGGGTGTCACAGGGGCGGTGGATTGCACATGTCTGTGCAGTATGCATGTACGAACAGGACACATGGCCCCTGAGCAGCGTACCAATAGCGACGGTAAGAGCAACCCCCACTGGCGCGTATGTGCAGTGGAACTGGGCTGGGGCAACACCTAACATGCCCATAGAGAGGGCTCTGAGAACCACTTGTGCCATAGATTTGCCATCACTGATACAGGGTTTGCTGCCTGAACAGGGAGGGGGTTGGACTAGGAGACCTCCAAAGTCTCTCCAAAGTCTGTTATTCTGTTACTTGAAGTATTTATGTTCTCTATCCCTCATATTTGTAGTTAATAGTATCAGTTTGTATTTCTTTACTTGCTATAAAAGAAGCTGTCATTTTGAGATCATATCTAATTTAAATTATTTGTAATTTCAAGTCACTGAAAACCTGACTGATCTGAAACTAAGTACATAAGAATCGCTAATTTTTAGAGTGGGATGAAAACATTTGATGCTCAAGGCAAAGGACAAGACGGCGCCTAGCCTAAATTCCTTGTTTAAAAAATACTACAGCAAAATACATAGGCATTCAAGCAAACCACTAAGTAATGGTTTCTACAAAAATTCTACCTTCTCTTCTCTATGTCGCCACTCTTCTTCTTCGAGGCGTTGCACTTCAGCCAACTCTGCATTGCGCAATTGCTGATAGATATATTGGTGTTCCCGAAGTTTGCTAATATCCTCTTCTTCCATGACTTCAAGCAAAGCTTGCTCCAAGGTTTTCCCTAACAACACCTCAAGCATTGGTTTAACTTCAACGTCAAAGTCAAAGAGCTGAGAGTTAAAAAAAAAGAGAGCCAAATAAATGCCGTACAATATCATTCTACTCCATGACAGGAAACAAGAAATATATTCTGGTCAGGTCATGCACAAGCTTTTCATTTGTTCAAGGGAGACAATCATTCTTATAAAGGAGAATATTTGTAATTCAGGGTTGACATGAAAAGTCCTTCGTGCTCTCTGACCTTGATTGTTTCCTTGCAGATGTTTCATTACTCAAGCTAGGTAACATAATCAGAGCACTAAGTTCAGAGAACATCAATGTCCCCCTCGCAATCACTTTTACCAAGCTTACAGAGTTTTGAAAGACTAGCTGGGAAATGGGAGTTCGGAGAAAGGCAATAAACATGACCCATTCCTAAGGATCGCATTGGGATTCTCAAAGGAAAATGAAATCCATCAAGGTTATAAAAATTGAGCAGATGAAAGGCTTTATGATACATATTGATATGCCTTAACTTTTTCCATTCATGAAGAGCATTAGGATCAATAGGAGCCATGGGAAGAGAAGAAATTGCTGTAATTGCTCAAGAGTCATTTTCCCTGAAAAGAAAGACGATGAAAAAATCCCCTTTCTCACTGCAGTGCCTGCAAAGCTCTGCTAAGCCCAATTCTGTTTCCAATCTCTTTGTTAGATGTTGTCTTTTTCTTCCTCCAGCTTCAATTGACCTAGGATAAGAGGGGGAAACTTGGATCCCTCCAGATGTTCTGAGCTACAAGCCTCAGCTTCCCAAATTAGTGGTCATGCTAATAGTAGAAATTAAAATCATCTGGACAAATAGAAGTATCTCACTCCAGGTCTAGAGGTAAACAACTTTGATATGGATGGATATCCTATGAGAAGTACTTTCTGTTTGCTTGAATTTTCCCATAGCCCAGAGACCACGACCTCCATCATTTCTCAATCAGGAATTGGAGACTGGAGTATACACCATTGTTATTTGTCTCTATTTTCCCATTTCATCATTATTGTTGTGTTTGGGCAACCAGTTCTAGCAATGAGTGTGGACATCATTAGGGCAGCTCCTTCAGTCCTTGTATCTGAGCATGCTCAGACGCTTTAAACATGCTGAGAGTGTAAATACAGCAAATGTTGTTAGGAAAGCAGGTGCAATGGGGTTTTTTCTGGAGCATCTGCTAGATGCCTGATTGCCAAGGAACTTAGAGACAGGTCTTTATGGCCACATCGCTGCCTCCCCCAAAATTAGCTGCCTCCCATTTTCTTGCAAGCACCCCAGTTACAAAAAAATAGAACTGGGGTTCAGAATATCTGATGTGGTGTTTCACAGTTCTCATATAGTATTGAATTTTAGGATGCTTGAAAGAACAGACTATTACAAAATGTTTTAACTTCTAAAGCAAGGCAAGGCTGTCAAACTCGTGGCCTGCAGTCTGGATGCGTCATCTGCTGGCCACGCCCATGCCCGGTTTAGTGAAGGGAAAATATGTCATGATATGTCATGTGATGCCGCCGTGATGCCACGAGTGTGACACCCCTGTTCTAAAACTTCTAAAATTAGGAAATTTTAAAGATATGTTTGGCAAAAAAACAACAACCCATTACCTCTTGGATTATCTAGAATAGTTTTGAAATATTGTAGGTACCTCTCCATCTTCAATTTGTGTTGCTACATCAACCCCAGTCTTCTGTGGGATGAACACTGGGCTGGGTAGCCTTTTTATAAAAACGTCTGTTTGACACTCCACATCAACTTCAATAAAACGATCTAAAATCTCTTCCAGGTACAATTCTGAAAAAAAACTCATGGAAGTCTGTTTTGAAAGACTTCATATTCCTAGAACAGCCACTGAAAACAAAATAGATTTCTTTTTTATTTTACTTTACTCAGGTGTACTTGTAGATTTGCATTAAAAAAACACAAAATAGTGGCCTTGGTCATACAGTCATGGTCACTATCTAGATTTTTTAAAAAAAAATTCCTCCGGCTTGTGAATATCCATTATTAGGACACTCTTCTTGCCCAGATTATATGACAATAGTATTGGCAGTACTGTTGACTGGAGTAACTTGTTGCTCTAAGGTGATTTGTTGCTCATTAAAAGCAAGTACCGAAATTATTAGCATGACACTATAACACTATGTATTGAATGTATCCTATAGTGAATATGTTTAGGATGTCATCTTGAAAATGACATGCAGTGTGTACAGTGCAGAGAATGCTAATAGGAAAGACAAAACCTTTAGTCCAGATGGGTCCTAATAGGTGTTAGAATGGGATGTGTATTAGCATAAACCAGTGGTGGCTAACCTTTTTGGCACAGAGTGCCGACATAGGAGTATGCACATGTGCGCCGGAGCACCGAAACCCGGAAGAGAGCAGCTGGCCAGTATGCATGTGTGCGTGGCCAGCCGCTCTCTTCCAGGTTCCATCGCAGCTGGGCTTCGTGCATGTGTGCGACAGAACCCAGAAGTGCAGCTAGCAACAGTGATATGCATGTGGCCAGCTGCTCTCTTCCAGGTTCTGTCACATGCATGTGCACCAGCCAGCTGGTCTTCACTGGCTGCATGCCGTCGCTAGCTGCACTTCCGGGTTCAGTTGCACGCATGCACAAAGACCAGCTGGGTGATGTACATGTGCATGCCTGAACCTGGAAGTGCAGCTGGTGATGGCGCACATGCTCACAAAGAGGACTCTGTGTGCCACCTCTGGCACATGTGCCATAGGTTCACCATCATGGGCATATATCCTAGTGACATACTCTTTTTATAATCATGGGGGAAAAAAGTATGAAATGTAAGAAAAATCAGGAAAATTGAAAAGAAAAAGGGAAGTTCTTTCATGGTCCAATGCCCATTATTTGGGTGGATATTTCTGCCCAACAGAGTATCCTTCGTCTCAGGTCCAGAAGTCATTTGATAATTGGTTGATGCTGTCTGGTGCTTTACCTGTCTGCACATCACTGCGATCTTCAAGATCCCCAATTTGTGGTGCATGGACCTCATCCTCTTTCTTTGCTTGCCTCCGTTCAAGCATTTTCTTGTAAGCTTCTTGCCGCTTCTTGATTTCAGCCATTGTAAGTTCTGAAATCTGGGGAGGAAGGAGAAAAATTCGCTGCTATTTTACATGGTGGTCTTTCTTTTCTTTTTATGGCTGAAAACAGATATTGTATTTTTTTAAAATACAAATAATACAATCATAGTACATATACATCTAAATAGAAAAAAAGAAAGAAAAAATAAAAAGAAAAAAAACATATATTACAGAGCACCCCCACCCCTGGAGACCCTTCCCCCTTATATTTCTTCATCTAGAACAACTAAAAGATTATATTCCAATTGTGCCTGTATCCCCTCCAAATCAACATACTATTCTTGAGTAGGTTTATTCCCTTTGCTTTCTACCAACACTGATTTTATAAAATTCACCCATATTTCATTATAATTATTTGTTTTGATCATCCTTTTTTAAAATTTAATTTCTGTTGTTAATTTATCATTTGTTGTCAAACTCCAAATTTCATTATACCACTCATTTCTTTGAATATCCCAATTTTGTCCCCAATATTTAGCCATCACTAATCTAGCTGTCATTATCAAATTTACAATAAATTTCTTTTTGTTTCATTTATATCCCATTTTTCCTCGCATAGTAATGCAATTCTCAGTGACATGTATAAATTTACATTCAAGAGTTCTCTAATTTCTCTAAACACCATGTCCCATATTTTTATGCATAATCCTACCATATATGGTTATATGTTCCAACCTCTTTCTTGCACCTCCAACAAATATTTGTATATTTACCATCTATTTGATTCCCAAATTTATTTTAAACATTTTGCTTGCTCTTCTAATTCAGTTAATATTCTATATATTTCCCTTTCCCTATATATTCTTCATTCATCTCACATTCTTTTATAATCATTACAAATTTTGTTAATTGTCTTTCTCCTTAAATCTTTCTTCCACTTTTCAATTTCTCTAATTATATTAAATTCAACCAATTTAATTTCATATCTGCTAAAACATTCTTTAGTTGTGTTATATCTCTTTATCTTTTTCTTCCAGTCTTCCCATTTATATATCTGATTTTCTTTTAGTTTATTAATCCATTCTTTCAATTCAATCTTAGGGAATTTCTCCATTTCCACCACCGGTGTTAAAGGAGAAATTCCTGGCATTAGCTGGTATCTTCATTTATTTACTCCAACATCCTAATTTCTGATGCATGGACCTCATTCTCTTCCTTTGCTTTCTTCCGTTCAAACATTTTCTTGTAAGCTTCATGTTGCTTCCTGATTTCAGCAGGTGCAGATTCTGGACTCTGGGGAGGAAGGAGAAGAATTATTTGCTATTTTACATGGTGTTCTTTCATAATGTCTTACATATAGCTGGCTTTTCTTTCAAAAAATAATGGGGTCATACACTGTGCTCCCATCTCCCCCCCTAACAACAACCCTCAGAAGCAGGTTGGGTTGATTGAGATAGTGTCAAAGTCTCCCATGGTTGAGAGAAGACCTGAATCTTGATCTCCTTGCTCCTAATCCAACTATATCACACTGAGTTTCATTTGGAGACTGAAAATTGTATTGTATTGTGTTGTTTGTGTTGTGTTGTGTTGTGCTGTGCTATGCTATGCTATGCCATGCCATGCCATGCCATGCCATGCCATGCCATGCCATGCCATACCATACCATACCATACCATACCATACCATACTATACTAACTATACTATACTATACTATACTATTATATTATATTACTTAAATATAGTCCCTTGACTTCCTGGGAGGAGCTTGCTGATGGTGGCAGCTTAAAATAGCTGCCCCCGAATTCCTGGTCACGTATCTGTTTAGATGATCATCTATCTGACGTCTTAACAGGTTTCGTATCCTTCAGGCAAGAAGGGAAGAAGATATAGTTTTGCTGGCAAATGCCCTTCGATTTTTGCAGCTTCTGTGTCTGCAGAGAGAGGGGGGCCAGCCCAAAGCAGAACGGCATCCGTGCTGGGAACTTCAAACTGCCTTGTGCAGTACAAAGTAAGATCTCTCCCACTCAGTTCACAGCTTTGATTTATTTGATTTTAATACGAGCTGAATCCATTTACGAGGACATTAATTGTTTACCAAGATCCTAGCTTCTCTTCTTTTTTACAAGATCTTCCTCTGAAAATCTATTTACTTAGAGGCTTTTAAAATGGCGCCGAGCTGGCTGGATTCTCCTGTAACAATGATTATTTTCTTAATCTCCTTGTTAAACGCTACAGAATTCTAAAACTTCAAAGGAGTGTCTTATCACCCTGCTTCACAATCGGCCAGCAGAAACTTTTTAATTAGTTTCATTTTTACAAGACTTCCTTTCTCTCATTAATCTTGCTTATCTGGAATTTAAATGGTGATGAATCTGCTGAACTGTCTTGTTACAATGCTTATTTTCTGAAATCCATGGTAAAGCTTTGCCAAGCCTCAAATTTCAAAACAAAGGGAGAAATTCAGCATCTTTTCTTATAGCTGCACAGTCAGCCAGCAGAGTTTTATTAACTGCTGGAAGATAAAATTTGGAACCAAAATTTTTATTTCTCTTCCAAATGTTACCTATACTTAAAAAAGATGCAAATCTTTTAGAATGGCAGAAGGGTATCAACAAATTTGTATGGGCAGGAAAGAAGCCGAGGGTAAAGATGAAAATAATGCAAGATGTACGGAGAGAGGAGGCTTGAAATTACCTAACCTAAAATATTATGATGCAGTGGCGCTATCTGTAATTAGTGATTGGACTCATTTAACTAATGATAGAATACTGAATATCGAGGGACACGATCTGGTATATGGTTGGCATGCTTACCTGTTATTCAACAAAAAATTGGATAAGAAGTTTAAAAGTCATATTTTAAGAAATGCTTTACTGCGGATCTGGAAAAAATACCAATATAAATTAAATGACAAGATACCCATGTGGGCAATTCCTAGACATGCAATTGAAAATATGAACATAGCACAAAAACAGGATAGAACCACCTATAGACAGCTTCTCATTTTGGAAAGGGGGTACTACAACTAAAATCTTTAGAGGTATTAAAAGGAGAAGGTAGTTCAAACATGGTTCCAGTATGGGCAATTACAGGCCAGGTGGAAAATAGATCAAAAAATTGGTTTTATCCAAACTGAAGATAATTTGTTTAAACAAATAAGAGATCAAAGCTTAATGCATATAAAGAGGATATATAATGTATTAATACAGATGGATTCGGAAACAGAATTAGTTAAAGATTGTATGATAAAGTGGGCTCAAAATATTGAAGAACCAATAATGTTGGATAAATGGGAAAGAATATGGGTAAGAAATGTGAAATTCACACAAGCTCAAAACCTGAGAGAAAAATTTTATAAGATGTTCTATAGATGGCATTTAGATCCTAAAAAGCTGGCTTCTATGTATCCGAATGTACAGCCTAAATGTTGGAGGTGTGGTTCTCTCGATGCTACATATTATCATATATGGTGGACCTGCCAAAAGGTTAAGGCATTCTGGATAAACATATGGTGGATTATGCAAAATATCTTTAAAAGAAGGATAAAGTTTACTCCTCAGTTATTCTTACTAGGTATATGTACTGACTTTACAGTAGAGACTAACTTGATTCTGCACCTAATAACGGCAGCAAGACTGTTGGTGGCGCAATACTGGAAGAAGGAAGACTTGCCTACAACTCAAGAATGGACATTGAAAGTTACAAACTTAGCCGAGATGGCTAAAATATCGGCATATCTTAAAGATCACTCAAATGAGAGATATAAACGAGACTGGAAAAAATGGATTGACTATATACAAAATAAATACGGGACCAAGAAATTCCAGTTAGCCTATGCTTAAGATCAGAAATGATTTAAATTGTTTAAAGTTAGCTCAGCAAGAAGAAGCTAAGATCAATGTAGAGATGTCATTAATTTCTTTATTTCTTTTTTCTCAATAGATTTTAGACTGTGTTTGTTAAAAATCCATACCGTGTACGGGTTCTGGGAAGTCGGGGGGAGGGAAGGAGGAGGGGGGTTGGGGGGGGGTGGAGGAGGGAGGGGTATACATTAGGCTAGACAAGAATTTGGTGGTAAACTAGAACTATTTTGACACACAAAAATTGTACTCTGATGTCTTACTGATTGAGGAATGATGAAATGTTTGTTTTAAAAGAAATAAAACTTTTGAACCTAAAATATAGTCCCTTTTAGTCCTCAAGAAACTCTTCGGATTGTATCATTGTATTGTTTCCTTTTTATTCTCTTTGGTTATTGTTATCCCCTTCTTTTGTGTATGAAAGCAACAGAAAAGCAGTTTACACAAATGTTATCCAATGCAGCAGCACAAAATGCAATATAGAATCAACATGTTTACATATATAGTATTGGGATCATCACACACATCTTTGAACTATCCTAACGGCCCTTCATTCAGTATCCTTTGCTGGCATCTAGCAGGCAACACATCCTCTGTGTTTTTCCCAAGCAAAGCAGTGATGGTGAGCAGATGCTCTTCCACAGATGGGAGAAGAGCAACAAGTCACAGATGACTGATAGAATAAACCAAAAAACAAAACAAACAACAGCCTTTCAAACCGTATGGAGAGCTACAGGACACACAGTGTAAAGCAGGGGTGTCAAACTCATGTTGTCAGAGCAGTGTCACGTGATGTATTGGGACTTCTCTCCCCTTTCCTAAACTGGGTAGGGGCGAGGCCAGCACGTGATGCATCCAGCCCATGGTCCGTGAATTTGACACCCCTGGTGTAAAGCAGGTTTGTAAGGAATTAAACCTTGCAGAATCCTTCAGGAGTTATTCTTGAGTAAATAAGGCCTTTGAGACTGAAATACAATGACCTTCAAATTATATCCCATATTTACAGAACATTAATGAGGTTCAACCAAAGTTAGGACCGATAAGGCCATCAGGTTTTTATCTTGCTTCATTCATGCATCCATAAATATCCAATCTATTAGATTCTGTGTTCTTCTATCATTCCTCAGGAATGGCATGACTTTCTAGAACATGAATAGCACAGTATTCCTTGGCATCATGTTAGAAGGCCTCATCGCACATTACATTGATTGGAATAAAACAGGGTTGAAACTACTATGCTTTGCATATTAATACAATTTTTATGATCCTTCATTAACTGTCTTAGGCATGTCTATTTGCAAGTACCAAGAAGATCCATGAATCCTGAGAATTGATAGGACTAGAGTTTTAGGATAGTTCATGTAGAGGTTATATTAGGATTATTATCAAGACAGATATTTTGAGCAATGGACATTTACTTCAGAATTAAAGTCTCCTTTCTCCAGGGATCTGCATTTGACCTATAATTCATGAATTGCGGACTCGAGAAGTACATCTAATACATAAACATTACATTGCTAGTTAAGTTTCCTTATTGAAGATGAAATAGAATACATACAGCGGAGGGAGGGAGGAGGAGAAGGAAAGAGAGAGAAGAGAGATATCAAGGCCTATCAACATGTCTGCCTCAGCATTCAAATCAGTGGTGGGATTCAGCCAGTTCGCACCTATTCGGGAGAACCTGTTGTTAACTTTCTAAGCAGTTCAGAGAATCGGTTGTTGGAAGAAATCTCCTTTTGGTTTTTTCCACTTTTACAGGGCTAATCCTGTAAGGAAGGCAGGAAGGAAACATTCTGGTGTTGTTTCTAGCCTAATCTTTATTGCCCTGCATAAAGAAACTGCCTCTCCCGTTAAGCCTTATTACATTGTAACAGCTAAAGCAAATCACCCATCAACGTGAGTGACTTTGAGTTGGCTACGCCCACATGGTCACATGACCATTGGGCCATGCCTACCCAGCTGGTCATTAGGGCAGAGAACCGGTTGTTAAATTATTCGAATCCCACCACTGATTCAAATGCTAGTTTTTTCCTCCTACCTGCTTTTGAGTCAATGGACATTCTTCACCTCAAGTTGGGAGATATATTCAAACTTTACATAGTGGCTCTGTGTACTCTCAACTTTAGTCCTTTGAGCACAACCATGCAGGATATTTTGGGAAGAATTATAAGTGACCTGCTATTACCAATTTCTGGAATATTTTCCAACTTCTCAGTCTAGTATACTGAGATTCTCTGGTGGGACCCACCCTTGCACTAATATATCTGACTTTTCTTAGAGGAATTCAGACAAGTCAGCTGAGCGCTATCATTTGATGAGATATTTTGCAACAGAAATGTTGTAACTATAATATATCATTGCATAAACTTTCCATTAGCTATCCAGTTTTGATTTCTTTTCTAAAATGTGTGCCTAAAGTCATGAACATGCTAATCATATGATCATGAAGGCTATTTCCCAAAGTGTGCCTTCATAGATCATTTATGAAGATATTGAAGAGTACTGGGCCTAAATCTGAACCTGGACCACTTACTTCCCTCCATGTAGATGAGGTTTCACATTGAATATGGTTTGTCAGCCAGTTCAATTCCATCTGGTGGTGATGCTGACTATCCCATATTTTTCTAGCTTACCAAGAAGTAGGTTGTGATCTACTTTGACAAATGCCTTATTGAAATCTAAGTATACTATATCCACAGCATTTAGCTGGCCTACTAATTTAGTCACTTTATCAAAGAGTGAAATATTTCTTTGGCATGATCTGTGTTTGATGAAGCCATGTTGGCCACTGGTTATAATTGTATTTGTTTCTCGGTGTATAAGAAAGATGGATATTTGTTTATAGATAATTTTGATATTATAATGATTCTAATGAGATATTTATTTGTTTATGGATATTTGTTTCTAGGTATTTAAGAAAGCTGGATATTTGAAGATGGAAATGCATTTATTCAGTGATAAATCTATGCATGAACATCACTCAATGAGCAGCACATGTGAATTAGGTACCATTATACCCACATAAGAGCCGAGGTAGCGCAGTGGTTAAATGCAGCACTGCAGGCTACTTCAGCTGACTGCAGTTCTGCAGTTCGGCTGTTCAAATCTCACTGGCTCAGGGTTGACTCAGCCTTCCATCCTTCCGAGGTGGGTAAAATGAGGACCCGGATTGTTGTTGGGGGCAATATGCTGACTCTGTAAACCGCTTAGAGAGGGCTGAAAGCCCTATGAAGCAGTATAAAAGTCTAATTGCTATTGCTATTGCTATAAATAATGAAGTACTAAATATTTCACCAATAACATTCCAGCATTCCTATAATTAAGAGAGATAAAATATTTATAAGAAAAGGACCTACCCAGGGTAACATCTGCATAGCATATGTGTTTCCTCGAACCACTCTACGATCATACATGAGGTTCCCATAGTTATTTGGCTCTTCTCTGTAATCCATAAAATTAAGAAGGAAATATATCAATGTCTCAAAAATACTGCCAATAAGGGATTTATGAAAGAGGCACAAAAATATAGAAATTTGATTCCATAAATATTCAGGCTGTGTGATAAAGCTAAATGCTCTTATGAAATAGGGGGCATTTAACAATGTGGGATGTAGATGGACTTTGTATCTATTCAGTTTTAGATTGCCTACTTTGACTGTATCTCTTCCTGATCTCAGATGGCAGCTTTCTCCACATCTGGTTACTAGTACCTGATATTTTCAGAAAAAACAGAGATGGAAGAGTGATTTTGTGAAGCAGCTGCTCTAAACTAAGTTTGGTATCTCCTATGGAAATGAATTATACTTTGGGTTTTAGTGATGGTGGTCTTTCCAAATAAAAAGATTATACTGGCACAACTCAATAGAATTATTAAACTGAGCAACTTTGCACTCTTTGGGCAGTGAGGTTTATGACTGTGGGGGTAAAAACACAAATTGGTCTTGCTAGCAGCGGAAAAGGTACAGACACTTTCTATGTCAGGGTTCCAAGTAATACATCACAATTCAATAAGAACTCTGAGGCAAACAAGTTCCTCAAAGAACATTCTTTATTAGGACATATCAAATTGGCATATTCCTGGTGGAAAACCTGCTCTACGTTGGCGCCGGCTTTCCCCCCAATTAAAAGTAAACTTTATCACTTCCCCCCAGAGTCTCACTTCCACGGTCCAATCAGCATTCATCCCAGTTGCTAGATGATCTCAGTCTCCACCCTATGGATACCTGGATGACTATCCTTGATTCCCAGGGGAAAGAATTTTATTTAGGCCACAACACCCCAGCTAATCTCTGCAACCCCCCTCCTTGGCCACTTCGCTCCAGGCTGTGTCAGCCCTGAAGCAGTGAGAAAAGAACCTCCCTAGAAACTACAAAAAAAAAATGGCCTCAGTTCAGCCAACTTCAAGGTTGACATTCTCTTTCAAGGAGATGCTCACCTGTAATGCACAATAGGATGCATTTGTTAAACGTAACATGAATAATAGCTAGGTCAATAGAACCCATTACCCTTTTTTCAGTTTCCAATCCACTGCCACTGTCCCAAATGGTAGGATTTTTTCCTCAATAATAGAAAGACATAAAGAAAATTATCCAGTATAGTGCTGCTGTTATCTGGAATAAGCATTTCAATGAAAGAAAAGGATCTTAATAATTTTATATACAGATGTTTAACAGGATAGATTTAATGCTCATTTGAATGCAGGGCTTGAGTTTGAAAACTCTAATTGGCAAGGTAGAAAAGAATATAGTGGTGAAGGCTTGATCAGCCTGAGTCAGATTCATAATTGGGTTAGATGTTGAGTCCAAGACTGTAAAGTTAAGTGTCATTACTCACTGTACATTGTTTATGTAGTGTTCTTGATACCGCTTTCTGTTGGGTACCACTCGGGGATGGCTGCTGTAAGTGTAGGTTTCTGTAGAAGCTCTTGCATCCTCCTGGTTGAGAACCATTGAGGTCGTGCTGGATCTAAGCTACCATGGGTTCCAAGAGAGATTACAAAGACTTAGTGGAATTGTGGAACAATCCACCCTGCCTACTGTTGTTATGCAATGCAAATTCCAACCTTAACAACAGTTGTTAAGGTAAACTGGGAGTAGGGTTGATTCACTGGAGTAGGGTTGATTCACTGGAATTATTTGAATGTTCCTAACATATATGCTCTCCTGCATAAAAAAAGCCAGAAGATATTCTATTCCAAAAGGATTTCACTTGATTTAGTCAGGTTGAGGTGCTTGTGGAATTCACATCATGTCTTATGTAGCACCAAGGAATTTTGATTTGCATCTAAACTAAGCTTCTAGGAATAGAAAATCACCTTTCATTTAGGGATAGCAGAGAATTGGACATTGATTGAATCCTGATAATGGAAGGGGAGCCAATTGAGAAAGTGTCCAAACTTGCTAGATTTTTTCTAGGTAGGAGAACAATCTCAGATAATATTCCCAGCACCTCATAAAATGATGTGGTTATTATAGCACAGTGATGGCTAACCATTATGTTGCTGTGTGCTGAAAATGCGCAAATGTGCATGCAGATCCATAAAGCAAGGCTTGCATGACTCCCCCATACGCTCCTCCCCCTGCGCACATGTGCGCAACCCCTGCATGTGCCCCACTCCCATGCATGCATGACTCCACTCTGCTCCCCCACTAACCCTGCATGCGTGCATGACCCCCCCAGAATGCACCCTGCCCCTCCATACATAAGCGTGCGACCCTGTACATATGTGGATATACCTGTGCACTCCCCTGTTCTCCCCCATCCCCCCATGCATGCATGTGTGCCCTTGTGCTCCCCCTGCCCCATGCTCACACATGAGTCTCCCGCATGGGCCCCACTCCCTGCGTATGTGCGACAGAGACCCGAAACCAGCTGGAGGTACATGCACTTGCGTGGTGAAGCTCACGTGCTCACAGAGAGGGCTCTGCGAGTCACCTGTGGCCCACATGCCATAGATTCACCATCACAGTTATAGCTAGTATGATTCTTGTCATCTCCACCTTCCTTTTGTCTTTCAAAATCTTCAGATATTCTACTTAGATTTCTGATTTTTTTTACCATAAAGTGCTGGAATGTTTCGTAAGACACTCATTTTAAAGATCTGCTGCTTTTAATCTTTTTAGTTTTTAATGCTGTTTAGAGCTGTTTTTTAATGAACAAGACTGCTTTGATCATACCAACTAAGTAGAATGGACAAGGAAAAAAATGAGATTATGCTATTGGTTGCCTATAGATGATTGTTGGTGTCATAGTCATGTGCCTTGAACTACTAGCTCTAGATTGCAAGATACTGAGAAGCAAACCACAGCTATTGCAGCTATTGCATTAAAACTGTCACTACATTTGCAAAACAGACGCAGAAAAATAAGGACTGAGTGATTAACAAGAAAATCAGATTAATGTGCAAAGCTTATCAATGATAAACGTGAAATGAAAGCTCCCATTTTAACTGGGAAGAAAAGTGATGTCATTTTTATTAAGATGCAATTTCTTTTAAACTAGAGATGGGGAATCTATGAGCCAAAATGGAGATAGCCCTTGGGAGAACACAAGTGAGAGTGGAAGAGATTGAACAATAATGATAGAAATGGAGAGTGAAGAGAAATGCCCCTTTGCAATTAATCAGTTCAAATCCTTTTTTTTTGGGGGGGGAAAGGACCAGAAAGATAAAATGGGCAATTAAATAAAAGAAGGATGAGTTGGAGAAGAAAACCGCCACAAGTAAATTATTCAAAACTAGTGGTCAGGAAATAAAATGCTGATGAGGGAGAAGAAGTAGAAATAGAGAAAATGGGGTTTAAGGATTGTGAAAAAGAGAGAGAACAGGGTTAGAAGAAAGGAAAGGAAACAGAAGGAGTGGGAGAAAGGAAAAGTGATATCTTTATTTATCTTTGGCTATAGTCTTGGTCACCAATGCTGTGCTGTCTCTTGACAATAGATCCCTCAAAGCATTCAACTCTCAACCACAAGAATAATAAATATTTACCACAGCTTCTATCCAGCCTTCTCTTTATGTGTGCCTGCAAAGGCATCAGGGATGGGTTCTGACAGCCCCTACCGCTGGTTTTCTTGCTGTGCACGTGCGCAGTGCAAATAAAATTGTTCTGTGCATGCACAGAACTGAAAAACAACATGGGGGAATTGGTTTGGGGGCATGGCAGGCCTGGGTCACTGCCGGTTCCAGTGACCCTGCCAAACCACTAATGGTTTGGCGAAACAGGTCCGAACCGGTAAGAACGTACCACTGAAAGGCATCCTAGAATGGGTAGGACTTCAAATTCTCTGTATTTTTGATGGGGGAGGGGAAGTAATAGGGCAAAAGAGGGAGACATTTAAGGGAACTTCCATCCATTTCAGCTTCCACTTCTCTAAAATGGTATTCCATCCCTGCCTATTTTTGATCCTGTGGTACCACAGTGTGATGGATCCTTCAGTCCATTGAAATTTGTGTCCTTGCAAACGATGAAAGAGCCCTGCATGCTGTGGTGGGGAGTGGCTATGGTGCTGCATCTTGAAGACTTCAGGCAGGATTTTCTGCCATCCGTGTCTTCAGCAATACAACCGGTGACTAGAGAGCGCTAAGGGGACACCAAAGGCTAAGAGATAGTGCTGGGCTTAGCCCCAATATGTCACGTGACACCGCTGTGATGATGTGAGTTTGATTGGCACCCCTGATGTACTTCCTCCTTTTTTCAGTTGGTGTTATTCTGATCAGAAAATGGTGCAACTAATAGCATATTGTTGTAGAGGACAACTTTAATTTATTCACAGAAACAAAAAAAATCAGAATTGATTGTACCCAACCTGATAGGAATTGTGAGTCATATCATTGCAACTTTAACTGTTTACCTTAAGCTTCAAAAAACATGGGGAAAGTCTCGAGATCTGTGAATAGATGGAAGCACTGAGTCATTTTCCTAGAATATAATGGTTGTCATACAGTCACAACAAAATAAGCAAATTAATGAACCTAGCAACTTACATCAAAGATGGGAATGGAAATGGCCTGGTAAATAGAAACCGCCTTGTTCTCTGACACTTTAGGAACATAGATTAAGAACATCTAGATTTTAATCTTAATAGGATTAACTCAAATCCTTGTTGAGAGATAAGTACTGATTGTGAATTCAGAAAACCCCCACCAGCAATAGAAAACAATCTGACTTTGATTTTTAGTTTCCATGTTAATGATTTCCTTTGTACGGAACATAAACAGACGTGACTTCCAATACCAATTCTTCTACATGTTTTTAAATGAAACTCTGTGTGTATTTAAATGAAACTGTGTATATTTTCCGTAACCTTGTTAATAAATACATGTAATATTTTAGTCCTGTATGTGGGAAAAGAGTCAAATGTACTGTATTAACTAACCATATCAGATCCACCTGATTATCAGCTAAGTTCATACAAAGCACTCGTCCCCAAATAACCTGTTCTCGGATTTGATTAGTTTAGCATTCAGTTCAAATTCAACCTAAGAGTAGAGTCAAGCCAGATTCCATGGATGCAGATTCTAGGTGCTAATGCTTCTCATCAGTTTGGGGCCAATTACACCTTTCTGACTTACTCAGTCTGATGTCTTCAAGAACTCCAGTAAAGTCCAATAAAGTCCATGCACATAGCTGATCTTTGGAGAGCTATGTTTCCTCCAGAACTATTCACTTTTGTTTGTTCACCAAGGATGATTGAACATAAAGGGCCTTGTGAGGTTTCCACCACTGGCCCTGTGGAAATGTTGATCCTGGGAATGTGGGAAGATGTGCAAGAGTTTTATGCAAGCTGTATCTAGACTTGCCAGTTGGCTCATATCATTCAACTGAAAACATGAAGAACAAGAAGAACAATACCTCTTTCTTTTTGAAAATATTAACTTTTGTGTTCTTAAGCATGCATATAAAATGATCTAGTGGTCACAGAGTCTGTGATCAAGCAGCCACCTCAGCTAAAATCCTCATGGTTCATCATAAGCAGGACTGGAGTTGCTGGCTGGGGTAGGGGGGATGGAACAGAATCCATCGCATTAATGTCAGGGCTAAATAATTTATATGGCTGTTTGTGGGACAGATCAGGAAAGTAAGGAGCTTAGGAGGTCACAGACCCATTACTGTCACCCAACCTTCTTCAGGCAGGTCCGTAATAGGCCCTGTTTTGTTCCCAATATTTCTGCCATTATTGGGGAAAACCACTGGGAACATGCATATGATGTTCTGTTACATACACCTTTGCGGTGGAACAGGTCTTCTGCTTCATCTGGCTCATCATTTGCTATTTTAGCAAGTAGAATTGTTTTCTAGGAGTCAATGCAGACATTTATTGGGAAAAGACCAACTTTAGATTTTTCAAAATAACCAGAGTGCTGGAAATACTATATGCAGGATGTTAGATCACAGAGATACCTCAATTTATCTCTATTTTGCTTTTCAGAGAAACATCCCTGAATATACAGGCTGGTCATGTAACAATGTGGTTCCGAGCGAAATTTTAGGGGACTGTTTAAAAGAAGCTACCTGACTATTCCTGGGATATTAATTGCCTTGGCCTTCTTCTATACTACTGCAACGTGCTCTACATGGGGCAGCCCCTGAAGAGCATTCGGAGACTTCAGCTTGTCCAGAATGCAGCCGCGCGAGCGATCGTGGGTGCACCTCGGTACACCCACGTTACACCTATCCTCCGTGAGCTGCACTGGCTGCCTATTGGTCTTCGGATATGCTTCAAGGTGCTAGTCATCACTTATAAAGCCCTTCATGGTATTGGACCTGGGTACTTGAGAGACCACCTGCTGCCAATTACCTCCAACAGACAGATTAGATCCCACAGATTAGGCCTCCTCCGAATTCCATCCACTGGCCAATGCCGATTGGCTACCACCCGGAGGAGGGCCTTCTCTGTGGCTGCTCCAGCCCTCTGGAACGAGCTCCCTGTGGAGATTCAGACCCTCACCATCCTCCAGGCTTTCCACAAAGTGCTTAAAACCTGGCTTTTCCGACAGGCCTGGGGCTGATGAGATCCTGTCCCCGCTCGAATTGTGTGGCTGTTGATTGTTTTTAAATTGTGGTGTTGTTTGTCCGTTGTCTTTTTTTCCTGTTGTATCCCCCCCCCCCTTACTTGGTTTGTGAGCCGCCCTGAGTCCCTCTGGGAATAGGGCGGCATAGAAATACAATCAAATCAAATCAAATCAAATCAATCAAATCAAATCAATACAGAGAATAACAGAATTGGAAGCGACGTTGGTGGTCTTCTAGTCCAACCTCTTGCCCAGGCAGGAAACTCTATATCATTTCTGACAAATGGCTATCCAATCTCTTCTTAAAAACCTCCAATGTTGGAACATTCACAACTTCTGGAGGCAAGTTGTTCCACTGATTAATTGTTCTAACTGTCAGGAAATTTCTCCTTAATTCTAAGTTGCTTCTCCCCTTGATTTGTTTCCACCCATTGCTTCTTTTTCTACCCTCAGGTGCTTTGGAGACTAGCCTGACTCCTCTTCTTTGTGGCAGCCCCTGAGATATTGGAACACTGCTATCATGTCTCCCCTAGTCCTTCTTTTCATCAAACTAGACATACCCAGTTCCTGCAACCGTTCTTCATATGTTTTAGTCTCCAGTTCCCTAATCATCTTTGTTGCTCTTCTCTGCACTATTTCTAGAGTTTCAACATCTTTTTTACATTGTGGCGACCAAAACTGAATGAAGTATTCCAATTGTGCCCTTACCAAGACATTATAAAGTAGTATTAACACTTCACGTGATCTTGATTCTATCCCTCTGTTTATGCAGCCTAGAATTGTGTTGGCTTTTTTGGCAGCTGCTGCACACTCATATATTTCAAGTTAATATTTGTAAATAAAGCAACATTGATATTAAGAGTGTCAGTGGCTGAAATTATATAGCATACTAAGTATTTATTTTAATACCTTTTTCTTGAATAAACCATAGTGCTGGATTTGGATATTCTACTAAACCATAATCCCTGGTTAGTGTTTGGGTTCACATACTACATTGAAGCCAGACAAATAAACAACATTATGGCATTATGCAATGAGCAATTTTTATAGTATTTTGATGAATCATAATAAGGTTTAGGTTTAAGTTTAGGTTTCGTTTTATTTATAAACATATGTCATGTTCAGCTCCTGGAATTATGGGGAAACATGAAGCTACACAATGTTGATCTGCATGAATATTCTGTCGGGATTTCTTCAATTTAGCATTTTCCAGATGAATTACAACGGCATCTTTCTGATGTCTCAGACTACACAACTGAGATTTGCCATTTCAGCACATCTAAAGCGCATAAAGTTGGGGAAGACTAAAATAATTTAGAAAGGCTTTCAGATACATTCAGACTCTTTCTCTCATGCTCACCCTGGTCCAAGTGTGATATGTTCCAGAAGGAAACTTACATTACTAAAACTTTCAGGGATAAGCCAAGGTGGCGCAGTGGTTAAATGCAGCACTGCAGGCTACTGCTAGATCAGCAGGTCAGCGGTTCAAATCTCACCGGCTCAGGGTTGACTCAGCCTTCCATCCTTCCGAGGTGGGTAAAATGACCCAGATTGTTGGGGGCAATATGCTGACTCTCTGTAAACCGCTTAGAGAGGCCTGAAAGGCCTATGAAGCGGTATATAAGTCTACTGCTATAGTATCATGAAACAGAAACCTTGCTGTTTCTACTGCAAGAACCATTTCATAACACTGAGGTTTAGTTCAGTTGGAAATCATTTCCAAATAGGAAGTGGGGGAAGAAACTGTATCACTTGAGAAATCCAAAACCAGACAGAGCAGCAGATCCAAGTCTGTTGCAAAGTGCACGTTTGCTTGGTCATATGACAGAGATTGGCTCAAGAGCTCTACAGCATTTCCCCTTATTTTCTGCTTCTCCATTTCTTTTATATTGGATCCTTGTCTAGACTACTTTCAGAAAAAGGAGAAACCACTAATGCGGGGGTTTACTATAAGAACAAAGTGGATAAAGCTGCTCGACTTATTGTATGGGTTTTGAAATGTGCTTTTAACATTCAAGGGAATAGACAAGCCCAGATTAGGACATAATTATTTTGTACAAAATGGTCCGAAGAGCAAAACACAACACCCTGGATACTAGACAAAATACAATTTTATGGAAAATTGGATTTATATCTGTTTAGGCAATAAAGTTTGGCAAAAGTCTTGCTTCCATGCCTGGCATAGAATGTATACATTTGTACTGAAATGAGAAAATTAAGTTTAAACATAGGATTCTTTTGCACATTGTAAGTGCTCAAAAGTTATCTGATTGTTCTGTAGCGTCATATATTCTTGCTTGTTCTTTTGATATGACCCAGACATGGTCCTGAGGCGGTACACTTGAGGGGTCAAAGGCAAATTTGCCCGTGAATGTATTCCAATAACAAAATCCACAACTGGTTTTTTGTCCTGGGAGTCATTGATCAAAGAGGATCTGTCATTAAAAAGGTTCTCATTTGCTTTGTTTGTTATCTCTTTCTTGAGCCCTGGACATCCAGATGCAGGATCATGCGGAACCTTGGGGGGCCTCAGAGGATGAGCTCTTAAACTGTTGCGTGATGGAAATCTAACAGAAGAAAAGTGTTTGGTTGCCTCTTCATAGGAAGGAGGCCTTCTAGGTTTATTTTGATCTACAAGTCGAAAAACTTCAACTGCCGACATAAAACGGGACCTCAGTGGACAGCCTGAGGGTTCTGGACTGGGAATAGTCTCATGAGTTGCTTGAGCAAACTGACAGGAAAGTGCTCTTTCTTTTCTGGAGCCCTTTTTGAAACTGCCTTTTTGAAAGCAACCCCTGCCACTTTCTGTTTTGGCCAGCAGCATCTTGCGGGGTGGCACAGAAAAACATGGCGTGCTTCTTGAGCTCTGAGACAGCTCGGTCACTTCCATTTGAAAGTTTGGCAGAGAAGGACTGCGGCCGAGTTAAGATGTTGTTCTTGAAGATGGCAGGTGATGGGAGTGGTGAACTAGTGAATACAGAAGAGTCTGAGATAGAGGAAGCACTGTCTAGTGAACTGGAAGAAGATGTGCTGAGTAAGGAATCACTTGATAATTCTGTGGGGAAGTTGGCTTTGATTCTGAGATCTGATGGCTTTTTGTTCCTGTAGCGCCCGGAAGGATGGGATTCTTCAACTGTCTGCATTCCCATTCTCAGCTCTCTATTCTTCAGTCCCAATTCCTTCTGCCGAATAAAATTCTCCTCACTTTTGGAAAGTTTTGGAAGTTTCACACAGCTTTTCCGGCAATTCTTGGAAGACTGTAAGTCTGGTTCTGAGGATCTCCTCTCAAGTTTCTTCATTGTTGTTTTAAAATGAGTCAGGGAGAAGGCAGAAGGGATCTGGGTTCGCGGATGTTTGGGATACAATTCTGTACTGCTTGGTCTGCTGATGTGGGATAAACCCCTGGATTGAAGGTCACTGAGACTGCATTCCCCTTCAAGGTCTGTGCTGTCATAAGCAGAATCACGATGCTGGTCTGGTGATGACGTGTCTGGAGGAAGGAAAGGAAATGTTGAGACTAATCTTGTACAGATCAGCATTAGAAATACGTCTGTCTCCACTAACTGCTATAAAGTAATTATAGTAAAGTAGTAAAGTATAAAATTAAAGTAATTGTAGCAATTGAGGAATAAAGCCTTCCTGCCCAACATAGTGAATAGGATATTTAAAAAAATATTTTAAGGGTACAAAATCTAGGCAAGGGATCAAATTACATAGAAATAATAAAACTTAACTGAACAGTCCCTGAAAAGAAAATGATCAAAAAAAGAGAAACAAAAATATTTGAACTATATTTAATTAAACTTAGACATAGTCACCGGTTTATCAAAATATCATATAATGCTATATTATAATTTGATATTCACAAACTGAGCCCAGTCTCTCTGATAAATCTTCCCAAAACTTTACACATATTATTTCTGTTTCTCTACCCTGGTTTGAAAGGAACCTCAATGATAGGTGACTGTCTTGTCAAACTTTAAGAGACACCGTGGTTAACATTTAGAAATAGTTTACTGTCGTTACCAGTTGGTTATTTTTTGCCACTTCCTTAGCAACTAGAATCAAACATTGGTAAACAGTACTTTCATTCAGAGAAAAATGATTAGCCAGACTCTGTTTTAAACATATACTTCACAGACATGCAAAATCAGGGTACCTGTCATATGCAGGGAATTATCAGTATTCCTAGAAAACAGTGAGTAGATTTCTTCTCCAAATATATCTGAACAATTATTAATGAGGAATTCCACCAGTGTCTTCACCTATGCAAGCCAAACAAAGAACGCAAATCAGAGGATTTGCAGAGTCATTTCAACATTATTAGTAGAATCTATATATTAAGAACTATATATTAAGAATATTTTGATAGGAGATCCACATGGAAATTCCAGCCTTGAAGGGTACAAGCAGGAAAACAACATGCAGAATTCTTGTCTTTTAAATCTTGCCTTGCTTTCCAGTAAGAATAAATTACTTCTGAGATAGCAACCCCCCCCCCACCATTGTTTGTTTGTTAATGTTGGCCTGTTAATCTCTTCATTTGAACCTATGGAAGCTTATTTTCCCTGGGAATAACTTTGCAATTGTGTTGATGTGCCTTTAGCTGGTTGCATAATTCCCAAAGCTTATGTCCTGATGCTAGAACTAGCTTCTTCCACTGAACCACAATTGCAAGACTTTTAATGATTGCATGTTTTAAAAACCAACGAAGAAAGCTACACTTTCCAGTCAAGAGGATCTGAACTCTGTACTTAAACTGTTGGGGAGTTTCTTAACCAGCTAACCAGAAGATAATTATACATTGCCTATGAGCTCTTGGTTCAGGATGGAGAACTTTTGCTTTGAGTTTTGGAGTTATATTTTCTTGACAGCAATTTATGTTTGGGGTAAGCAGGCTTAAAGCCAACAGTGATGTAACCTGGACTATCTTCTTTTTCCCCATAAGATCCTTTACTTTCTCTTCTTCTTCTCCTCCAGTCTTATACAACATAAGGTTGGATGAAGATCTTGAACACAATCTGACTCTAGAGCGATACCCAATTCCATTTGTTGGAGTGGTTGCCTTTGAGGTACTCCCTTTGACCCAGATAAAGCATGATCCTCTGTCTTAATGCTTGTAGTTAAAAAGCCCCAAGGCAGAGTACTTTTCTGAACCCATCCATGTCGCTTCTGCAGAAATGTCTTCTGCAAAAGGAGATGCAAAAAGTCAAAGGCTAGCAAAACATCAATTTGAAGTAGCACTTTGCTCGACTTTGCTGCCTAAGAATGAGACACAGCTTCTTAATACCACATCAGAGAGGCAGTTTATTGAGGGATGAATCAGAGAAGTGCCCCTTTAAGGCTTCCCATAATTCTAGTGTGTGGGAGCTGAATTAATTAGGATGTTGCAATGCAACCACATTGGTTCCTAATCTTGGCAACTTTCAGATGTATGCACTCAAACTCTCAGAATTCTGGCTCAGAAATTCTGGGAGTTGAAGTCCACATGTCTTAAAGTTGCCAAGATTGGGAACCTCAGGTCTACATAATAGGGCCACTATTTCAAGTGTGAAACTATTTCACTGTGAGTCAGATAAATGCCAAAGGGATTCATGTTATACTGACTGGCTTCCTTGTAGCTAGAGAAAAAAAAATCAAAGATAAAAGACACGTGGAACAGGTGGAAAGAAACCCAAGGTACCTTATCATTTAGTTTTTTCTGGATTTCAAGTGGCAGGCTTTCGTTCCAATTTGGACTCAACATGGTTGGTCCAAAACAGATGGCAAGATTGTTGGAATCCATTTTGTTGATTTTGGAGTTTTGGCTAATGTGGTGAAGAAGAGAAAGCAAGTGTTTGAGCAAATGAAGATTTGGCTGTGGCAATTTGCTTGCAACCCTGCAAAAATGAACATATGAAAAAAAAGTTATCCTCAGATTGCAGCTTCTGTATTTTTTAATTTTTAAGTTAAACTTTGCATTCACTTATATGAGTACTAACACTTTCTCTAAAATGTGGAAGTATTGATTTAAAGTGGTTATCCAAAATTCCCATTCAAAAGTCCCAGTCAGTGAATTTATTGTGAATTTTTCTGTGTGGGAGATGGCCAGTTCCAAAATGTTAGCTAGCTAGCTAGCTAGCTAGCTAGACGCAGATAGACATAAATGCCTGAGTAGACAACAAGCAGAAATTGTTCTGTCTCTTGGAAAATTATGGGGTGAAATGCTGTTAAATTTATCATTAAACATGTATAAGATATGTATAAATGAACATATGTTTATTTTCATTAGGTGGTATTCATCAGCTGGAGATATTACAAGTATTCCTTGTTTAGTGACACAACTGGGACTGGCAATTTAGTTGTTAAAGCAAAGCAGTTGCTAAGTAGAGCCATGACTCTGCTTATGAACTTACTTCAACTTTCTTTTGCTTTACAGAACTATGAAAGCCCTAAATGTGAGGATTGGTGGCAACGTTACATTTTGATCACCATTGTAACTGCAAACAGTCTCTGAAAGAGGCTATCAGTATTCATTGGTTTCCTTCATGGGACTCTATCTCTTTCTCTCTCTATGTGGGTGTGTGTGTGGTGTGTGGTGTGTGTGTGTGTGTGTTGTGTGTGTATGTATGTATGTATGCATACATGTATGTATGTATGTGGGAATGTATGCACATTTTATTCCTTGCATTGCATTCTGGCATACTTTCCAATGTGAAATGAATTGGTGGCATTGTGTTGTCATAAAGTCAGTCAGATTTGGTTATGGGATGATATTACTGCTCTCTCCCACTTATATTCTTCCAGCCTTTTTAAATGGAAGGAAGAGGAAAAAATGGCATTATTGCAAAAGCCATTTAGATTTTTTACTTTCCCCATTGCTAGTGTTTGCAGTGAGGATTCATACTTCCTCCTACAGTGATTGCTTATTATGAATAGTTCCCCAGCTTTCAATCAAGATGAATAAAAATATGGAAAATAAAAAATATGGAAACCCACACATGTCTAGTCACAAGAGAACATCTAAAATTGGAACAAAACACAAACCCTAACCACATTTTGGGGGAAAGAAATCCTATTGAATTCAATGAGAATGACAGGGAGTAAAAATTGCAGGAAATCCTTGGGTAGGCTGCACTATTAGCCAGGCTTATTTGACAGCAAGACTCATTAAAAATATGTCATTTTAAGCAGGTATAAAGTTGCACGTCAATATAGCCTTTTTCTTTCTGTCACATTTCAGAATAGATAGGAAGTGTAGTACAACTTTAACCTAAGGTCTATAGTCTTAGATATCATGTTCTCTGGCATCAATCAAATTTTCCAGAAAAAAACTTGCTTTGCTTCATTGATGAGTTTTTAGGGAGGAGGACAGAATGCAGAAAGGAATTGATAGGTCATTTCCCATTCATAATTCTCTTCCTTAGTTTTTTGTTGCATGAGTGAGATTAAAAAGGGAACCATGTAACACTTTTTGATTTCTTGAGCTTAGAGCCATCTGTCTGGAAGCATCCAGGATTTCAGAATCTGTGTCTATGTGAGTTACTTATTACAGAACAGCAAAAAGCCACTCTGGAAGAGAAGTCTACTTACTCTTTCATGGCTTCAATTTTTTCTTGATGATTTTTTTTTCTAATGCTGTCATCCACTCATCGTGAAGCTCAGTCAGCAACAATTTGTGGGGAATTTTCGGAGGAAATCCTGCAAGAAACAAACTTCAGTTTGGGGGGGGCAACTGTAAGCCAACGTGCAACATGCATCCTGGAACTCTTTCAATTTGGTTCATACCAGTGGTGAAATTCATTTTTTTTTTACTATCAGTTCTGTGGGCGTGGCTTGGTGGTGTGACAGGGGAAGGATATTGCAAAATCTCCATTCCCACCCCAATCTGGAGCTAGCCAGAGGTGGCATTTGCTAGTTTTCTGAACTACTCAAAATTTCTGCTACCAGTTCTCGAGAATCTGCTGAATGTCACCCCTGGTTCATACCACAGTTTTTGGGGACTGTGTATCCCTAAGTCAGAGACAGATCATAAAAACAACAGCTCTGTCTCCTATCCTTTTCTGTCAGGAGGCTAAATACATGAGATGCAACAATAGCGGAATTTATTTCTTAACTGCACTGGTTTTAGGAATATCTCTTCCTAATATTTAAGAAACTGGGATCTACAATAAGAAACCAAATTAATAGATGTATACCTTAAAAGCCACAGCTAGCAGATAAACGGACTTTTTTTCTAAAGCAATGTTGTCTCTAGCATTTAATTCCTCTCTCAGCTCCTTGCGGGCCTTCTCATTGGCGCCTATTCGGAATATCCCTTCAGTGAATGGTCCTTTTTGGTAGAGTATTGTAAGGATATCCTAAAATGTGAACAGGAATAAAAGAATATTACTATATTAGATCCAAACAGGGAACTGAACGCCATCATTATCCTATGCTCACTTTTTCAGTAGCATGTATTTGGCAAGACAACATATACATTATTCATACATTATATATTTCCTGGGTTGGGCTCCATGCAACTGTTCCCTGTTCTTCCTTAATAATTCCCCCCCTCCCCATATTATTTTCCCTAGCCTTTAGACTCTTTCCTTTTTAGCTATCCAAGACTAAAGTAGAAATTCCTTGCAAAAGGCAAAATTCTAGACACAATATTATGAAACTTCAATAATACAACTCATGATTCTGTTTCACCTTAGAGAAGAGTCTGCTTGGCATAGATTTGAATTATTTTAAATAACATTTAATTGTAATTCAACTTCTTCCATATATGACTAGTAGGAGGAAGAAAATCTTCCTATTGCATAATCCTATTAAGGATTATGTTACACAGCCAAAGCACAAGGCACTATTCATACATGATGGATACAATACCCTCCTGTGTATTTACCTGTATAGATTTGGGCAGTGTATCTTCAGCACCATAAACAAGTGATAAAGGAAGATCAAACAAAGGGGGTTTCAACACAGATTCTAGATGCCCCTGACTTCCTGATTCATGGGTAAATCGTCTGAACATAAATGGGAAAGATATAACATTCTTTCTTTTCCTGTGACGATCTGTTGGAAGAATAAAAGGAGTAAGAATAATGTGCAATGAATGAGTGACATCATGAAAACATCACTAGATACATGAATATAGGATTATAGAATTATATGAATCAGCTATTGTCAATAAAATGATTTTCAGATGCTTTAGACTGTAGCTCCTACTCTGATCAATTGCCACACTGGCTAGGCATGGATTGGGGATATTGAGTTTTGTAGCCTGTTGCAGATTGGGGAAAGTTACTATAGTTATACGGCTAGTCCTCAACTTATGATCACAATTGAGCCCAAAATTTCTGTTGCTAAGTGAAACATCTGTTAACTGACTTTTGCCCCATTTTACGACCTTTCTTATCACAGTTGATAAGTAAATCACTGCAGTTATTCACATTGTTGTTAAGTGAATCTGACTTCCCCATTGTCTTAGCTTGTCAGAAGTTTACAAAAGGTAATCACATAACGCTGGAACACTGCAACCATCATAAACATGAGTCAGTGGCCAAGTATTTGAATTTTGATCACCTGACCATGGGGATGCTGCAATGGATGTAAGTATGAGGAACAGTCTTAGTCACTTTTTTCAGTGCTATTGCAACTTTGAACAGTCACTAAATGAGCTGTTGTAAGATAAGGGCTACCTGTACTCTTTATCAGCATTCAGCAATGTTAGAAGAACAATCAGATCAATTGAATCTAAACAAATGCAGTTTGTAAAACTTAATTGGTAGCAAAAGGACCATCCCAGGTGTTCTTGGTATCAGAGGTAAACATTGGTTTCTTGTCAAAAGTGATTGAGAACATTCAACGTGGTCAATATATCACTTTTGAACTGATCACAAACCTACCTAGCTTATTTAAAATGGCACTTAATTATGTTCTACTATCAAACCAGCTGTAATCTCTGTACCTCCAACTTTGTTCTTGCTGAAATAATACAGTCTGTATCACTTGCATATTTAAATTTTATGCACAATCCCCTTGTTAAGGAAATCAGCCTGTGTTTCAACCATCAGTGGTGACAATTAAATACCGGTATGTAGTTAACCTGCCATCTTATGGTTTGTCCTAGAACAGCCAATCGATCAACCAGATTGTTTATAGCTCTAGAAATTTCAGGTGTATATATTCCACTAGGGGGCAATTTAAAGTTATCAGTTATGATTTAAACCTGAGAACCCACCAGCCTGTGACTACTACATAAAAATGTGGCCACTTTCACTACCAGAAAAGCATAGTCAACTATCCATTTCCTTGAGCAAACAAGAGCTTGGGTCTCATTCTGTCCCTTCCTGCACCATCCAAAAGAACAGAATAAATGCCCTTCACTTGTAGAGAACAAAGTTCAAGGTACATTGGGTTTAGTAGAATCTCACTGGTCATGTTTAAGAAGGGTTGCACACATACCAATCAGCTGATATGGCTCATCTTCATTATCACATGTCATGAAGAAGTGACGTTTTTGAGATCCTCCTAAAATTTAACAAGTCAGTAAAAATGATCAATCCATCATGCAGCATAGAGTCAACTAAAGCTGTAATACATCACGTTGCTCAGTTCCTTAAAATAAAGAGACAAATCCCACACTCTCTTGTTTCAGGAAAGGATGCATTCAATTGCAACACTGAATTGCACTCAACCAAACATTAAACAGAAGCAACAATAAATATGAAAACTGTCCACAGCTATCCCGTTTACTTTGGTTAAATGAATCCTTAGTGAGCTCTGCAAATATAGATCTAAAAACATGATAGCAAGCAAAACATGGTTGGTTTCACCATGGTTACTATTGACATCAATGGGTCTTTTATTATTCAGGACTAACTAAACTTCTATTGATGTCAATGAATTCATTCTAAATTTGAGTGAGTAATGCAGGGAAAGGTAGGTGAGAAGAAAAATTAACATACAGTTCAGACGGGAACTAATGTGTGATAGAGAGGATTGCAGTCAGGAATTTCCCAGGGCAAATGTGAGCTGTTTTATGTGAGCTGCTCTTTGGATGTCAGCCATACATCCAAGTAAGGCTATAAAGTGATTGCTAACTGTACTGGAAACAGGCTCACTGAAATTAATAGGTTTTTGAAGTAACAGGTGTTTAGCATTTGGACATTATAATCCAAACCACAGCCTTTCATATTTCTACTCAATACTCTATTATGAGCACAAATCTCTGGCTTGAACTGTAGCAGGGAATGTAACACATTCATTCATGTCTAAACAGATTTCCCAAAATTTGTAATGAGTGTGGGTAGCAGTTCAGGAGTTTTCATTTCATTCAGTCTTGAAGGTGATTTGAATTTGGTAACTATAATGGTGCAAGCAAAAGATCAAGTGTACTAGTATAAAATATTGACTAGAATTACAGTGCTATTAAAAATAGCTCCCCCCAAGCTAAAGCTTAGCAGGAATGACTGAGCATGACTTCACAAAAGCATAGGATGTGTTGTACAATTCTGAGTGAGTTTACTCAGAAATAAGTCTCACAGAGTCCCATAAGAAGTACTCTTACAATCACAAACTCTAATACATAGAAAAGGCAAAGGGCTTTATGTGTATTTACCTCTGATGAGTGTGCATTTAAAGCCTCCATTTCTTTTGCATTTAAGCTTTGGGCTGTAAAGTAAAACAAAGGAAAAATATAATCAGAAATCATCTAGTTTCATCAGCCCTCATTCGCATCACTTCTAGAGAGAAGAATATGAAGAGAAAAGACACTCACTGCATTGCAACTGCTTAGCACCTTCATCAGTAATCAAATTGTTATAGCTTTAATGATCTTGCTTCCCTGGATTCCTCTTGTTTGCCTATTTCAGAAGACAAGAACGATATTAGCAATCTCTGCTGAAGCACACAACCGTACTTTTTTCTGTTGCAAAATTAAATTCGACACAGATAAAGCAATTTAAGACAGAGGTGTTGACCTAAGTAAATCATTTTTTTCCTATTCATTGTTTCTGATTTCTGAAGGAAAAAAATGCCCAAAACCAAAAGGAGGCTTGACCACTCTATAGATAGCAGATCCACTCTTGCTCTGAAAAAATTTGTAACTTGTTGAAATAAACCAGAATGAACAAACCCTACAGATAGTCCTTCACAGCACAGTGTTATAGCAGCTCTGAAAAACCACTTGTTAATCACATGATAAGTTGAACGAATGTTCTACAGTTTGAAATAGCAAGGAAAGACATGAATAATTCACTAAAATAAAACGATCATACGGTATGTGCTAAGAATTTATCAGTCAGTCAAGCCTTGTCCTGAAGTTCATTATGAACAAGCATTTGTCAGCAATACAACATAGCTAAGCTGGTCAGGGAGTGGGGCTGAAGACGATCTGAAACTTTTTTCTGATTCAAAAGCCCCAAAGTAGAGAATTGTCCTGATCAAATCCATATGCTTATCTTACAAACTTACCAGGAAAGGGTCTCTGGCTGAGCTTTTTCACTTTAAGCGAACCGGAGAGGAGGAGAAAAGCAGCATAACCCCTTGGCAGTATCTACTGTAACTCGCTGGAGAACACTGAGGATTCAACACTCAGCCCACATGTGCCGCATTCGGAATGACTGCTGGTGGTTGTAGTTGAGGAGGCAGTGGAAAGTCACAACGTCAGAACAACAGGAAAAAGCATCACAATCAGAGGGCAGAGCTAAGCAAAGCATTCACTGGCAGATACTTGCTACCTCATGGGTTTCCTCTTCCTTTTAGGGCAGCTGCAGCAACTGCTGTAAAAGAAAATTTTCCCCCACTTCTTACAAAAAAAAGAAAGTCCCGTGTGGCCTCTGATAGAACCGTGATGGAACAGATGAGGTGTGTCACAGGCAGAAGTTCCAAATTACAAGGACAATCGGGTGGGATGTGTGAAAAACTCTAGTGCTCCGTAGGTTGGCTTAAGGAGGCGTACGCAACTATAAAGGGCAACTTATACGTCCAGACAGAAAATTCTTATCAGAAGAGTGTATCTTTTATGTACAATTTGTCTGAAGATATCAAATCTAACCACATGTAAACCTCAGTGGCTTTAAAAGTACAAGTTTAAGTACTCAATTAACCTTTTCAAATGTACCCATCTTGTGCACTGAGAGGTATTGACAAATACATCACATTCTTCTTCTCAAATTTATTATCTTTTTATTGTTCTGATTGATTCTTTACTTTTGGAGGTGGCATTGTAATAAAATAGTGTTATCGTATAATGATCAGATTATTGTTACGTTTGTTCCAGTATGTAGAGTATATGTCTAAAGATTGACTCTCTCTCCCTCTGTCCCTCTCTCTCTCCCCCTCCTTCCCTCCCTCCTTCCCTTCTCTGTGTTTATGTGGCTGTATGTTGTAAAAAAAATGTAGGACCAATTGTTACATACTGTATGTGATTTTCCAGAATGATCTTTTGTCCTCAGAAGATTTGGGCATCACAGACTTGAATATTTTAGCTATGCATCCTTAAAGTAAATATTAAAAATTTCCCCAAGTGTTCCATATAGATCTACTGTCCTATTATGCAAAGCGACCAGATCAATGTTTTAAAAAAGAAATGCCAGATTAGGAAATGGCCCCTATTTAAGTCCCATAAAGAGTAACAGAAATCCACCAAGATAGTGGAGCAGCTGGTTGGAGGCAGACGGCACCGGGGAGGGGGGGTGTTGGGTTGGGATGGTGGTGGGGAGATAAAAATGCTCACTGGCCTGAAAGGAACAATGGGCTCCTTGCAGCTGCTGAGGTGGGTATGCATTTTGTTTAGACATGGGAGTCGCTCAACTGATTTTGCATCTCACAGTGACAGATGGCTTATACAGAGAGGCTTGAAGCTCCCCTTCAACTGCTCAAAGGTTGGGATTCTCTCTGTCTGAAGACCAAGAGAACTTTAGAAGCTACTGAGCAGGGTGTGGGGGTTGGGGGGGCAGGAGTGCCTCATAGGCTTGACATAGTTCTTAGTGAACTAGGCAACCTAATTCCAGAGATTTGAAGAAAAAGGACATAATGAAGCAGCCTCTTAGTGTGTCCCCAGTTTCTATATTAAGAAAGGAATCTTTTTTTTTCTTTTTCTTCCAGGCTAATTTATTTACACAAATGGGATATAACTTTGGATGTTCACCAAGAAAACCTCTTGGTATCTGTTCAGAATACACACACACACACACACACACACACACACACACACACACATTTATCAGCACAAATGCAATATATAACCTCAGAAAACATATATATATATTATATATATATATATATATATAGTGTGTTGTGTGTGTGTGTGTGTGTGTGTGTATGTGTATGTATATTATATATATATATATATATGTATATGTATGTATGTATGTATGGTTATGTATAGTGTCACAACTAGTATGCCCCAATTATGGGAGGAAGCTAACTGCTTCCATTATCTGTCAATCGGCTCATCACAAGAGTCCATCACGACGGAAACCCAATATTTTTACTGTTGCCTTTGTATATTTGTGTTGTATTTGTGCTGATAAATAAATAAAGGGAGACTAGTACAAATACAACACAAATATAACAAAGGCAACAGTAAAAATATGTATGTATATATCTATTTATCAGCACAAATACAACATATACACACACACACACACACCCACACACACCACACACACACACACACTAACACACTGTCTTGTTATTTCTTGATAGGTTAAGGATTAATCATGCCTGACCCTGTTAGTTTCTAAGGTTAGCCAGATACTATCTATGTTAAATGTTGCAAATAAATCTAATCTCACCTTTTGTGAGTCTTGTCCCACCCCAAACCTGCATATCTGAAATGTACAACCAGAAATGTGTGAGTGGAACACCCCTTGGATCATACCCGTAATTTATTTCGAATGTTTCTAAATTATGGTCTATGTTACAGCAAATCCAAATTTGTATTCAAACAAAACATCATAATATTAATTCTTCTCCCTCCCCAAAAGAGAAGAAAAAAATAGAGAGTTTATACAGGGAAAGATTCCTTGGACTGTAGAGCAGATCCTCACTGTCTAATAACTTGGCACACAGGTCCTTGTATCTGAAAAAACCTATGTGTGTAGTGAGACATGGTTTAGAGTTATTCCACACAGAATGAGGTTTCAATTGGACTGTGCTGCTGGTTTTGCCCCCTTTCCTGAAGCATAACTTTTGTGTTACTTTGTCATGACCTTTCCCATAATTTTCTCTTTGCATAATCCAATAGTCTCCCCAACCAGCATATCGACACCTAATCTTCACATCACCTTATTAAATGTCTATGGAGATTCTCAGTCATCCTGGTCATGACAGGGCTGTCTTAATGTATGGACCTGATGGACACTTGCCCGTGGGCTCCACAAGCATAGTGGCCCCAACTAATCTGTGTATGTTAACCCTTCAATGCATCTTGTATCATATAAATACAGCAACTGTATGGTTTACTGAGTATTATTGTGTTTTTCAAGTCTTGTGTATTGTTCAAATATTTTTCATGTTTATTAGTTGTTGTTGCATAGCATGTTTTTAATATTTCAACACCTAGTTCATTGGAAGTGCCAATAAAATAAATATATTTTATTTTTGACCATTTACATTTTTATTCCTGTGAGTAGTTGTCGAAGTGGCCCCAGTACACTTCTTTGCCTGGTGCCCATAATGTTGTTGATGGCCCTAGTCATGGTTGTCCCAAAGGTGCTTTTTCAAAAGGCAACTGAACTTTGTTTTTCCTTAAAGACATTTTGCTCTCATCCAAGAAGCCTTCTTCAGTTCTGATTGAAGAAACCAAAGAAGCTTCCTGGATGAGAAGTGAAACATCTTCAAGAAAAAACAAAGTCCAGTTGCTTTTTGAAAAAGCACCTTTGGGATCACCTGGTTAACTTTTCCCCAGAGAAAAAAATGGTTGCAGAATGTTTTCCCTGGAGAAGAAGCTGATTAATTTGTAAGGTCAATCAGCCTGGCTTCCCAAGAAATATGGAAGTCCCTTAAGATAATGAATGTATGTAAGGTCAGAGCTAGTTTCAGATGAGGATAAAGCTTTATGAATTTGAGTCATGCGGCTATTTTTTGCAGCTGCTTCAACAACATTGAAAAGTGAAAAAAAGTTTCTAATGAAATGCACGAGACTTTGTGGCATGCACAGCGCTTTCAATTATCATATTCCAAACTGAAATTCATGAAACTCTTAGGTGATCTTAAGACTAATGAAACCTGCCAAAATATACTGCACTACAGAGAAGAGAGACAAAGACAGCTAAAAGGATCTTGGAAATCAAAAGTTACAGAGGCAAACCGCGCAGGATTATTATTATTTTTCTCTCTTCCTCAGAAAGCATTTTTTTTTGTTGCTATGAAACTATGAGAGGGAAAATCCCAAGCATCACAAATGTGTGTCTGTTTTCAAAAGAGTTTTAATCAACTTATGACAGTTGCAGATGGGGGTTGCCTGTGAACAAATGGGGACCAATCTGTGTTCGTTGCACTGTCATGCTAATGAGAAAATAATGGTAAAGGTTCACAACGGTTACAGGGACAAAAGGTGCTACTCAGCCAAGGCGGGTTTTAGTAAAGCTGAGTGCACAATGGAGGAAAATAATGGGAATCCAGGACTGGGCCTCTGGATGTTCATATATAGAATGGATTCCAGCTTTGTCAGAGTTGGCACATTCATCTTCTCCAAGGAAACCACTGAAACATTGGATAAATAGAAAAGGCGCCATTATGTAATGCATGGACAACAGCTTTTCTTCTCTTTGTTTTTTTTAAAATATATTTTGCTCTCTTAGCCTTGCCAGTAAACTTAAAAGAAACCACCCCTGGTTCCCCCTCCCACACGGTGTTTTTGAGATTCAGAATGGCTCTCAAAGAGGAATTAAAGTCCATCATGCAGCTTGATTGCTTTGTTATTTTCAGTGCATAGTTAGGAATGGAGGTTGTGTGCCAGATTATCCCTAGACATTTTGCAAGGGAGGAATGCACCTATTCCATAAAAACATCAAATACCAAACTTTACACATTGAAAAGCCTGAAGTTCGGTACACAGCTAGCCACTGATAATGAGTAAACTGTCAGGCCTGGAAGTCATCTTTTACATTGGGCCTGCCACATTTTCTGCTGTGGGAAAATTGGAGAGGGGATTATGGAGTATAGGAGATAGTCCTAAATAACATTCCTTTCTCAGAGAGTCAGGACATCTTGCCCTGCATCTGGAGTGGTGTGACTGGGACGCATCTCCAGTTGGGACAGTGCCTGATTGGACCATGGGATGGACATGTGTGTGGGCAGGGACTTGAACTTTAGTTTGGGTGGGGAAAACCTGGAAGATTTCATATTTGGGTTTTCCCAGATTGCCAATATGACATCTCTAATAAAATGGAACTTTGAGGACACTCAAGCCTTGGAGTCTTCTTTCGTTAGGGGTGTTACTTGGAACAAGCTTCATTTCCAACCAGTGCTAGCAGGGAATAACAGTGCTGGCAGCAAGTGACCAAGGAATTGTGTTGTGGCCTCATGATTGGAATCCAGAAGCACTCTTTGAAAAACCAAGCTTCACCCTTAGATATGAATGAATGTTGTTTTATTGCTGGAGTAATGTACAGGTAGTCCTTGACTTACAACCACAATCGAGCCCAAATCTATGTTGATAAGCCTTTGTGTGAATTTTGCCACATTTTTCAACCTTTCTTGCCACAGTTATTAAGTAAACCACTGCGGTTGTTAAGTCAAGTACCATAGTTTTTAACTGACTCTGGTTTCTTCATTGACTTTGCTTGTCAGAAGTTTGCAAACATGATACTGGGGCACTGGAATTGTCATAAACATGAACCATTACCAAGCACCTGAATTTTGATCATGTGACCATGGGGATGCTGCAACAGTCGTATGTGGGAAAATGGTCATAAATCAGTTTTTTCAGTGATGTTGTAACTTTGAATGATCACTAAATGAGTGGCTGTATGTTGAGGACTATGTTTATTTATTGCTGTTTTTAAGTTTGAAAAGCCTTTTGCGTTTGCCTGGAATAGGTGGCCTACAGATACAGCAAATACATAGCTTTAGATGTACATACTTCGTTTTGGACTCTATTAATAATGTCCTCATAACATGTCCTTTGTTGCTGTTAGTTGCAAGTCATGTCCGACCCATTGTGACCCCTGGACAACGTTCCTCCAGTTCTTCCTGTCCTACCATCCTCTGGAATCCATTTAAGCTCATGCCTACTGCTTCAGTGACTCCATCCAGCCACCTCATTCTCTGTCGTCCCCTTCTTCTTTTGCCCTCATCTTTCCCAGCATTAGGCTCTCCTCCGTGAGTCCTTCCTTCCTCGTTCTATTTGGGCCAAAGTATTTGGTTGTTTCATCTTCAGAATCTGGCCTCCTAAAGAGAGTCAGGGTTATCTCCTCTGGGACTGACCGGTTTGATTGCCTTGCTGTCCAAGGGACTCACAGAAGTCTTCTTTATGCCCTTTAGTTCCACCAAAGCTGGCATAGAGTGAGCAAAATGTCACCTGTCCCCTGGGAACATTAGTAATATGGTGTTTTTTTTATAAAGAGTCATAGAAACTACAGCTGCAGGAGACTGATCCTGAGAGATCAGATTGGTCAATCAGCATATCTCCTGCGCAAATTCTTGGTGTTAAACAGAAAATCATACAAAAACTAGAAAGTACAGTCACTCCATACTAATTGTTGTCAGAAGCTGTGGAAACCCTTTAATCCATTATGTGTGTGAACTAGTTACATATTGCAGGCGGACTCCAACTGCTTTTAATTGCTTTATTAGTTTAAATGGACCTTTTATGCAGCAGAGGGTTTGGGCTCTTTTAAAGAGGGTTAAAGCCGTGTTCAAAAGTGGATCTCATGTTGTTTTCAAATAAGCCAAAACCCATGTCTGTGAAAAGTTTATAAGCTCTAGAAACTGCTGGTGAAGCAATTATCAGACCAGATTGATTTTGTTCTATGTATGTGGCCAAATCCTGCTGCACTATCTATAAAACCAGCCACACCTTGATTGGATCAATGATCAATCATAAATTGTTTTATTTTGTTCAGTTTGTTGGAGTCTGGTTGGTGACTGTGATAAGGACACAGATGTTTGTGTGTGTGTGTGTGTGTGTGTGTGTGTGTGTGTAGCAGACATGTCAGGAAAAGTGAGTATCTGGATAGGTCTGAGGAGTCATTGAGAGCAAAAGAAGGCCCTTTATTTCTGAGAACACAGACTAGGAGGCCTTGTGAGGCCTTAGAGTTCCTCTAAGAATTCATGAGTCAGGCCCATGACAAGCTATCCTGAGCCAGAATTTCCAAAAAAAGGATCAATTTTAGTATTGACTCCAATCATTTACAATCATAAATAAGCTGACTCAGATTTCCAAAGTAAATGATGGTGTGTGAAATCTCACTTAATGTGGAGTGGTCCAAAAAACAAACAAACCACCTTATGTGGAAGTGTTGTCTATGAATCTAGATGGAGCAATTGCATTTTGTGTATACAAGAGCTTGATGCTGTTGAAAGAAGAAAATTAGATGGAGAAAATAAATCCATTAATTCACTGTATAGGGACTGTCAAAAGATGAATTTCAGAATGAAGAGCTGAGAAGCTAAACTCTTCCAAATCCTCCTGGAAGGTAAGGGATCTGACACCTGGAACCAGGGATTCTTAAAAACTATTTCCAGTGTACCTACAATGACATGTGGGACTTTGAAAACGGACACAATTAGTTTTTTAAATTTCTTTGCATTTTTAAAAATATTCAGCACTTAATGGACTTGCAAAGCAAACTACAGTCAGCAGTGGAGACCTGAAGCAGCAGAGCCATTAAGATGGACAATCAAGCAACTTTTTGACGTCCTCTACTTCCCTCCCCGTACCCCAAGGCTACAGTAGGTATTTGTGCCTTGTGTGTCTTTTGTCATGCTTCAAACAGACTCAGTTTATTGTGTGTGCTCTGTGGGTGGCAACTTTTTGAAAAGATATTGCTGCGACACTGCCTTCTATAGAGAAGGAGCTGCACTGATAATCCTATTCCATAGCCCAAACGACTTCTTAGGGTTTCCATCAGGGTTGCAGGTAGGGCACATCACCTGACCCAGGGGTGTCAAACTCAAGGACCGGGAGAGATTTGGCCCATGTAGTGCTTAGATCTGACCTGCAGAGGCAGCCCTGGAGACAGCAAAGGACCGGCCTGCGGTGCCTCTGCCAGCAAAAACGGAGCTTACATACATGGCCCTGCCGTTTTCATTAGCAGAAATCCGTCTGCAATTTCATTGCAGGAATCCGTCGCAGACAAAAATGGAGCTCAGGAGCCTGTTTTTGCTGGTAGAGTGCTCGGGCCACCACAGGTGCCCCGACACGAGTGATGTTGAGCTGATCCTGCCTACCCTGCCCATCCCATCCTCTGATGTGGCCCTCAATGAAATTGAGTTTGACACCCCTGGCCTGACTTCTTCGTACTGTGTTTTTCTTTTCTCCCAGCATTCTATGAGTTTGAATGCACTTTAAATGCACTGTTTCACCAAGAAACGAATTATTTTATTTCCTCCCCCCCCATTTGAAAAAAAAGTCGGAAATCAATTCCTCAAATACATAAAATAAACTGATTACACTTGTAGAAGTGATCCGAATGCAACAGTTTGGCAGCTATCTGCTTAACATTTCCCAAATGAACTTTGTATAGTGTACATGATATTCTATAAACACAATTATCATAGATTTAGTTATCCTTCTTACAATCTTTCTTATCCAAGACCTAACTTGCACAACTACTGCAAAGTTTGCCAAGTTGCCACAGCCATAGCTATGACTTGCAGAAACTGGATGAATCCTCTTTTTCTTTCTTTCTTTCTTTCTTTCTTTCTTTCTTTTTCTTTCTTTCTTTCTTTTTCTTTCTTCTTCTTCTTTCTTTCTTCTTCTTCTTCTTGTTAACTGTTTCAGGTTTTCTTTCTCTGCCCCCTATTTTAAATTTTGTATTTATATTTATTGAAGTTTCTACATTTGAAATTGAGTAGATGGGTAGTCGCAGCAGCATGATTGAATCCATTTATTTATTTACTTATTTGTATTCCACCTTATTTGAATAATAATTTATACAAATAACTCAAGGCAATGAATATATCCAACCTTCCTCCTCTTATCATCCCTACAACAACAAACCCTGTGAGGTGGTCTGAGAGAGAGTGAATGACCCAAAGTCACCCAGTTGGCTTTCATGGCTAAGGCAGGACTTGAACTCACACTCTCACGTTTTCTAGCCTAGTGCCTTAACCACTAGACAAAACTGGCTCTCTTTATGTGTCATTGATAAGCCTACAAGAGACAGGGCTTCAATCAAGCTATCCTGACTCTTTTGAGCCCTCTTTGATTCCAAGCCCTTCTAAGGGAATTTGAGTCAGGACTGGCTGGGCAGCGCCCCCCGTTAACCACCCTCTTCTGGGCCATGCCCATGCCCCTACCCCCCCGCCTGCTGAGTAGAAGGAGGCGGCGGGGATGCGTTGCTAGGCAGCGGCAGGGCAGAGGTGTGCGGCGCTGCTGCACTTGCCCTTGGGGCTTTTCTTATGGACATGTTGGCTGGCGCTGCTTCAGGGCGCCCCGGGTGCTGGCTCCTCTGAGTGCAACCCATTCCCCCTCCCAAGAAGACTGTTTTCTTTTTAAAAACGCCTCTGCAGACGATCTTGAAAACCTGCGGGGTTGCTTTGGGAGGGGAAGACAGGCAGCATTCTCCCTATCCCATCCCTGGTTGCCTGCAGCCTCGGAGCCTGCAGCAACTTGCACAGTAAAGGCAATTAAGAACTTCTCTCACTCGTGAGATTTTCTTTACTGTGCAAAGGCTTGCTTTAAGGCTGCAGGCTCTGAGGCTGCAGGCACCCAGGGAGGGGGCAGGGGAAATGCTGACCATCTGTCCCCTTCCAAAGCAATCTTGCAGGTTTTCAAGATCACCCGGAGAGGCATTTTTAAAAAAAAAATCCTGAAAAGCCATAAGATTTGGAGAGACGGGCAACCGGTCTTTTTTTTTGGGGGGGGGGAATCCCTAGAACCAAGAGCACAACCCACATGTCTTGTTCAAAGAGCAAAAGAAAGGGACAGGGGAGGAGCTTGGCTGTTTGAAAAGCCCTGCTTTGAACTCCTGTCCTGTCCCTTCTTTTGCTGTCTGTACATGCAGTGCGGGTTGCGCTCCCTTTTCTTTCATAGCCAGCTCATTTCCAATTGGGGAGGGGGAAGAAATTGATTTTTTTCTGTCCCTCTCCATGGATCCCCACCCCAATTGGAAACAAGATGGCTATGAAAGAAAAGGGAGTGCAACCCGCACAGCTTGTTCAAAGAGCAAAAGAAGGACAGGAGAGGAGTTTGGCTGTTTGAAAAACCCGGCTTGGAACTTCTCTCCTGTTCCTTCTTTTGCTGTTTCTACATGCCAAGCGGGTCGTGCTGCCTTGTTGGCAAGGGCACTTTGCAGCGACAGGAGCCAGGAGCGGTACCGGCGTTCCCGGAAGTTAATTACTTCCGGTTCACCGACCATCCGATTCGCGCGAACCGGGGCGATCTGGGAGGAACCCACTCCTGAGTGAAATGCTTCCTTTTCTTTTCTATCATAAGTGAAATTTGTATCTATGTATGTAGTATTTTATTTTATTCCCACCCCCTGCATTTTTGAACCACCTCAGTGAGGGATTCTGGGCAGTTCACAATGAAATATAAGACTATAAAAGGAGCATAAAAAATTAAAATATTAGAATTAAACTTTCAAAATTAATTTTTTTAGAGGGAGGCAATGATTAATAATTATTAAGCTCTGTTAGAAATCAATTGAAAAGATTGAAGGGAAGGATCTCATTCTGAGATTTATCGATACACCCCCCCCATTCTAACTCAAGAGAAAGGAAGAATAGTAAAAATGTCAATCTCCCCTCCCTTCCCCAAAAACACAAGCTTTTGGAGTGGAAAGCCATTGGTAGTTGCTTTCTAGGTCAAGGGGGATCAAGGAAGGAGCAGTGGAATCCACCCATCAAGGGCAGGATAAGGAAAACATCAAGGCTGAACATACCTGTGACCAGAATGGAGGAAAAGAATGAAATTGAAAAGGGACTTCTTCAGTTGGCTTCATTTCCAGCCAGACTCCCGTGAGCTTACGCATGCTTAGCTTAATATTAGGTTGCACAATTTGTTAGACACACATTTCCCGTGGCCTACTGGATAATCTATACACATTTGGCCTGAGAAAATATGGGACAAAATGTTCTGAAGTAGAAAGAGCTCAGCATTCAGATAAATCATGCAGACAAACAAAAAGTAGCATTCTTTTTTCAAAAAAAAAAAAAATCTCTATCTCTATCTGCTGCATTGCTGCTGTAGCCACTGGTACTGATTCTTATTGCTTTTTAACGAACTCTCTAGTTTTTTAACATAAAATATCTTTGTTGTAGTCCGTACAAGGTTATTTCGGTTCTTCATACCACATGGATTTTTGCGACAAGCAGAGAAACCCACTTGGAGTCTAGGAGATAGTCCACAAAAATGTAGTAGCAAAAAATAGTTCAAATGCCCTGGACCCATTTTGGATGCCCGCAAGATAAAAGGCACCCCATTTTATCTTGTTTTTTGAAAGCTGCTTTTCCTTCTGTTTTAAAATGTCATATTGTTTTTACCCTCGTTAAATGTTCTGTTATTTTTATTTTATTTTAATTAAATGTATAAGGTGCCCAACTGCACAAGGATTGTGGATCCATATGGTAACAACAATCCTAAATAAAAACTAAAATGTCTGGAACAGAAGAGGAAAACGATGGCTCTTTCATGACTTGTGGACTTCAACTCCCAGAATTCCTGAGCCAGCTGGTCTAGAGGAAGAACAACCATTAAAAAAAATAGTCAAATGCAAAGGATTGTCATCTCTTCTGACCCAAAGCCTGGAAAAAGATCCAAGTTTTCAGATCTCTTTGCAACCCCAACCAGGATAGGGGAATTGATTCCAGAACAGGAACTATGACAGAGAAAGCCTGCTTCCTACGTCTCAAGTGATGCAGCCTAATGGATGGATTTGGAGCATGTCTGCTGTGCCGATTTTACAGACTGGGCAAAATCTGTGACAGACAGTCCTTTAAGTTATCAGACCCTCTGGCATGAAAAGCTTTATCAGTGATCACCAGCAGTGCACCTAAAAGCCTATTGATAATCAGAAAGCTCATACACAAAGGTGATGAGAAGGCCTGCTCATAATTGCCTGTGTCAACTGCCATTTTCCAATGTTTTCAAGGGCCGCTCCATGGGTAAAATGTTTTCAGAATTCCTAAGATAGATAAAACTAGTCATATTGTAACTGAAGCACTATCGCCTTACAGAAAACAGTATAATGTTTTCTGTATAAGAACCGTGGTGGTGCAGTCAATGTTCCCTCTAAGATGCGCGCCTGCGCGGTCGTGCAGGTAACAAGGAAAACACCGCGCACAAGTTTTCAAACTGCAGCACAGTGTTTTTTTAATGTCTTTAAATGTGACTTTAAATGCCCAGAGACCGATGACGCTGCAGAAGGGGGAATTCCCACTTGGTCCTCTGGGGCTTCACGGTTCCTGGGAAAATGGGATTCGCTGGTTGTAGCCTGCGTTTCTCTGCACATCCGGGGTTTCTCAGGCATTGCGTCGTCTGAAGGCCCCGTTCTGGGCTGGGCAGTTTTCTGCGATCTCTTCGCTTTGGGGAGAGAGGGAAGCAGGCTTGGAGTTGGACTGCCTGAGCCAAAGGGGTCACGGGATCTTGAGACTTGATTTTTGAGGCAGTACCAATCCATTCCACTCTTTCCTTTCCCTTTCTGTCCCTTCTTCTATCTTCCTTTCCTTTTCCTTTCCTTTTCCTTTCCTTTCTCCTTCCCCTTCTCCTTTCCTTTCTTCCTTTCCTTTCTCCTTTCCTTTCTCCTTTCCTTTCTTCCTTTCCTTTCCTTTCCTCCTTCCTTTCTCCTTTCTTTCTATCTATTCCCTTTCCTTCTTCTCTTTCCTTTTCTTTTCTCTTTCTTTCTTTTTTCCATTTCCTTTCCTTTCTCCTTTCCTTTCTCCTTTCCTTTCTCCTTTCCTTTCTCTTTTCCCTTCATTTCTCCTTTTCCTTTCCTTTTTCCTTCCTTCTTTCCTTCTTTCCCATTTCTTTCCTCTTTCCTTTTCTTTTTCTTCTTTCCCATTCCTTCCTTTCCCTCCCCCTCCCTTCCCTTCCTTCCTTCTGGGGGTTCTGAGGGAGAGGGATGAGACCCCTTTTCCTCCTTGCCCCTCCCCAACATCTGCTCTGATGGCAATTATGGCTTAAAAAAAATTTCAGGTGCTAGGCATGAAAATGTGCGCCAAATACTATTACTTTTCCACACACACTGAAAAAAAATTAGAGGGAACAGGGGGGGTTCCTCCCGGTTCGCCCACAGTTCGCGCACTACCGGTTGGTCAGTGAACCCGGAAGTAATTAACTTCTGGAACGCCGGTACCTGTCCTGGCCCCTGTCGCTGCAAAGCGCCCTTTTGCCGGCGCGTCGCAGCTCCCTCGCTCACTCCCTTGCCCATCCACAGCTCACTTGCTCGCTCCCCGCCTGTTCCCACTAAGCCCAGCCTGCCGCTCACTGATTGGCTGGAGTCCAGCCAATCAGTGAGTGGGCTGGAGGTGAAACAAAGCTTTTTTTCGTGCTTGACCTCCATTTGAAAATTCCCTTCGGCCCTTTGCCTTCCAGGAGCTTGCTGCTGCCCCCTCAGGTAAGCAACTAAGCCCTGGCGGCGGGACTTGGGAGGCTTTGGGTGAGTGGTGGCGGCCCAGCTTTCGCAAGGGAAGGCCTTCCTCGCAAAAAGCCGTGGGCTGGCGCATGACACACAGCCGAAGCCGGGTGGGGGGCATTAGTGGCGTTAGCGGTGTTAGCAGCATTAGCTGCATTAGCAGCATTAGCGGCTGAAGGCAGGAGGCGGCAGCCTAGCTTTCGTGAGGGAAGGCCTTCCCTCGCAAAAGCTGCGGGCTGGTGCATGCCATGCAGCCGAAGCCAGGTGGGAGGCGGGTAGCGGTGGTAGTGGTGGTAGTGGTGGTAGCGGTGGTAGCAGCTGAAGGTGGGGGGGGCAGCAGCCTAGCTTTCACAAGCCGCGGGCTTGCATATGCTACGCAGCCGAAAGCGAGTGGGGGGAGCGGCCTAGCTTTCGCAAGGGAAGTCCCCAGGCCTTCCCTTGCGAAAGCCGCAGCCTGGCAGAGAAGGCGGCCTAGCCTTTCTCAAGGGAAGCCCCCCGCCCTCCTCTCCAGCCCTTCCTGGCTGGCTAAGCCTGCCAGGTGACCTGCTTAGTGACCCTAGCCTTGTCTGAGGGTCCGGTGTCTTACCTATTCTGCTGCCTGCCTGCTTCCTGTGCTTCCATCCATCGCGATGAGGATCCATCCATCGCATCAGAGTGCTGCTGATTCTGCCTGCTGGTAAATGAGCTGGGTTTTTTTCTTTTATTTTTTTAATGTATTTTAAAATAATATTTTATTTAATGCACAGAATTTTTAAAAATAGTTTTACTTAAAAGTATTGAGTGTAGAATATTTTAAAATGGTTTACTTCAATTTATTGTTTGTGGATTCTTTTTTTTAATTGTCTTAGACTTTAAAAAAAGATTCTATCCAAATAAATTAAAAGAAACCATTTAAAAAAATTCTATACTCAATACTTGAAATGTATTATGCATAGAATTTTTATAATAGTTTTACTTAAAAGTATTGAGTGTAGAATATTTTAAAATGGTTTACTTTAATTTATTTTGGATAGAATCTTTTTTAAATTGTCTTAGACTATTTAAAAAAAGATTCTATCCAAAATAAATTAAAATAAACCATTTTAAAATATTCTACACTCAATACTTCGAATGTATTGTGCATAGAATTTTTATAATAGTTTATTGTAATTTATTGTGTATGGAATATTATAATGGTTTCATTTTAAGTTATTTGTGTGGAATAGTTTGAAATGGTTACAGTGTAAATTATTGCTGGTGGATTGAACTAATGGTTACAGTATACTATGGCTGGTACAATAACTTAAAATTGTTACAGTGTAAATTATTGCTGGTGTAATACTTAACAATGGTTTTTTAAGGATTTCTTTTATTTATAGAATACCTTTTTAAATTATTTTTGGGGAATTTTATTTTTTAATTGTTTATAAAATATATTTACTACAAGAAATGTTATTCCTTTTTGCAAATGTTTTCTTTGTGATACAATATGTTGCTTTTAAGTGTTCAGACCAGGTTATGTGTCTCAAAGTGTCTGCTTTTCTATGGGCAGGCCAGGTTTCTTGCAAGGCAGCTGTTGTCAGATTTAGTGTGTTTTGCTCTCGTTGTTTGGTTAATTCTGAGGTGGTTGATGGTTCTGTGAGCGCCTGTCCTTTGTAATTTCCATATTGCCTTGATGGTTTTTATTCCAGTGACTTTGTCTTTCCTGTCCTTAGGCTTAGAGAAAAAAAAACTGGCTTCATTGGCAGTCTTTTTTTGGGGGGGGATTCTTATTTTTTGGTGTTTTCCTGGCACTGTCATAGTTTGTGTCTGTGGGTGGGTGGGTGTGTAATGTCCCGCAGTTATCTATGCATTAATAATGATTTAGTAATATTAATAATATCTAGTAATTAGTAATATCTAGTAATAACATAGGTCTTGGCCACTCCCACTAGGTCACATGGGTGGCAGCCTGGCAGGCCACTCCCATCTGGTCACATGGGCGGCAAGCCACTCCAACAAAGGAGGCCACGCCCACAGAGTAGGTTCGAACAATTTTTGAAACCCACCCCTGGAACATTGGGTGCAGTATTGCAGGTTAATTCTGTTCACTGCCAGGAGTTTGATTCTTTTGATCCTGACTGGCTCAAGCTTGATTCAGCCTTTCATCCTTCTGAGGTCAGTAAAATGAGGGCCCGAACTGTTGGGGACAATATGCTGACTCTGCAAACCACTTAGGTAAACAGGTCTAAGTGCTATTGCTATAAAGGATTGGCAAATGAACAATATAGTTCAACTACAGACACAGAACTATTGAGTTGCAAATGACTTCTAATATTCTGCTATCCAGACTTACTGTGTTGCAATGTAGTCAATGTCATTCACACTCTTGCAGATATCCTGGACTTGTTTCAGATTTTAAGGCATTTTGTTGTTCTTTTCAGATAATGTCTATGCTCTCTTCCCTATGTCATGGCTTCCTGCATTTTCTGCTCTTTTTTTTATGTCAACTGTTCAATTTGCCATAATAAAGATTATCAAGAGTTGCAAAGGATTAGATGGGTGCTGAACTGAACTGTAACTCCAGGGATCGAAATTAATGGCTTTCTAGCCTTGGCTTGGAGATCTTCAGTGAAGGGAAGTCCATCATTTTTCTACTTAACTGGCTCCACTGGAGTAGTAAAACATTCACATATTGAGATAAATATAGTTACAAACTACATGTCAGCATTCCTAGTATCATGTAGAATTAAATCAGAGTCCAAGGCAAAACAATCCTTTTGGTTCCAATTTAATAAAGCAGACTTCTTAGGCATATCTGTGTTAATCCCAATACTGGAAATGACATCAGAATTCCACCCAGTTAAAAGTTCATGATCTTGTCCCCACACCCACAATCCATCACATAGTCCAATTTTCTTCCACGCTGGCATCCACACCCAGCTTCTTCCAGTCAGGTGTACCGGTGCGGAGACAAAGAATGACCTTGGCTTCTAGTAAAGAATGAAAACAATACATTCCACAATCTCACTCCTGTCTATTCCCCCCTCCCATCAACTATATTAATGAAACAGCATAATGAAATAAGAGAAAGTGTGACAGGCCAAAATTCTAAAAGGAATATAATTGCAGGCCTGACACTACAAATGAAATAAAGAGATAAAAATAATCTTTAGTTTGGTTATTAAAAGCAATCAAGCAAATTTTATAATCTAGTGTTGGGATGTCATTGGGATGGAAATGTCCCCTTGGAAAGTCCACAAGTGCCTGAAGCATTTTGGATGCCCTGACATCAAAACATTCCTTCAGTAAGCTGTAGAACTTCTTCGGAAAAGGATTGGAAGGAACAACGGAGCAGCAGTAGAAAGAACCACATCATTTAAGTTACGAATATGTGTGTTCTAATAGGATTATATATGCACATGGGTTTATGCATTCTGCAGGGAACGAAGGCACTGCTTACACTAAGTGTACTTTAGAATACTTTTTTGCTCATACAAAGTAGACTGAGTCTGTGTAACCACAGCAAAAAGATCGGCGTGTTAAAAATTCCAAACATCTTCTCCTTTTAAAGAACCATTTTGGCTATCCCTTTATTCATTTATCATATGAATAAATTAAATTGAGACAATTTTCTCTGAGAACAATGATAGCATGTTCCCTTATAAACAAAACCTTATTTGGTATCTGGCTGAAACTTTCCATAATGAAGATCTTTTCCTTCAGACCTTTCCAAAATATTTGGGAAATCCATACATAAGGGAAGGCATCATTCAGAAGGCAACTAAAGTTCAGCTTAAGTTTATAGCTTCCAACTTGCATGGTTTAGCAGTTGCGAAGTAACATGGTTTACAAGCTACTCTAGCTGAGCTGCAACATACACTGAACAATTGATATTGGAAAGAAGAGCCATACTAGTTCAGGCTAATTTACTCCAGTACTCTTTTTATACAGCGATCAAGCAGTTGCCTTTAAGAAATCCATGAGCAATACCTGAGTGCAATAATATTTTACAGGATTCTCTGGCATTGCACATTGGATGCCTGACTCGGGAAATAGCAATCTTTGCCCTCCTAGATGAAACAGTGTAATGCCATTGTAGTGTAGTATTTAAATGTTGAACTAGGACTTGTGAGGCCCAGGTTGAAGACCACTTACAGCCATGAAGCTCACTGGTGACTTTGGGACAGTAATGAGGGTCTTCATTTTTGCTGAAAGTAAAAAATACCATAAGAAGAACCCTGAAGTCCAATTCTTCCATATCCATAATTGCTACAAAGATGAAACACATAATGCAGGTATTGGAAGATATCTTGGAAATCATCTAATCCAACCATCTATCGTGTGCAAAAATATACTCTTATAGCATACCTGATAGAGGAACATTCACCTTCCATTTAAATACTTTTAGCAAAGGAGAATTGTCCTTTTCAGTCACTGTTCCATTGTTAACAAGGAAGTGAGAAGTTCAGGATAATTCCTTCAATTTAACCTTCTTCCAAAGGTGTCTCATCTGGTAGAAGTGGTCCATGAAGTGCAGTGCAAGCATCAAAGCTCACCACCTCGTTTGGAGTGAGCATCTTGTTTGAGTCCTTTGGGCTTTCACAGCTGAGGCTGGCCAGCTGAATGTACATCTGGCATAGTCTTCTGCTTGACAACAGTGAGAAGACACTGAAGGGAATGTTAATCCAGGATGGAAATGTATGTATATGCCATTACTCATTGTTGGTTTGCTTGTGGAGGCTCGCTACATCATAGAAAAAGCATGTGCCTAAAATTGGCAGTGCAAGGTATTCAGAGAGCATCAAACAATCAAGGAGTGATCCAACCTAGAACTAAGGAGAAATTTCCTGACAGCTAGAACAATTAATGATTAATTGCCTTTAGAACTTTTAAGAAGAGATTGACACCATTTGTCTGAAATGGTATAGGATCCCTGCTTAAACTGGTGGGGATTAGAAGACCTCCAAGGTCCCTTCCAACTCTGCTATTCTGTTATTCTGTTATTTGTACTGCCCCTCTGCCTTCTATTCATTAAATTTATATGCTGCCCATCTCACTGTCCGAAGTGACTTTGGGAGGCTGTTGAGGCTGGGTGCAACAGCATTCATCCTGAAAAGAAACCAGGTTGCAGCAAGCTTCAAGCTTGCAAGAAGATGAGGCCAGGGCAGTATGCACCTCAGCAGAAGAGCAGAGAGTTCCCAGTCTGGTCCCAGAAGGTCTTGCCTTCTTCTGTCAAACTGATTGTCAAACCTTTTTGTGGCTTTTCCCTTTGTCCACCCTTTGTATAAACAGTCTGGTGGCCTCATCTTTGGGAGGTCCTGTTTTCTTCCCTGCCTCTTATTTGACGATGGTAGATCTGTTGTCATTCTGATTTTTCTCTGACTGAATGGGAACTGACTCTCATAATGATGCTGGTTGGGGGGAAAAAAAGAAAGCCATCAAGTGCCATCCTAAAAATATCCTGCATGAAATCTGTAAGGATAAACGTGTCCAGAGGTATTTCACGAGAGAGCACTCCACTCCTCTGTTCACAATAGAATACCTTATGCCACCCAGGCTCGAAATTTTGGGCTTGGACAATCTGGAACTGCACCCGCCTGCATAGCATAGTACACTAAATTGTCTGCTACAATGTCCTACCTGTCAATGACTACTTGAGTTTCAACCACAATAATACTGGGCAGACAATCGATACAAACTCAAGGTAAACCACTCCAAACTCGATTGCAGAAAATACGACTTCAGCAACAGAGTGGTCAACGCCTGGACTGCTCTACCTGACTCTGTTGTTACAACCCTCAAACCCCCACAGCTTCAACCTCAAACTGGTCTACCGTGGACTTCACCCCATTACTTAGAGGTCTGTAAGGGGGGCGTGCATAAGTGCCCCAGCATGCCTACCGTCCCTGTCCTACTGTCCCGATTTATTTGTATTCATTTCTTTGTTCATGTCCATGTTCAGACTTATACCTGTTATCTTGTATATGTTTGACAAACTACAAATAATAAATAAACAAACAGACAAACACCCATTTGCTGGTTGGATTGATGAGGCTCAGTGAAGTTGGCCATATGATATTGATCTACTTTGGAATAAGTTACAATCTCTGAAGAGAAGATTCAGAGTATGTCTATACAACAATAGTTTGACTGTTGGTTTTATTAAGGTGACCAGACGTCCCGCTTTTGGCGGGACACCCCCGCTTTTCAATGCATTTTCCTGCGTCCCGCCCGCCTTTTTAAAAGGCACGCTTTTTTTGGCGCTCGCAGCTCCCACCCATCAGCTGCTAGCTTGCTGGGCTGGCTCATCGTTCTTTTCTCTATCCTACCGATGAGCCAGCCCAGCAAGCTAGCAGCTGATGGGCGGGAGCTGCGAGCACCAAAAAAAGCGTGCTTTTACCTACCTACAAATTTAAGCCAGCCCAGCCTGCCGCTCACTGATTGGATTGGCCTGGACTCCAGCCAATCAGTGAGCTGGCTGGGATGAGAAATTTTCAGCACGCCTGCGCGAGTCTCCATTTCCTTTCGTCAAAAGACGAAAGAGGTTGCAGCTGCGCTGACTGGTGAGTAAGAGCCACGAGCGGATGGTGTGAGATCGCCGCCCGGTAGCCCGCCAGAAGCCGCTCCCGCCTGCGGGCCCCTGCCCTGCCGCGTCCAGCGTGTCTTCAACAGCAAGCGGGTTGCCCGCCCGCTCTAGCTGCGTTGCCCACACGCGCGGGGATTCAAGAAATCCGGCCGGGATACTTTGAATCCCCGTGCTGTGTGGGCAATGCAGCTAGGCGGGGGGGGGGGAGCTTCGCTTGAGATGACCAGGCTATGCCCTCCATAGCCTGGTCATCCCAAGCAGAGCCCGCCTAGCTGCGTTGCCCACACGCGCGGGGATTCAAGAAATCCGGCTGGATACTTTGAATCCCCTGCGCGTGTGGGCAACGCAGCTAGGCGGGGGGGGTGGGGGAGCTTCGCTTGAGATGACCAGGCTATGCCCTCCATAGCCTGGTCATCCCAAGCAGAGCCCGCCTAGCTGCGTTGCCCACACGCGCGGGGATTCAAGAAAATCCGGCGGATACTTTGAATCCCTGCGCGTGTGGGCAACGCAGCTAGGCGGGGGGGGGAGCTTCGCTTGAGATGACCAGGCTATGCCCTCCATAGCCTGTCATCCCAAGCAGAGCCCGCCTAGCTGCGTTGCCCACACGCGCGGGGATCAAGAAATCCGGCTGGATACTTTGAATCCCCGCGCGTGTGGGCAACGCAGCTAGGCGGGGGGGGGGGGGAGCTTCGCTTGAGATGACCAGGCTATGCCCTCCATAGCCTGGTCATCCCAAGCAGAGCCCGCCTAGCTGTGTTGCCCACACGCACGGGGATTCAAGAAATCCGGCTGGATACTTTGAATCCCCGCGCGTGTGGGCAACGCAGCTAGGCGGGGGGGGGGGGAGCTTCGCTTGAGATGACCAGGCTATGCCCTCCATAGCCTGGTCATCCCAAGCAGAGCCCGCCTAGCCTGCGTTGGCCCACACGCGCGGGGATTCAAGAAATCCGGCTGGATCTTTGAATCCCCGCGCGTGTGGGCAATGCAGCTAGGCGGGGGGGGGGGAGCTTCGCTTGAGATGACCAGGCTATGCCCCTCATAGCCTGGTCATCCCAAGCAGAGCCCGCCTAGCTGCGTTGCCCACACGCACGGGGATTCAAGAAATCCGGCCGGATACTTGAAATCCCCGCGCGTGTGGGCAAGTGCAGCTAGGCGGGGGGGGGGGGACGACTCCGCTTGGGATGCCGGGTCATGCTGTTGAAGACGCGCTGGACGCAGCAGGGCAGGGGCCCGCGGCCGGGACAGAGCCAGCCACTGCTCCCAGTTGGGGACCGGACGCCCTTAACTTAGCAACCCTGCCATTGCTCGTAATCTTGAGGCTCCACGCGAAAGGGCCCGAAGCGCGGAGGAAGGAGAGGCGCGTCGGGCATCCAGATCGCAGCGAGGAGAAGGAGGAGGAAGGTATTTATTATACTTGTATTTATTATACTGTGGATTTGGTCTGCATCAACCTGCCGCCTCCCCTCACCAGGCAAATCACAGTGAAAACTCTGGGTGAGTCTCCACAGAGAGCTGGCGGCAGCTGGCTAGACTTCTAAGAGGTGGGGGGGAGGAGGCAGTGGAAGAAGCAGCAGCTCCTTGAAATGGGGGAGCAAGCCTTTCTCCATTCAACAGATCCAATATACAGAGTTTTATTTTTTGGCCCTAAAAATATTGTCACTGAGGATGACAGAATTTCTTCATCATTGCTATTGGCCTCAAGTAGCAATAATTAAACATGGTTTTTAGTGTACTTAGTTAGCTATCTGCTTTTTAACATTACATGGTATCAGTTTCAAGAATGCATGCTATCCTGAAAATTTGTAACAAACTTGTTGAAGGGCCTATGAATATTTTCTAGTTTAGTGTAGAATAAGTATTCTTAATAAAAGAAAAAGTCATTTTATTTAATCAATTGCATTCCTGTTTTATAATGGCATTAATTAACTAAACTGGAAATAAATCTATGTTTTGCTAGAGTTTAAAATTAAAAAACCTTACATTTTGTTTGCTATATTTTAATCAGAGTTTTGCCAAGTGAAATTATATAATGGTTCCTCATGTCTCTGTAATTTTCTAAATCTCATCCAGAAGTACCCACAGAATCTGGCATTTTCAGCAGAATGATGCTGATGCTAATAAAAACATCCTGATTTTTCGTGAAAGGATGGAAAGAGGAAGGAAGGAGGAATGAGAGATCTAAAGAGCAGAAAGACAGAAGGCAGATAGGCAAGAGGAAGGAAGGAAGGAGAAAGAATGGAAAGGAAGGAAGGCTAGAAGGAAGAAAGAGGGAGGGAGGGAGGGAGGGAAGGAAGGTGAAAGGAGGAAGGAAGGAAGGGTACTTCCACTTGTAGGGCCTGGGACTGAATGCAGGAGGAGTCTCTCCATAGGATCAGCTGCTCCTCTGATCATGGTCTATGAAATGTTTACTGCCTGCCTGATGCAAATTTAGACAGATGGTGCTTTGGGCTGCCCCTCAAATCCCCCTTTACTCCTCCCCCTGTAGAATTCAGCCCCCTGAGTTTTGCCTTTGAGGGGCATGTGTGGTTATGGCGGATAGCAGAGTCAGCTGGAGGTTGAGAGGGATTGGGGCTTTTGTCCGCCTGTGGAGTTCTCCCCATGGACAGGATGGGATTGTTGGCATGAAAGGGATCCGGCACAATCTCAACCCTGTTCCAAGTAAAGTTGCCTTTTGCAATTGGCTACCGGTAATCCTTGACTTACGACCAGGATTGATCCCCCAATTTCTGTTGCTAAGGTAAACGTTTGTTAAATGATTTTTGCCTCATTTTGCGACCTTTTATTGCCACGTTAAGTGAATCATGGTGGTTGTTAAGTCAGGACATGGCTGTTTAGGACCAAAATTACAATGGCATTGAAAAAAGTGACTGATGACCATTTTCACACTTAGTGATCGTTGTGGCATCCTCATGGTTACGCGATCAAATGTTGATGTTTGGCAACAGATTCGTATTTCTGATGATAATTTGAAATGGTGACAGTATAAATTATTGCTGGTGTAATACTTAACAATGGTTTTTAAGGATTTCTTTATTTATAGAATACCTTTTTATTATTTTGGGGGGATTTTTACTTTTAAATTGTTTATAAAATGTATTTACTACAAGAATGTTCCTTTTTGCAAATGTGATCTTTGCAAATCTTTGTGATGCAATATGTTCCAACCAGGTTTATGTGTCTCAAAGTGGCTGCTATTCTATGGGCAGGCCAGGTTGGTGCAAGGCAGCTTTGCCAGATTTGGTGTGTTTCACCCTCATTGAATTTTATATCGTATAAAGAATGGAAGGAGGAAGGAAGAGAAAAAAGGAGGAAGGGAGTGAGTGAGGAAAGAAGAGGATGGAAGGAGGGAGGAAGGAAGGAAGAGAGGGAAAGAGCAGAAGACAGATAAGGTGAAGGTAGATAAGCAAGAGGAATGAAGGAAGAAGTGAGGAGTCTCGAGGAGGGGGAAAACATTTAGTGACCAAAGTTACAATGGCATTGAAAAAAGTGACTGATGACCATTTTTCACACTTAGTGACCGTTGCGACCATTTTTCACACTTAGCGACCGTTGCAACCATTTTTCACACTTAGCGACCGTTGCAGCATCCTCATGGTCACGTGATCAAAATTTTGTTTGGCAACAGATTCGTATTTATGCTGGTTTCAGTGTCCTGGGGTGACCTTTTGACAAAAAATTTTTTTTTAATCAAGCTCCCCCCCCCCCCCCGGTCAAGGGTGTCCCTCTTTTCCAATCTGAAATCTGGTCACCTTAGTTTTATACAAATAGATGGATGACCGAACGTAGAACAGGGTCACATTTTTAAATGGCAATGCTCTGCCAAAAATCAAAATCGGAGGAGGAGGAAGAGGAAGAGAATGAAGAGGGAAAAGAAAAGAGAAAGGGAAAGAGAAAGGGGAAAGGGAAGGGAATAGGTTGTGGTGCAGTGGTGGGTTTCAACATTTTTTGGAACCTCTTCTGTAGGTGTGGCCTGCTTTCTGGGTCCACTGGTCCACCGGTTCTTCTAACTGGTTCGGTAGATTTGATGAACTGGTTCTATCGAATAGATGCAAACTGGTAGGAACCCACCTCTGTTGTGGTGATGAAAGAATGCTACATGAGTCTGCTGAACAACCTGCCGAAATTCTTGCTACATGAACCAAATTGGAGCAAGGGAGCGACTTATTTTTCTAAATAAGCTTATCTTAATTTATCTTAACTACATTAAGGAAGGTGTTGTGCTCTGTAGATAAGGCCAGGCTTCTATTAAATATTAAGGAAAAACATCAAGAGGAAATTCCACCCATGAGGCCATTCCATAAAGAAGAATTTTGTCAGTTCCTAAGGACAAGCCCATCATTAAGAAATTTACTGAGAGTTTTTTTTTCCTTTGAAGAATTTGGAAAAAATGTCCTGTATGTGTGAGTAAGAGTGCTGGGCTCTCCTACGCTTGCCACTTATTTCTCTCTTGCTTTGGCTTGTCTTTTGAATTCTATCTTCCCAGCCAAGTATATATATATGTGTGACTGGAGTATCCAAAAACAGGCTAAGAAATATTGGAATGAAAAACTACAGAGGTTTATTCCAGGGATTTGAAGGCAAAAGTTAATGCATCTAACCTAATTATCACTTTTATGCTAAAATCTAACTTCCCTCATCTTGTTTTATTAGTTATGACGGATAAGATTTTTAAAAAATGCTTAACTTCTAAGTTTCATTGCTATCTATTCTCTATAATATTTTTTAATTGACAGAATCTGGTAACGGATTGACCCTTCTGGGAATAAACGTGCTTTTCATTCACAGAAACAAAGCAACAATTTGGGGATGGTATATGACACAATGCCAACTGCTTTTCTAATAAAGAGGAAGAGTAAATAGCCTGCATATCTCTGGTGCAGTGACTCAGATAAGTGTTACACAAGGAATGGAATTTAAGAGCAGTTGGACATTGTGAGAACTATTGGGTGTGAGGGTTCCCCCCCCCCCCCACAATATTGTGATTCCTAGTAATTTTTACAACAGGCATTTTGAGTTTGTGAGACTATGACAAAGTTTTTTAGTTAGGAATCTTATCCTATCTTAACTGAGACGGGAACTCTTTATTAAGCAGTTATATGAATATTCCATTGAAGTCGAGTTTAAGCAGTTGCTTGTTTTAACTAGCTTTTGTTTAATAAGCCATGATGGGATCACATATTAAGCCATGGTTTCCAAGCTTAAATAGTTGGTTGGCATATTACATAAACCTAAACCAAACAAATCATGTTATGGCTTATTCAGATAACCTAATCAATGTTGTCACCGAGGGTACATAGTAGCTGGACCTCTAGTTTGCATTTTGTCAAGATAAAATCACTCTTAGTTGGTACTAGAGATAATTTTTTCCCAATTCAAACTTGACTTTGCATTACACAAAACAATGGAATTCCAGCAAATATTATGGGATAGACTTCGGTTATCAAATTGTTTACATGAAACTCTTTTAAATATTGTGCACATACACCACTTCCCTTTCTTCTCTCTCTGTGGGTTGAAAAGAACCCAGCCACACAATCGTAATTCTTCTCCTAAATTAGGACTTGTGAAGTTGCCTGGATCAAGGATTATGATTCATAACAGACTTTGGTCAGTTTCCAAAGATTGATTGCAGGCACTGGCAATCAATCTGAAGCTGTAAGGTAAGTTAAGCAGAATTTGTTATAACCCCTCCCAGCTTGTAGATTCAAGAGAAGCAGAACCAAAAGCAATAAGAGAAGGAAAAAAGAGGAAGAGAAATGAGTCAAAGGCTCAGAGAACTTTTCCACCTGCTTTTTAATATAATGTTTTATATTCCACAAATATGTATATTGGGGTTTGAAATGGAAGGTAAAAAAAAATCACACTTGCCAGCAATCAGATGCAATTTCTCACCAACCATTTAAATATTTTAAATATTTAATATTTTAAGTTAATATTTTTCCCCTAAGCAGGTCTCTCTGAATTTGCCTCAGATATTTGTTTTAGAAGAAACTATGATTATTTAGAGATGTGTATGAACTCTTCCGTGTTGACGAATTTCACTCTTCATTATTCTGGTTCTCCTAATCGTATATGGTACATTAGGCTTATTCTTAATGGATAGATAACTAGTGTAGTGTTAAGTGTATGTGTGTGAGGAGAATTACTCCTTCCGTGGATTGCTACCTCAAAGTTGTTTCCTGATATACTTTTGATATGCTTTGGTAACTAGGAGCCTGAAACATTTGTCTTGGAATTTGAGACACTGTGAGGCAGTGTAGCAATAAAGGTATAGGAAGAAGAAGACCCAAGTTCAAGTCTAACCTCAGCTACAGATGCTCACCAATGACCTTGGGCCAGTCATTCTCTTTCTGGCTAAACTATGTGACAGGGTAAGTAGAGAAGAAGGGAACACTATGAATATCATCCTCAGTTCCTGAATGACAGGTGAAATACAAAGCTATAAAATATATAAATAAATACAGAATATATATCCATTCATCCTCGAAATATGACCACAAGGATGCAGAATTTGATCTAGATTTTGTTATCTAAAGTAGTTTTTTTTCTTTTAACAACCCTGCAATTTCTTGCATCAGGGTGGAGTCGGGGCAGCTAAATGAAGCTGAGAATTTATCAATGGGATACCCTTCCTGGCTCCTACATGGAGCTCACAGCAAGATATTTTTCTCTTTGTGCCCAGAGAGAGAAATATCTGCCGCTACCTAGAATTGAACTCAAAACCTCCTAATTGTGAGGTGAGGGTTCCACCTCTAGGCCACCACGCCATTCTTGTTATTTAAAATAGTTAAGGGGGATGTATCTATAACAGCTCCCTTCTCCAGTGTCTGGAAGTTGTAGAGGGGAAAAAAAGCACATTCTGTTCTGAAAATAGATTGCTCTTCATGAAAATACCTCCAGCAGTCACTGATTTTTGTCATCTTAGAAGTTCCAGATTTTTAAAAGGCTGTCATTTTATACATCTTGAAAACTGTATTGAAGTTGCAAATATATTTCTGAGGGTGATGTATAATCCATCTTGACAAAATTGCAGTTAATTTATTTAGTGGAAGAATTGCTAAATGAGAAAATAAAGTTTTTCTTTATATTTATAGCACAAATTCCTGCAGCTCAGAATGAAATTATTTTAATGCCCAGGGATATAATTCATCTTGGTGCTTGGAAGCCTTTTTTACTTACTGCATATTTTTCTGCAGTAAAAGCCAGATTCACTTAAAAGCCATCATACTGACTGAACAACTGCAGTGACTCACTTGATAACTATGGCAGGAAAAGATGTAAAATGGGGCAAAACCTGCTTAACAATGATCTTGCTTAGCAATAGAAAAGGTCGGGTTCAGTTGTGGACATAGACTGAGGACTACTTGTATATGGTTTCTCTGGCTGGTATTTTACCGCCTTTTAATGAAGATTGGATTGAGAAATGGCAACTGGTTCAAGCCTGATTTATAGCTGATTGTAGATTTGAAATTTTTGTTCCTGTTCAACATTTTAGATCTGCCTTTTCCATTCATGTAACTCCCAATGAAAATGGATCAAATGTTGGCCATACTGTATGGGAATCATGGGATTTGTAGTTCAACTCATCTGTGAAAAACCTGGATGGAGAAGACTGCTCTAATTAACCAGAGGAACAGCTTGCCTTCATCACTGGATGATTCATCATTGGAGGTTTTTAAGAAAAGACTGGACAATCACTTGTCTGAAATGGTATAGGGTCTCCTGCTTGAGCAGGGGGCTGGACTAGAAGATCTCCAATATCCCTTCCAGCTAGATTCTGATTCTAATCATTGTGGCTACAATCCTAGGAGAAATCCTTCCTGATATTAAGAGACTTCTGTCAGAGCATGATTTAAGGATTAAATTGTATAACATGATCTGCTGTTATTATTTTATAGCATATCTGTTGAGTTCCATTCTTCATTTTCACCAGTTTGTTACAATCCTCAATTCCAAATGTCAGAGGTTTACTAAGAAGAGCAAATTCTTATCAAAGGCAAGGAACAGAAATTTACTTGCTAGAAATACGACTCAGTTCTGCAAAATAGTGTCATAAGCTAATAGGTTCAAATGTTAAGTCATGTTTCGGCTTAATTTAGTAGTTTCTTGTAAAACTCAGTATCTTTCTAAAGGCATATACGTAACTATTTCTTGTCTTCCATGAGCTCTTCCTCTTTTGTTATCCACAATGAATAAGAACCTTTCCCAAATCATGCATTCTGTAAATAGAATATATCCTGAATTAGGAATATATTTCATAGGGCTGCATTCTGTATTGGCCTTTGAAGGAGTCAGAGAATATTTTGGGCATGTGATGCCTCACCTGGAAAAATACACCATACTTCACTTAATTGTCTGGGAAATGATTGAAGGCAAATGAGGTCCAGATAGAAGAAGAACATCATGGCTTCAAAATCTAAGGGACTGGTTTGGACAAAACTCAGCAGCACTTTTCGTGCAGCTGTTCATGAAAATAGGATCGCCAACATTTGATGACGGATATGGAAGAAGAAGAAGGAGGAGGAGGAGGAGAAGGACAAGGAGAAGAAGAAGAGGAAGAGGAAGAAGAAGAAAGAGGAGGAGAAGGAGGCCATGGTGTAAGAAATATGCATATCTAGGAAAAGCAGTGAGCAGGGACATAATTTTTTAAAAACCACAAATTTGATTTGATGTACATGTACAATGTATTTGGAATTTGAAGAGCCGAGGTGGCGCAGTGGTTAGAGTGCAGTACTGCAGGCCACTTCAGCTGACTGCTATCTGCAGTTCAGCGGTTCAAATCTCACCGGCTCAAGGTTGACTCAGCCTTCCATCCTTCCGAGGTGGGTGAAATGAAGACCCAGACTGTGGGGGCAATATGCTGACTCTGTAAACTGCTTAGAGAGGGCTGAAAGCCCTATGAAGCGGTATATAAGTCTAACTGCTATTGCTATTGCTAATTAACAATATGTTTCATAAATACAGTTAATATAATTGCCAGTGGCAGTGGCTGTCTGATTACATCTACCAGATGCTCTCAAAATTTCAAGTATTCATTTGCCCACCGCATCCCCCAGATGTTAACTAAGTCCAAACACATTTGGAGGACATCAGATTTGATATTCAATTTATCCTCATTATTTCTTCCTCTAGCACAGGGCTGTCAAACCCGTGGCCCGCAAGCCAGATCCGTCCCGTGCTGGCCACACCCACATTCAGTTTAGTGAAGGGGAAAAAGTCCTGATATGACACGTGATGCTGCTGTGACAATGCAGGTTTGATACCGCTGGTCTAGCACCATCACTACTTTTAATGCTGTTTTTCTTGTAAAACATTTTAGGATGGTGACTTTGGGCCAGTCACTCTCTCTCAGCCAACTAACCTCACAGGATTGTTGTTGTTGTGGGGAAAATAGAAGTAATAAAGGGATATAAACAAACAAACAAACAAATTATTTGTAATAAGAAGCAATACAGAAACCCCTGTATCAAAATTGATAATAAATCATAGAGGACTAACTATGGTACCTTGTTCCCTTCTTTGTCTTACTGGGTTAATTTGTTTGTTTTCCTACTGTATAAGACTGTCTTACCCATCTTTTTTTAATAAGGAGAATTCATTCAAATGACCCGTGACTGGAAGGTTTATAATCCAGTAGTTGGTTGGGTGAAACTTGAAAGTTCTCCTTTTTTTTTGTGAAAGCAAAACTCCCTGCATTTTGGAACTTCCCATTTCTGGCCATTTTAGACATACCACAAACCTTTCTTAACGGTTTTTTAAAAAGTTTCATTTAAAAAAAAAAAGTCAAACAACAAAATAATGTGGCAATACAAGACCACATTGTAACTGAATTTAGTGTAATGTATTCTTGAGAAAACAGGAATTTCAGAAGTGACATTTGATTTCTATGAGGCTTTTTTCTTTTTATCAGACTTATTGAGACATCTTGTAAAATAATCAATTTCCTTTGTAATAATCAATATGTATCACAGAGCTACTGCAATTATTCCAGGCAAATTGGTTTCTGGAACAAAATGGGGAAACAATAGATTCAGGATAGACTATCTCCTGAATATCTCCAGGATAGATTCTGGAACCTTTGCTGCAACTCTTAGTTTTGTTGTTCTTAGATTTTATATTATATTTTATATTACTGTATACACAGGTAGCCCTCAACTTACAACCATTTTTTAGTGACTGTTCAAAGTTATAGCGGCCTTCAAAAAAGTGACTTATGAGCATTTATCACACTTACAACTATTGCAGCTTCCTCATGGACATGTGATCAAAATTTGGATGCTTGGCAACTGACTCATGTTTATGACGGTTGTAGTATCCCAGGATCATGCAGTCATCTTTGTGAGCTTCTGACAAACAAAATCAATGGGGAAGCCAGATTCAGTTAAGAATTGTGTCTGTAACTTAACAACTGCAGCTATTCACTTAACAGTTGTGGCAAGGAAGGTCATAAAATGAGACAAAACTAACTTAACAAATTCTTGCTTAGCAATGAAAATTTTGGGCTCAATTCTGGTTGCAAGTCGAGGACTACCTGTATTAATCTTGGAATGAAGAGGTTCAGGTGACAATATATAGTAATTTTACAGCTTTCTATATCCACTTTACTGCTTAGCTTCTATAATTCTCCCTTCTGCATTGCCTTCCTATTACTTTAACTTTGTCCTATAATGTAGCAAAGGTAATATTAACACTTATAATAATATTCATGATTTGTATCACCATATATTTGTATTCTCTATTTTCTGTTTTGGCTTCTGATTTCTAGCCGCTTGTACATTTTATTCCATACTTTATAGAAGTCTGATTCTTCTCTTTCTTTTACTTCTATTGTCATTTTATTCATTTCTGTGCATTCGAGTATTTTTCTGATTGTAGTTCCATCTGAGGGTGTACTAATTTTTTTCCAGTTTTGTGCGAAAGCAATCCTGGCTGCAGTGAGTATGTGTATGATTATGTATATTATTATGTATGTTCTGTGTTTTGTTTTTTGTTTTTTTCTTGTTGTGTCTTCTTTGCTATTTTTAAAGATTAAAACATTTAATAAAATTATAATAAAAAAAGAGATTCAGGTGAAATTTAAACATCTATGGAAAACGTGGTACTAGATGTAGTTAGAGTTATGTTGTTAAATTATATTATGGAATGATTTGAGCTGGTCTGTGTGTCTTTGCTACTATTTTATTCCACCTCTCGGTATTTATATGTTTAGAGCTCACAGGGCTCATTTCACATTGTCATTTTATTATTAAACCTTACTTTACATAATAATATAGAATTACGAGGGGTCTCCAAACGTGGCAACTTTAAGACTTGTGGACTTCATGTCCCAGAATTCCTCAGCCAGCATGGAATTCTGGGAACTGAAATTGAGAAGTTTTCAAGTTGCCCAGTTTAGTGTCTCCTGATCCACACAATAAATATTTGCAAAATAGTATTGTACCATCTTCTGAAATCCATAGGTCACATTCCAATAGAAAATGTAGCTTGTCATGCATTCCAGACACTCAGTAGCTAGAAGAAGCTGAAAGCAGGGAGGAGGGCTGATCTCCCACCACCACCACCAAAAAGCTATAGAGAGAAATGTTCTCTCTAAAGAGTAGTGGTGAAAGCAATCAGACAAACTAATGGAAAGATGCAACAGTAGGGATTGTGAGGAAAGGATGCAAGGACCTCTGTTGGAGGAAATAGATATATCAGCCTACCAGATCCCTGTGGATGCACATGCAGTCATTTACATACACTCCTTTTGCAGAAGTATTTTTTAATAAAAACAATAGTAGTCACAATACCCCTTATAGTTTCTGATGAAAATGATTTTGCAAAGTTTGGATGCACTACCCCTTTCCCCTCCCAATATCTAGGCAAAGACACGTTTATTAAGATGACGGGGGAGGGAATTCCTGTCTTCCACTTCTGCAACATTATTTAAACATCTGCTTGTTTTGACCTGAATGGGGAGAAAGGCAGCTAATGTTGAACATGTGTAGCTTGCAGTTGCCTCAGCCAGGTCTTTCCCCCTTGTTGAGCTATCTGTTTAGCAAAAAAAGAAAAGAAAAAGCAATACTGGAATGAAATGTGCTGGGCACATTACCTAAGACTATTCTGCTTGTATTGTGTTTGTTCTGCATCACTGCCATATAATGTTGTCTGATAATGTGCATGCAGCCTGTAACAAGCAAAGTGACTGATTGGTTTCATCAGCTTTCTGGACATTTCTGCTCAGAGCATCATTAGCTGATGGGGAAAACATGACAATCACAGAATGGAGGCTGGAATGGGCCAAACCTAACAGCAATGCCCTGATTATTATCATTTCTGTATCTTTTCTCATATATCATATTCTGTCTGATTAGTTTTCTTTAACTTTCATTGACATAAAACCAATGTTTTCGGATTCATCTGTGTTTTATTTGGGAAGCACTGCATCAGACGGGAGAAAGTTCCTTTCATTCCACGATTACTCTATTTGTTTTGTAGGGAGAATGAGGCAGACAGGAACTGAGGAAAGGCAGGTTGAAGCTAACACAACCCTTTATTACAGTAACATACAGCTCAATGTAAGGCAAACCTCGAACCAGCAAACAGCAAAACATTTGACAGCTGACAGCCCTTTTATACTAGAGCTATCAGACGCTTAACCAATAGAAAGGCTGGATTCTTCCGCCAGCTCGCTGCTTGCATTTTAGCCAATCAGGGGCTGGCAATACAAGTCAATGGTTTTGTAATCTCGAGGACTTAACACTATTTCACTGTTATGCTCAACTGGTAAGGGCTATGAAATCAAAGCACTTACAGCAGTGCCAATTGAGTTGAGCTGGAGAAGACTCGCAGGAGTCCAAGGTAATCAAACCGGTCAGTCCTAGAGGAGATCAACCCTGACTGCTCTTTAGAAGTCCAGATCCTGAAGATGAAACTCAAATACTTTGGCCACCTAATGAGAAGGAAGGACTCACTGGAGAAGAGCCTAATGCTGGGAAAGATTGAGGGCAAAAGAAGAAGGTGACGACAGAGAATGAGGTGGCTGGATGGAGTCACCTAAGCAGTAGGTGTGAGCTTAAATGGACTCCGGAGGATGGTAAAGGACAGGAATGTTAGATGCTGTTAGCTAAAAAGTGAAATTCCCTATCTGTGTAGTTATGGACAATTTGAGCCTGTCTGCCTAATGCAATTGGGATGAGGTATTACTGTAACACAGCCAAAAAATGACATTTCACAGTACATTACAAAAAGATTTACTGAAGTTAATTTAAATAATCTCAAGCGGGAGAAGGAAATAGAATGGTATATTTATGGGCCATCTATAATAGAGTGGGATACTTAATTGAGAAAATGCAGTTATGTGTCTTTCCATCAGTAGGAAAAGATATGAGAAAGATGTGAAGGACCTTTTATCTTTGGATCTAAAGCACAGCACATCCCTTTTAATTAGAAATTACAGCTGCTAAGCCCGAGGTCAACCAAATCATGACATAAAGTTAAATTTTATTTTAATTCATGGAAGGTGATGCTCTCTGTGTGTTTAATTACAAACTCCATCGTCATCCCATAGCAGAATGATTGAGGGTTCTGGGAATTGTACTTTAGTACATCTTCAACATGCTAGAGATTCTGCTAATTTACAAACATTTACAAGCCATATATAATCCTGTTTTTAGTGTCTACCATAGTAGCCTAGTAAAATTAGTAGTAGTGATGAAAAACAAGTCTTGGGATTACTAAAGCGAATATTGAAATCAAGACTGATATAACAGCTGTTAAATCAGCTTTCCAAAGCAGGTTAAAGTCACACAATAAAGCTTTTCTGGTAAGTAATCAGTAGAACGCTGCACTATTTTACTAGAAGCATGTAGGAGGACAGTAAAGGTTAAAACTATTAGTGGGCTTGTTGCCCAGAAGAGAATCGAGTAATATCTGCTTGTACAGCTTATATGTGAGAGAAAGTATGAAAAAAATATATAAACCATTGCAACAAGGCTGGAAATTTGGGGGAATTTTATTTTGCTTATTATAAAGAGCAAATAATAAAAAAGTAATGATTGCACTGTCTTTTTATTCCCAGAATGATATAATCTACATGTTGGGGTTTAATGGCAGAGCTAGAGAGGATACAGAAGACTTTTAATTCCAGAGAGAGGACTAGTTGGTGAGATATCAGCAGTATATGCACATCCTTTTGGAACTGCACAATGGACAGATATGGGGTTGTTAACATTTTCAGCAGAGAGACCAGATAAGAATTCAACTGAGTTTAGGATTAGATAGGAAAAAGTGTTCTGGATGAGAAATCATGGAAAAATGGCTTCAGGAGCCATACTGATAAGTGAAAAAAACCACTGCTCAATCTGAATGGAGACTGTGTCTTAAGCAACTTAAATGGAGCATCGGGTAGCTGGATCCAGCGATACTTAAATTGCAGAGACCTGCAACGGGCTGGTGGTGGGGAGCATAATTTGCGGATGGAAACTTATCAAAGGGAGATCCAATCTAGAATTAAGGAGAAATTTCCTGACAGTGAAAACAATTCACTATCTTGCTTCCGATGTTGTGGGTGCTCCAACACTGCAGGTTTTAAAGAAGAGAGTGGATAGCCATTTGTTCAGAATGGTATAAAGCAAGGGTGTCAAACTCAATTTCATTGAGGCCCGCATCAGGGCTGTGACCTCGGGGGGGCTGGACAGGCATGGCTGACGGAGTGGGTGTGGTAACTGGGTGGGCATAGTCAGCTTGATGCCACTCACTGGGTATGGCTGAGTTGATGGGTGTAGCCAATTGGATGGGTGTGGGCAGCTTGATGCCACTCCCCAAACTACTGTCATGTTTCCTTTTTGCACTGGGTAGACCAGGCTGAAGTGATGTAGGCTGGCCCCTTACATTTTCCAGGATGGCCCCTTAGACTGGATAACATCACATCATGAGCTGGATCCAGCCCGTGGGCCTTGTGTTTGTCACCCCTGGTATAGAGTCTCCTACTTGGGCAGGAAGTTGGTCTAGAAGAGTTCCAAGGTCCTGTAGGAAGTTATCACCCAGCCCTCTCCCAGAAAAAAGAAATATCCTAGGAAATATTGAAAAGGCAGAATATTTCTCTGGATGTGAAAAGAAAGAAACATGTTTTAAAAGACAAAATAGCTGTCTGTAGCTTCCTGCCCATCCCTACTTTGTCAATGGGCCATTAAGAAGGCCGTTAGTCCATTTACATAATAAAGACTTCTCCACTTCAGCTCCAGGGGGATGGGATTAAAGCATGATAATATTGGCACTTTACTCAACTCACCACATGGCATCTGAGAACTCAACCAAACCTGGATTCAAAACGCAGCCTAGAGAGTTGCCCCTGCATGGCCCTATGGGAGTCAGATAACCAATCAGAATACATTTCTTACACAGGAACAGGAAACAGAGAGGTGGGACTGAACAGGTTATAAAAAGCATAGCAAGCCCCTCCCTCAGCCCTTCACTTTTCTCCACAAACATTGAAGCATGTGATCACCTTTTCTCTTCAGGACTCAAGCCATGTGGTCCTGTCCACCAATAAACCATCTTTCCAAGCAGCCTCCATGTCTCCAGTATCTTTTTCCCCACTTGGAGCTGAACCCAGAAGGACATTTCTTTCATCAGTCCCTTCCAACTCTGTTATTCTGTAAGAGTACTCATTGTTGAATGACAATAGATGAATTAATTTTGGACATGGACCATCCAACTTCCCAAATGATAGTCAGGGGACACAATGGACTGCCTTCTGTCTAGAGTGAGCAGAGAGGCAGGCATGTTCCAGCCCTAATTGAGACTCATTCCATGGGCTGCATAAAGTTCCCTATCATCTTTTATAGTCCTCATAGCCATCTAAATATATAGACGCATATAATGGGTGTAGCCGTATTTCTCAAATCATCCAGAAGCTTCATCTACTATAACATGCAACACACACAGGGATTGGAATAAATCTAAATATATAGACGCATATAATGGGTGTAGCCGTATTTCTCAAATCATCCAGAAGCTTCATCTACTATAACATGCAACACACACAGGGATTGGAATAAATCTTTGCAGAAAAAGCCACCACATGGAAACCCCCTTTAAGTCATCAATGAAGCAGTTAATTTTTTCGAAAACAAATTGCTGGGTTTCAACAACCTCTTTTCTTTCAGTATGAGGAGAAATGAGTACTGAGTTGAAATTACATTTTAAAGAGAATATTTTTAGCAACTGTACACACTTCCTTCTACTCTGTACTATCATCATATAGCCACCGTTAGAAAGGTTCTTCATGATTTTAATACTGTCCAATTACTATACAACTAATCTGAGATACCCAAAGACAAATGCAGCCAAGGGAGAAATGGCACCAAGGCAGATACACATTTAGAAAAACAATTGTTCTGCATTGAGTTGAACAGATTTCTTCTCAATTCCAGGTGGCCTGGAGTTTATGGTGGTTGAAATCAAATATATCTAGAGTGATACAGCTGAAGAAATAAAGGATGTATAGAAGAAAAACTGAATATTCACACATATTAAGGCTTACTTGGATTTATTTCCTCAGGAGCATTTGTCTCCAAATCAACCTTCAGAATGTGAAATTTTAGTAATAATAAAAGCTTTTCAGCTTTGTTTCTGGAAAGAGTGAACAAAAACATCTATACATGATTATTTATTATGTTCCAAATAAAGCAGTAGCAAGTTTTATTTTCACTTTGCTTTTTTTTTTAAAAAAAAAAGCAATCTCAGAGGAATAGTTTTGCCACAGTTGATTAACTACAGGAATTCCCCAGTTTACAACTAGGAAGCTTATATAAAGCTCTTTTTTTGGTATATCTATGATGAAATGCTTGAGACAATGATCAGATTCAGGATATAGTTTGCACAATGCAAGTTTATTACTTTTAGCTCTAGCGAATAACAATAACATAAAAATATATTTAAAATAATTAAAGTTTTGTTTCACTCTATACTTCATGTTGGAAATCCATGATACATTTTATATATATAAAATGTGGGACACATTTTTTTATGTGGGACATAGCGGCCTGCATGGCTTTTGGACATAGCAGAAAGGCCAGAGCTTTGGACCATAGTGGCAGGGCGGCTTTTACCTCTAGCGCCGGGGCGGCAGGGCGGCTTCTTGGTTCCATCTAGCATTGATTCTTTGAAGCTTTCCATAGGACCTCTCTGCTTTTAAGTCTTCTGTTGGTCTAAGGAAGTTTTTCCTCTATGGCGGACACGGCGCCGGGGCTTTTAAAAGTCCTGCCGCTGTGCAACCCATCCCTCTCTATCCGCCATAGAGCGGGACACGGCGGCAGGGTTTTACAGCCCTGGCGCCGTGTCTGCCGTTGGTCATAAGGAAATTTTCCTCTATGGCGAACCCGGTGACGGGGCTTTAAAGTCCTGCTGCCGTGTCCGCCATAGAGCGAGATGGCGGACATGGCAGCAGGGCTTAAAGCCTCGGCGCGTGTCCGCCATAGAGCAGCTTTTGCATGCTGCCTCACCAGCCATAAACCTCACCGCACGTCACTGGGTCTCACCCCTCACAAATGAGGATGAGAAAAGCATCTCAAAAGCTGCCCCATCCCCTTTAGTAACAGTTCTGTTACTGTAACCCTATAATAAGGCACAGTTTGTTTTCCTGTCTGCAGTATGTCAAAGGGATGACATCAGATAACCCCCCCATCCCTCCCTCCCTCCTTCTCCCTTCCCTCTCTGTTTCATGATGTTATCATATAACAAATTGGCAGCTTTGTGAAGGCAGATTACATTTAATATAAAATGGACATTTTGATAATAGCATAGCGTGATAAATCCATCTCAGGGAACCCTAACAGGGGATACCATGGTGATAAAATTTGGTTATTGTAAACCTAGACTGACCTTATGGGTACATGTACGAAGGAGGATGGACTCCATTATATGCCTGTAAATCCAAAGTTAGTCCAGCAAGTCTAATTTATTAGATTACATTTCTAGACTTATTTTAATTTGGCAAAAAAAGAAGTAAATCACTAAAGAAGAGTAGAGGCTCTCTCAGGTCTTTTGGAAAAGAACAAAAATATAGGATATATATTTACAGACATACCTGTTATCAATAAATTGAGGCTATGTTTAAATACAGTCATCTGTAGCTGATCTACTCTATCAATTCTGCAAACCATTGAGTAATTGGAGCCATGTGTTTGTCTTTCTATTGCTAAACAGGAAGGGGAGCATTGGCCACAAGTCCATTTTCTTTGTCCAGATGTCAACTCCCTTGCAATAGAGATAAACTTCAAAGGTATATTAAATTGTTTCTAATTTTTCATCAATCATGTTTTGCACGAAAAGGACCCTGTTTTTACAGGAAATGGGTTATCCACGTTGTCTCTGGACAATAAAATAGTAATGTTTAATCCATTTCATATCCAATAGTCAGCCTGGGAGGTAATTGCCTGTTTCAGAAAATAGTATAATTATAATGGACAATGTAGTAAATTGAAGGTTTTTATAAAAAAAATAGAGCTATGTGCAAACAGTTTCTCAAAATTATACATCCTGTGGAAATAGAAAAATGGAGGAGGGGGGAATAGACTTTTGGATGGGGGAAAGGCCATTCTCATAGTGCCTTTCTTTTTTCTTTTCTCTCTTCTTTCATTTGTTAAATTTATTTGCTACCTCTCTTGCCATGGGGCTACTTTCCTTTTCTTTTAGCTCACATGCATGTCTAAAACTACTGTTCACATAGAAACCCTTTGATAGAAAAAGCTGAAGGCTGTAATTAGTCACATTATCTTGTTAACTATTCAAGTTTTTTAAAAATCCATCTCCCCAATGTAATAATGAATAGAACAGCAGTCTAAACCAGCTCTAACAGAAATCTGCTCCTTCAAATTCCTGTATACAGGTAGTCCTCAACTTATGACCACAACTGAGCCCAAAATTTATGTTGCTTGGCGAGACATTTGTTAAGTCAGTTTTGCCCTTTTTATGACCTTTCTTACAACAGCTGTTATGTGAATCATTGCAGTTATTAAATTAGCAAAATAGTTGTTAAGTGAATTTGGCTTCCCCATTGACTTTGCTTGTCAGAAGGTTATAAACGGTGATCGCATGGCCCCTGGGACACCACAACCGTCATAAATATGAACCAGTTGCCAAGCATATGAATTTTGATCATATGACCATGGGGATGCTGCAACAGTCGCAAGTGTGAAAAAGTCATTTTTTTCAGTGCCGTTGTAACTTTGCACGGTCGCTAAATGAACTTTTGTAAGTTGAGGACTACCTGCATTCATTTTGATTTTAAATATTCCCCAGAATTATAAATCCTTTCCCCAACATACAGGGAAATTTTATATACACTGAATCAAGAAGATATTTCAGATGGCAAAGTCTGGGGACAGAACAGGCAGCCCCCCAACTGTCCCTCAGAGTTCCTATGAGCAGCTCACACACATACCTCATGAAGTAAATGGATGTGATAGAGGACACTATTCCATTATTAATGTTACAATAACATTCAACTTTAATCTGCCTCAGCATTCAGCAGGGAGAGGGGATGGTTGTAATAATCTTTTGCCTTAAGAGGCAAAATGTTTTTCCCTCACATGGACAAAACTTCTAAATTGTCACACTCAGCAGACCTATAGCAAACTTTCTCTCTTTGAGACATGCATGGTTAGATGAACTGTCTCCGATAGATGTGGTGGCTCAATGGCTACAATGCTGAGCTTGTCAATCAGAAAGTCGGCGGTTCGGTGATTCGAATCTCCTAGTGCCACATAATGGAGTGAGCTCCCGTTACTTGTCCCAGCTTCTGCCAACCTAGCAGTTCGAAAGCACGTAAACAATGCAAGTAGAAAAATAGGGACCACATTTAGTGTGAAGGTAATAGCATTCTGTAATCCTTCAGCATTTAGGCATGCCGACCATGTGACCATGGAGATGTCTTCGGACAGCGCTGGGTCTTTGGCTTAGAAATAGAGATGAGCATTGCCCCTAGATCCAGAAACAACTAGCACACATGTACTGGAAAACCTTTACCTTTATGAAAGTCAAACAAATTATTAAGTCCATATTTGGCTGGATATACTTACACAAATCTCACCATTGAGAACCTTACTTAGCAAGGTATCTAACTGTGATACCTATATAGTGCATATAGGTATATATATATATATATATAGTGCACATATATGTATGTGTGTGTGTGTGTGTGTGTGTGTGTGTGTTCTTTGAATGTGACTTTAGATTGCCTCCTTTTGGGGGAGGGAAAGCTTAATGTTTCATTGTTGCCTTTCACTATCTCTTACTGTGTGTGGATCATTTGCAGTGTTAAGCTGGCTTGAGGTGGAGGAGGAAGGGATGATGAGGATCATTGAGTTGGGAATACTGGGCTTCCTGTTGGGAATCTTTGTTTTACAGTCTCTGGTTACTGGACTCACTTGGAATTATTAGCATCCCAATCCAGTATGTGTCTACAGTATGTGCTATTTGCTCAAACATATAGTAGGAATAGTAGCTGAGAAAACAAAATTCTCTTTTAGAAAAGTCTTCCAAGGCCTGGCAAGAGACGTGGCCCCTCCAAATAGTGACTACAGTAGACCCTGCTTCACCTTGTTAATTGTGAACCCTCTAAGGTAGGCCAGGTCAAGAAACAGATTCCACAGGAATTTCAGGAATGCTGCTCACTTGCTGTAGCCATCCATCTCAGCAAACAACTCTGATATAAATTTCTTTATATCATTGGAGAAGGAGTGATCTCCTGTGATCTCTTGATGCAAGGGCTCACAGGATACTATGAGGAAAAGCACTGCTTTGCATTCACAAATCTAAAAATCTGATGGAGTTTGCATTCACACACTGAGGTGATTTTTGACTCGGTTAGCATGACTATATGCTGATAGAATTCCAATGAGATTTTAATGGTTGACCTGGTTAAATTTATTGTGAGAATTGGCCTCACAACAAATTATAACATATACGTATCTCATATTATAACATATTATAACATGAATAGACTTGTCTAAACATTTAGAAGCTAGAGAAAAACAGAGGGAGAGAGAGCTTTATGTATTCCAGAAAAAGCCTAAACAGGGCTAGATGCTAGTGTCAATAAAAATGCAAGAAAGTTTGGGAATTATTTTTGAAGGAATTAAGATGGAGAGAGATGTGAGAGAGGGAGAGAGAGGGAGAGAGAGGGAGGGAGGGAGCAAGTGAGTATAGGGAGTAATATTGACTCATTACTATCCACAATATTTAACAGGTCCCCCCATTGCTATGTACTTACGGTTGTGCCAAAACCAGTTTCAAGTAAAGTGTAGGCAGATTTTTCATTACATTATTAATTGTTAATACTGAAGAATTTACAAAAAGTACCAACTTTTGGTACTGTGTGTATACCATCAGATTTTAAAATCCTTAGTTGTGTGACCCGCTAGGACCCGCTTCAGCCATATAACACCCACACTTAACCAAACACATTCAATTCACAATTGTCAGAAGACCACATCTAAGTCCAATCACAGTAATAAAACTTTTATTTCAATGGTTATAAGGATCAGATCTGAGGAAAAAATACTAAGAGATTACTGTCCTTTCATGCACCATTTTCTTTCTTCTACAGAGGCAGAGAATTTTAAAGGTTTTTTTTTTTTTTGCAGCTGCAGGCCACTTTTAGAAAATAAATGAATGTTTACAATGTTTAGAAACACTGAATAATCTTCAGAGAAATATTCAGTGTTGGTAAGTTTGCATTTGATATTTTCCTATTTTTGACTGCAGAGCTGTTGACATGACCCCTATGTCCAAAATGCATTTGACAACTCAAATTCAAAACTCTTCATCTTTATATTTTAAACAAACAAGAAGAGTCTGTTTAAAGGATCTTTTGCCTGGATTGATGACATGATGGGAACTAAGTTTGCAGGAATGATTACAATTTAATGAATACCAAATCTGTCAAAATACTACATTTGCTGCTCAAATCCAGTGAGAAATCATACCAACAAAGACCATAGATTGCTCATCTCTGCATCACTGTTGCCTAAACAGGTCTGATAAATGTCATGCATCTCACAACTCTCCTTATAGAATCAAGCAGGGATGTGCAGTCACTAGAGGCAGGGGAGGCAGGGCCTCACCCGTCTCCTGAGGGAAAGGAAGAATTTTAAATAATTTTTTTTAAATAATTAAAGCCAGGGTAGTTGCTACCAGATTCAAAGTCACAGTGGCTTGGTGTCTGCTCTCAGTGTTAACTATGGGAGGAGGCCAGAGAACTCGGGGCCTCTTTTGCCTAAGGAATTGTTCGCCTTTTAAAAGTTAAGGAGGAGTTAAAAACCGAACACTTTCATATGCAAAAGAGGCACTGATTCTCCCGCCTCCTGATCGGGGAGCAGCGAATCATGCCTTATGAGCACGCTTACATTGAGCACGCTTATGTTGGGCGGACAAGAGGAGAGTTGAGAGAGTTTCCACAGCTGGAAAAGGTGGATCGGACGGAGGGAGGTTTTTTTTTCCAAATTTATTGTAATTTAATTTGTAATTTTTTTATTGTGAGGTTTGTGTGTGTGTTTTTTTTTCTTTCTTCACAGCGGTGGGGTCGGAGGAGGCGGGGGGGGGGTGAGGCGGCGGAGCGCGGAGGCGGCAGAGACATTCTCGCCGCTGTGTCCCAACAGGCCAGGTGTCTCGCGTTTATGTCCGCCATAAACATGAGATGCCTGGCCTGTTGGACACAGTGGTGGCGGGGGAGCAATGGGCTGGGTGGGCTGGCTGGCTGGCTAGGGAGGGGGGAGCCCTTTAAAGCCCTGCTGCCGCGTCTTCCCAGCAAGACTTCCTTTCGGCTCGCGGTTTCCCTTGCCTGCCTTAACCAAAGCTTGGCGCCCTGCCTCTGCTTTCGCGCTCTCCCTCCCTCAGCTGTGCAGCAGCGTCGGCGACAGCTCTCGGCCTACGGCGGCAGTGTCATGCAGGCTGGGGAAGGAGGAGGAGGAGGAGGGGGGAACCAAGAGAGGCTTTTACCGGGCATGCGCCCCACAGCCAGGACCGTCATTGCGCCTCAAGCCGCATTTCTTCCTGCAAAGCCCTTAGGGCGTCAGGCGGAGCTCTCGGGTTGCCCGAAGGGCTTTGCGGGAAGAAACGCGGCTTGAGGCGCAATGATGGTCCTGGCTGTGGGGCGCACGCCCGGTAAAAGCCTCTCTTGGTTCCCTCCTCCTCATCCTCCTTCCACAGCCTGCGTGATGCTGCCACCGTAGGCCGAGAGCTGCCGCCGACGCTGCTGCACAGCTGAGGGAGGGAGAGCGCGAAAGCAGAGGCAGGGCGCCAAGCTTTGGTTAAGGCAGGCAAGGGAAACCGCGAGCCGAAAGGAAGTCTTGCTGGGAAGATGCGGCAGCAGGGCTTTAAAGGGCTCCCCCCTCCCCAGCCAGCCAGCCCATTCCTCCCCCGCCTCTACTGTGTCCAACAGGCCAAGTTGCTGGGAGGAGAAAGTTTGGGCTGCAGAGCAGAGTTTGAACTGCCGAGTGACATGCGGTGAGCTTCATGGCCGGTGGGGGTCCCCCTCTATGGAGGACGCGGCGCCGGGGCTTCGGTGGGGCTTTCACGCTTGCCTCACCGGCCATGAAGCTCACCGCACGTCACTGGAATCAAGCAACATAAAATATTTAAACCAGTATTGCTATATTGCAGCATTTTCCTCAGTCTGTCATGCCACTCAGGAAGATGCTAGTGAATGGATAAATCACTGTCAAACCTCATTATTGCCTTGAAAGAATGGGCAAAGCGAATGAAAGAATACCGTACATTTTTTCCTTGCTCATATTGCTGCCTCTCTGCTTAAAGGGGAGAGAACCAATTTGATATAGTAATTAAAGGCACTAGAAATTGGACTTGTAATTGGGAGAGTTTAAAGCTACATTGTTTTCCTCTCCTTTTTCACAAAGCCTTAGTAAAACCCTTCACTAAGATTAGTAAAGGTTTCAATCAAAATCCTCTTCTCTTGTTCAACACTTCAAGCTCTTAAACAGTTCTTATTTAAAGATACCCAACTATATACCCTTCCAAAAGTGGTGGGATTTAAACATTTTTACTACCAGTTCTGTGGGCATGGCTGGGTGGGCATGGCTGGGTGGGCATGGCATGGCTTGGTGGGCGTGGCTTGGTGGCGTGGCAGGGGAAGTATCCTTTAAAATCTCCATTCCCATCCCACTCCAGGTGAAGGATGCTGCAAAATCCTCTTTCCTCACGATCAACTGGGACTCAGGAAGCACAGAATAGATGGGGGCAGGGGCAGTATTTACCAGTTCTCCGAAATACTCAAAATTCCTGCTACCGGTTCTCCAGAACTGGTCAGAACCTGCTGAATATCACCTTTGCTTCCAAATTCTAGTGAAGCTTCAGAAGTAGGATTCATGTTGGGGGGCAAAAATGTTACTCCATTTTGGACACATCTGAAAGGTCCCTTAGTTACGTCAACCCAGAAGATGACTTTTCCCTCGATCAGATTTGCCTTCTCAAAGTCTTGCAAAGAACACAAGTTCATAAAAACTGGATTAAAATTATCTGATATAGCCTGGAAAGCCAGCCTGAAATACAATTGTAGTTAAGGCACCAAGCTAGAAACCAAGAGACAGTGCATTCTAGTCCCACATTAGCCTAAAGCTAACTGGGTGACCTTGTGCCAATCACTCTCTCTCAGGCCTAGGAAGGAAGCAATGGCAAATGACTTCCAAATTTTTGCCAAGAAAACTGCAGGGAATTGCTAGGAATTAATACTGACTCAAAAGAGAGGGTGGGGAGAGGGAGACAGAGAGAGAGAGAGAAGGAAGGAAGGAAGGAGGGAGGGAGGGAGAGAGAGAGAGAGAGAAAGAGAGAGAGAGAGAGAGAGAGAGAGAGAGAGAGGGAGGGAGAGAGTGGGGTTTGAAGATGAATAAGGTCCAGATGGCTGAAGGAGCGGAGGTAGCAGGGGATTCCTCCTGTAAGGAACTCAACATAAGACTGTTTGGAAACTGAACTAATTTTATCTATTATCAAATGTTGTTGCTCTGAAATCATAAGATAGAATAGAGTGGAGCTTAAAAATGTGTGTGTATGTGAAAAAAGAGATAATGTGCAGGCTTAAACCCTGGAGTTGGCCAATCAGTTTTACAAATGAATCCTAAACTAACAAGCAAAGAGTTAAATCCATTCCATGTAGCACATCCTTTGTCACAACAGATGCATATAGAACAAACAGTTTATTCATTTGTCCTGGCACTGAAAGACCATGTCCTGTCCAATGAACCTCATCTGTCTATTTCCACAAGGTAGCAATCTTCTTTAATTACCCTTGCTTTGATGCTCATGAAAAAAAGTTTTGAAGAGAAGTGTTGATTTCTAGCCAATATGTGTCCTTCTAGTTTACTTATTTTGCCAATTACAGGCCGCTTTGAATAGTAGAAAAAAAAAAGGGGGGGGATGAAGATTCAGGAGAGGCTGATTCAGTTTGTATTCAAAGTGAGAATAGAGCAGCAGACATTGTTCTGGGGCTCACAATTCCCCCCTCCCCCAAATGACTCCTAGGGCTGCATATCATCCAAACTTAGATTCCTGCAGCAACACAACATTCTAAGGCCAAGGTCTCAGAGTGCCAAAATCTGTCCATCCCTTGGAGACTTACCAGATGTACAAACTATTTGACTGCATTGTCCTACCAAACATCCAATATTCTTCTTAAGTTTCTTCCTGGAGAAGGCTTGATGACTTTGCACAGCTCCCACTTGCGACATTTACTTCTCTTTCCCCATATCCTTTCACCTGTTCTTCCTTGCAGCTCTGTCTTTAGGTTGCAAGCAAATCTTAGCAGAGTTACTTTCGTCTCAACTCTTGTGATCTCAGCATCGGTGTCCTCCAGCTTCCCTCTTGAAGGCAAGGGTGATGTAAATGTCTATATTGATGAAGGATACATTCATGTGCTAGTTCATTTGGTTTATCACAGGAAAGGATTGCCAAGGCTGACTCTGTCTTCTGAAACTCATAGACATACTATTGTACTGCTCAGACAGGAGATTTTGCCTGAATTGTCTGTGGCTCTATCTGTTGTTTTGAAGTTGCTGTGAGACCATCGGCACTCTTCCCCAATTCAGTAGCATGAATAGAGCAAAACCGTGGATGAGATTGTTAGTTTTCTTACATTTTCCTTTTAGTGTTTAGAAAGGTGAATCTAGATCTGCCTTACATACATGTAACTATTGCAAAAAATGAATGACAGGTGACCACACTCATGTTAGGTAGCTTCACCTACTTTTTGCAAAAAACTTACCAATAATTTATCAGAGATGTTAGATGTCTTTCAGTAAATCAAATGGAATAAATATCAGTGTCTCTGATTACTACCTGTCTCTATCCACAGATGCAGACCAGAAGAATAGAGTATTCCACTGATTTTGTGCTCTTGTAGTCAATTGATGCTTTGTGATGATATGATCCTTGAAGCCTCCACATTTGGAGACTTCAGATTAGGCATAGTATAAGTGATCTGTGTAAGGAGTACTGTTTACTAGGCTATGGCAAGGCTGGAATTGAATAGACAAGCTAATAGACTCCCTCCTTCTATTTACAGTTTGATCTTCTACAGCTTGAAAGCATAAGAAGACAAAGCCATTTTCTAGTGAAATGTCTATTCTAAACTTATTACAGTATAATCTGAAATATGGAAACTCACTTTTCATTCAGCATCAACTCATATTACTTCAGCATTTTCCTACTGTTTGAAATTATGTTTATCACTTTATAACAAGCAGCAGATAAAGGCTACAAACAGAGATACAAATATAGATGAAGAACCTGTCAATTGAGAGTAGAAGATAGTTGCCAGGAGAGATGAGGAGATGAAGAGATTGCAGGTAAAAATAGCTTATTTACTCATTTATCTGACACAGGTTGATCCTGCTGATCACATCTCTATATTGGAGGATCTCAGGATGCAAAGCATTCTGCAATCCCTTCAGATTAGATTGAATTAGTTGGACTAAGTGACAAAGGAGTTTAGGATTTAAGTAGCTGTGCTGGCTCAGTTACAACCATTACCCGACATGTGAGAATTATAGGATAGATTAAAGAGTTTGAGTGACAGGTAGACTAATAGGTAACTAGAACAAAACAACATTTATGAAGGTATTTTTAGTATGGATATGAAAGTTGGTCTGCCACTATCTTTACCCAGGATGTTTTGCAATGTCCCCATCTAACCTACAGTCCTGGGACCCTTTGTAATTCTTCATCCACGTATTGTACAATCTAAGCTTGACTCTGCTTAGTTTCTGAATGCAGACAAAGTGAGATTTGTACTCACATCTGCTGTGGCAGAACAGAAGCCATTCATCTGTTGGTTACTCAGTCAATGGCTCAGGAGAAGATTGCAAATCAACAGCAACAAAAACTTGCATGTTGCTGAAATTAATTCATCCCTTCTTCTCAGGGAAAGGGACAAACCTTTATGATGCAGATGTGCAGTGAACATCAAAAGAATTGTCCTTCTTAATTTTATTGATAAAGTGCCTACGGAATGAAAATGAGGATGAGATTCATCTTGCTTGCCTCAGCAATGTCTTAGTGATGCTAGAACCTGGTAGAGTCACTAGAGGGGAGGTATGTAGTTTCCACTTTAAGGAAGATTATAACGGATGAAACATAGATCATCTCTCTGCCTTGTATTATTCTAAGGGAAACTTTGGAACATGGTCAACTGCCAGGAGGTGGCCATTTTTTGCCCATGCGGGGAAAGAGTTATAAAATAACATTGTGTCTTGCCAGCAAAACAATCCACTCTTCTCCAGAAGAGAATGTCAAGTACGGTGGATGTTCCTAGTCTTGGTTCTCCTTTCCCAATCCTATCAATAAAACTCAAAGCTGCACATTTCAAGGTTGTATCACTTTACCCTTCCCCCCATTATATCGTCCTCAATGTCTATGAGGTAACATATGCAATAAAAAACCATACTTTAAAAATAGAAATAGTTCAGTTTGTTACCTCTTAGGACAGTGATAGTGAACCTTTTTGGCACCAAGGGCCCAAACCGGAACAGGTGTGTGTGCATGCATGCATGTGCGCCAGAGCCCTGGAAACTCAAAGTTGCATGCGCACTGGACAGCTGGTCTTTGGGTTTCTGGGGTTCTGGCACATATGAAGATCAGCTGGCCAGCGTGCATTGGAAACCAGAAGATCAGCTGGAACGGCACATGTGCCCACAGAGAGAGCTCTGCGTGCCAGCTCTGGCATACTTGCCATAGGTTGGCCATCATGGTCTTAGGATATTCTATGAATAAATATATCCTGTTTGCAACTGAAACAACAGAATCCCAGCAGATTCTCAAAAATGAAAAAAAAAGGGGAATCCATTATTTTGGAGCGTGCATTTTTGGCATGAACTTCTTGTGTACAATAAATAACCAATACACAATCAATTTTTTGTAGTCATTCAAAATGAATAATTAATTAGGATAGCAAAACACCTCACTCCAAGTCCTCTGGATCATGCAACTAGATTATTATGGGTGGTTGTGGGAGGAGAACTGCACATTCCTACTTCAGTGACAGAAATGAATCCTAGAATAGCCCCACAAAATGAGGGTGTCTCACAGAACTGTGCTTCACTTTAATTATCCTTCTACATCCACGCTGTGGAAAAAGTGATAGAAAAGATGGACAGGGATGAATCTCCTCAGGCTGTCCGTGGTTACACCAGCCTGATTGGGCCACTATTTTTTTGAAGAGTCTAGATCCCAGAAAGTACACAGTCAGATGTTTCCACCTCTGGAAGTATTATTCCACACTACACATGCTCTTTCCTTGATTCCTCATGCTCCAAACTTTCCACTTTGCCTAATTATTTTAATGACATTTGTCTCTCATTTTCTTTTTTCTTTTTTTTTTGTGGCCAGTAGTTTTCATGTTTTCCTCTTATTGGTATTTCCTTTTGTTATCTGATCCTTTTTCTTTGAGGAATGTTTTTTACTGAAAAAATTGTGCTTTTTAGCTCCTCTGGCGGGACTTAGCATAACACAGTATGAGTCTGTCACTGCAGGTGGTGGATTGCTACACTATTAAGGAAAGGAAAATTTTAAAAAGCTTAACTTGTCATCTGGGGGGTGGAACAGATTAGTGTAGGAGTGGGGAAGATAAATTTCCCCTCCACAAAGTGAACAGTAAAGCAATTATATTCTATTTGTTCCTTCTCTGCATCTGTACATTGTCTCCTGACTATATTTTTAAGAAGTTCATATTTCTTACCTCTCTTAGTGAAATCTTAACTCATTATCGCCTTCATTTGTAAAGAAATCTGCTTTTGTCCCTTCTCTCATTCGCGTCTTTGTGTTTTTCTTTGTGACCCTTCAACAATTTGAAGACACTGTGAACAATATCTTGTGAACGTTCTGTTTCTTCCTGTCAACTTCGTGTGGTTTCAAAACTTCTCCTATTGATTGCTTTTGTAAAGTTATGGTACAATTTCCATTTCACACTATAGATCTCCAGTACTAAATATTTTGTGGTCATAGCTGTGAAACTCAAACATCTGAAGAGGAAGATAGTTGACTTTAAAAGACTGCATACATTGTGTGGGAGATTAGAGGGGGGGGCAGGGAGGGAGGGAGAGACTTTTAGCCAAATTTACTTGAAAAGTTCTTTTTATTTCTGTTTGGAACTCAATCAGGAAAGTGCAATTTAGTTTTCTAATCACTGTATCTTCATAGTTCTGGCTTTTCATGCTGGCTTCATAGCCAGAAGAAGTACTTAAGTCATTACAGTTTAGCCTCAAGGCCATTGGAATGTGCGTTCGGTATTATACTTTATATTTTATAATATAGCTTATATAAAAATTATATGGTATATTTAGGCATTGTCTAGTATAAAAATAAAACCATTCTCTGAGCTATGAAGAATCACTAGTATTACTTTATATCCACCAACATCATGTCAATATTTAATAGCCTTAGATTTTATCTGGATGTAGCAATAGATGAAGACTGGATTAAAATCAAATAAAGCAAATATTGATTTGACCTATAATGATAAAGATTCTAGGTTGGCTTAGGAACTGATAGTAAATCATTCTGGAAGAAGTAATACTCGGGTGTGTTGCCCTGAAAGATCAGATTCATAACTAGGGAATATATCCTTGGTCAGATGCTGTAGCTGAATTTTCAGGTAGTGTTGGTAAGAAGGACTATTTTGACAGTATACTTAATAGTCAACAAAATAGTATTGCTGAGCAAACCTATTTTAACAAAAGTTGTCCATGTGTTAATTTTATTGATGCAGCAATGTTTTGTATATTGGGTTGCTTCTCAAGATTGTTTGGAATCTTTGGTTAATGCAAATTAGGATTTGATTAGTTAAAGAATTGTCTTGCTCAATACAAAATATTGGGATTTTAAGATCTACAGGAAATAATGTTTGGAGAATACCCACACTACAGGCCAGGTCTATGGGAAAAATTTTTTCTCTTGAATCAAACATAAATGATATGCAATTGTTCACTTTTATTTTTGTAAAGTGTGTTATGAAATATAACTCAACTGCAACATGTGTAACTGGGAACACCAGGGTTCTGCTTTTTCTATTATTATTATTCCATTCGATTGTGTGATTTTTAGAGACTATCTAGACAAGTCCCTGAAAGTTTCTTTGCAAGTTTTTCCCCCCAGAAATGCTTTGCTTCTTTCCTAGGGATGAAAGAAAGTGAACTTCTGCTAAAATGAGACTACAATTCATGGTCTCCTATTTTCTAGCCTGATGCCTTAACCGCTACACCAAAATAATCTCATAGTGATTCCACTAGTTTGGATAAAAACATATGCTTTTCAAGATAGCCCTTGATGGTCTTTAATACTGCTTCTTATGGATAATGATATGGTTGTTCCACTAGCTGTTGGCTGGATATTCTGATATCTTCAAAATTAGTTTTTTAAATAAGCTATCCAAACTTCAGGTGAAATCTGTGCTGGTGTTATTACTTTGATTTCTCTTTGGACTTGGGAAACTAGTTCACAGAATTTTATATCATTATTTTGTAAACATGGCAGTCTTAATTCTTGCCACCAGCTGTAATCTTGTTTGCCCCTCTTTAACAGTATGTGATCTTTCAGCATTTATTCCTCGTTGTCTCAACCCTATCAAATGATTTATCCCTCTTAATTTGTCTAACTATTGTATCCAATTCCTTTCTTTTATGTCTATATTTGTGGTTGAACCACAAAATTCTGGTTCCAGTAATTTTCACTTGCCATGGTTTACATACTAGGAATTTCAAATTGCCAACCACTTCCTCATACCTGGTATGTGCATTTTCTTTTACTTTGAATGAGTGTATCCCTCCACTGTGGCATTGTTGGACTGTATAATGTTGATCTAACATCTTTGGCGAAAGGGGCTCTCCACTTCAGTAATTTGTGGCTTTTTTATAATGCTTTTTATGTTAGCTCATTTTATATTATGCTACTTTATTTCCACATATCCACATTAAGACCAAGTAAGGTGCTAAGTAATCACTCCCTGGACTCCTTTAATATTAAAATACTGTACTAATGGGATCAATGAAAGTGAGATGAATCAACAACAGTTCTCCCTCTTTGGAACTCCTAGATTGATTTCACTGTGATTCACGTAAACCAGACCTAGACATTTTATAGCCCACGAGCCACATCCTGATCTTTGGCTGCCCCTGTCCAGTCTGTGTGAGGTCAATCGTAAATTAGATATCAAATGTATTCTTACCAATAGTAGCCAATCAAAACCATATAATTTACCGCTTTTTATGAATCGCTAAAATTCATATTGAGCACAAATAAGTTCAGCCTATTGGTTTGGCTCTCACAACAACAGTCCCAGTTTCTCATGTGGTCTCTTTGGAAAATTAATTGCTCACCCCTGATGTAATCTGATCATTTCTAATTTATACATTAGTTTGGGTAGTTCTAGTCCATGCTTATTCTGGGTCTTATCATGAGATACATGTCTAAGAGGGCAGATGGCCCCCAGTACAAAAAAGTATTTATGCTTTAAATTCAATATTTCCAAATTGAGGCCAATCTATATTTATAGTTTGATGTAACATATTAACTAAATATTGCCCCAGGTTAGCCCAGTTTACTTATTGTCTAGGAGACACATAAATGTTTGCACAGATTAAGATTCTCCCTTTAAGATTTTAGCCTCAGTATTTAAATTCCATCTTTATAATTTCCCAGATTAATCTCTTCTATTCTCACATCAAGATGTACTGTGATTAGGCAGTATATTCTATAATTACATGGTAAAAATATTCACCCAGGCAAAGATGTAAGGAAATAAAAATAACCAAGATACTTAGAACTGGGTTTCATAATTCAGTTTTGGGCATGCCTAAACCTTCCATAATCTTTTCATCCAGAATTTTACTTACGTGATGCAGCAGGTGGTAACATCTACGTAACTAACTTTGGCTGATCTTAAAAAAGCTGGAGTGTTAGCCCTGAGTGGGAGACCACTAGAACCCCCCAAAACTGTAGACTATAATAAAAATGCTTTAAAAATCATAGAAGAAAGCAGGAAAACCTCACTGTACTTCATCAGAATCTGAATTTGATTCAAGTGATACAGTCTGTTTTTTAATTTTATAGTTAAATGTTTCTGGATAGAGCCCAGGTGGGGAGGGGGGGAATCTGCCCCTGCTTTAGTTAGAATCTTGAAAGCATTTACTTTCTTATTACCTTATAATCCCTTTCTTCTAGAAATGTCAGAGCCATTCATCTACTGAGGCTATTACTGTGGCCAAGAGCCTCAGGAATGCTGGAACATTTATAATATAAACATGCAAGTCCTGGACTATTGCATCAATTTACAGATCTAAAGGTTTTGCTTTAATAAACTGTATGAATGATAGATAAACCTTATGTCATATACTTTTAAAGTAATATATCTGCATAAGCAATAGCATTTTCAGACAGGCATATAAAACTCTCGGCTCATGGAATTATTCCTTAAGTGATCAGTGTTGGACAGTGGGATACCAGTGATAGGGAGCAGGATCCTAAACAGGATCTTGTAGAGTAAGTAATAACTTTTTGTATGAGACAGAGGCAAACCCTTTATTTCTGCCCAGACAGGCACAATTTCTTTCAAGTATTTATTTGGTTTAAGAGCTTATGTGGAAAGAAGCAAACAAGCAAGCAAACTAGCCAGCTTGGGCATTTCTTTCCAAAATGTATGTCTAAGATGCAGGGACGTGCAGTCACTAGAGGCAGGGGAGGCGGGGAGTCACCAGTCTCATGAGGGAAAGGAAAGAATTTTAAAAAATAATTAAAAAGGCCAAGGTAGTTGCTGCCAGACTCCAAGTCACAGTGACTTTGAGTCTGCTTTGTGTTAACTGTAGGGAGAGGCGAGAGAACTATGGGTCTCCTTTGCATAAGGAATTTTTCGCCTTTTAAGAGTTAAGCAAGGGTTAAAAAGCGAAAAATTTCAAATGCAAAGGAGGCACGTGATTCTCCCGCCTCTGATCTGGGAGCAGCGAATCATGCTTGCAGTTGAGCATGCTTACGTTGGGCAGGTTATTCTCATTTTGCAGTAGGAGCGCTTCCGAGGAGAGAGGAAGGGGGGAGAAGGAGGAGGCTCGCTCTTGTCAGAAGAGACACACAAAGAGCCGAGTCCTGGAGGAGTCAGTTCTTCAAGCAAACTTCAGGCTCGAGGGACCGCCTTCCCCTCCCACCACTCGGTTTCTTTTTTTGCAAAGGACCGGTGCATCCTGGAGGCTTCGGAGCAACAGCCGTGACTGCGGTGGGCTTTGACTTAGCTGGCTGGGTTTGGGATTCTACCACCCCAGATGGTGTAGAGGGGGAAAGAGACTCTCAGGGCTGAAAATGCGCGTCCTCCCCACCACGCCCGAGTGGAAGGTAAGCAGAGCGCTGGCCGGAGGGAACGGCGTGCTGCCTTTTGGCCCTCAGGTACGTGTCAAGTCGCGAGTGGCCCTCTGTAGGCGCTTGAACAGCGTGGCTGCCTGTAGTAGAAACTTTCGGGGGGTTGAGGGTCGAGGACGCCGTAAAAGGGGCGAGTCTTTCAAGCCCGTAGGCGCGGTGAGCTGCGTCCTTGTTTGGGTCCAAGATAGGCAGAGTTAACCTCCAAGAGTTGCCCTGTGGCTGAGTTTTTTCTCCCCCTCTCTCTCTGTTCACTCTCTCGCTCTCTCCTTTCAACCCTCCGCCTTGGACAAATCGCTGGCACCAAAATGTCTGCTTTATAGACCGTGCTTGGAGATAGACCTCGATCTCGACCAGGCGAACCGCGAGGGTCAGGCAGTGAGGGAGGGGCTGCCTGCCTGCCTGCCTGCCTGTAGACTGAGGGCGGCCAGAGTGCATGCCTGGGTTGTTTTTGGGTGCGCTCAGTTGTGTGTGTGAGGGGAGTGAGTGTGTAAGTGAGTGAGTGTGGGGGGAGGAGAGCCCAGAGTGGCAGTCACCCACCTACCCTCCTCCCTGCCCCCCGCCCCACGCAGCTGGAGGGCCATGCTATGGAAGAGGCCACGCTTCCCAAACTTCCTGCAGCTCTTGCGCGCGCCAACAGGTACCAACAAGGTGCCGCAACCCTCGCTGAGCGAGCACTTCCTCAGCCAGGGGACCGCAGGAGCCACTGTAGCCGCTCCCCGGGGGAGGACCTGAGCACTCGCCCTCTTCTCCCTCACAGAGCGTTCGTGCGCCGACCAGCAAGATGAGCAGGCCTCCACTTCAGGGCCCCGGCAGCAGGACTTTAAAGTCCCGACCTGGTCCGCCTATGGCGGAACGCCGCCGGTGGGCCCCACTTTGAAGCCCTGGTGGCAGGGCTTTAAAGTCCGGTGCCGTGTCCGCCATAGAGCGGTCCCAGTCCCGCTCTATGACGGATGCAGCACCGGGCTCAGTGTGGGCTTTCCGCTTGCCTCACCAGCCATGAAGCTCACCGCACATCTCTGCTAAGATGTGCAGTTCCCAAATGCACCACAGTTGTAGTATTTTATCTTATACTCTGTGAGGTAGAATTTCTCCTGAATCAGCAAGGGGCTGATAACACAAGGAACCCACAATAACACTGCCTCCTTGCAAAATGTGTGCAAGGTGCTATGGGTATGTCTTTTGGTCTATGTAATTTATAAGAAAACATGTGCACCATGCCATTTTAATTATCAGAAACAAGGAAAGAAGAAATATGTCACACTGCTTGCTTACACCGACAGTCAAATTCCAATTCAAAACAAACAGAATTTATTTTGCTTCTTGAAGAGAGACAGCATCTTTTCACATGTTAATTTTGGTGCATGATAGCCTTTTGATTTCCCACCTATAATAAATCTCAACCATTTGCTCTGACACAAATGGAAATCTAATAGAATTAATCTGGGCCTCACTGACTTCTATATCCTCCCTCCCTCCCTCCCTCCCTCCCTCCCTTCCTTGTCATAGCCTCCAGTATATATTTGGGATGCCGTGATTCAGTGCTAAGACGCTGAGCTTGTCGATCAGAAGGTCAGCATTTATCAGTTTGATCCCTAGCGCCATTAATGGAGTGAGCTCCTGTTACTTGTCCCAGTTTTCTGCCAACCTAGCAGTTCAAAAGCACATTAAAATGCAAGTATAAAAATAGGAACCACTTTAGTAGGAAGGTATCAGCACTCCATGCACCCTCGGCATTGAGTCATGCCAGCCACATGGCCATGGAGACGTCTTCAGACAGTGGTGGCTCTTCGGCTTAGAAAACAGAGATGAGCACCGCCCCCTAGAGACGGAAACCATTATCACTCATGTGCGGGGAAACCTTTACATATCTAAAGCAAAAACACTGTTGTTACCCAGGTTTGGCCTCATTAACTCAGCAAACTGTTGGAATTAGAACACACACAGAAAGGCACAGAAATATCAAGTTAGTATCACAATATCTTATAAAAAGAAGTAAGCAAAAGTCTGATCTTCTCCCATCCTCCTGCTAAAGGCCTTCTGCTAAATATGATTGCAGCTTTGCTCTGCAGCAAACTGTAGCCAAAACACAAAAAAGACAGAGCAGTTGCCTCAACAGAGCAAAAAAGCTGGCAAAATGTAAGTGTCAGAAGGACAAAAAGAGGGAGAGATGTAGATGGAGAGGGTGAGGCATGTTTAAAAGGAGAGGAGGCAAGGAATGGTATATATAGTTTCCCTTAAGCTCTCAGAGATCTGTACAGATGATACATTATGTAATGTCCCCATGTACAAAGTTTTATATGACTTACAATCCTCCCCCTTGTAGAGGATTTTGTTGTATTACAATACATATCCTTGTAAATTGCAAAATTACACTGATCACCAGGAGGCAGTATGTGTGCTGTTTTCATCCTATTTGGGACTCTTCAGATGTACTCTACATAACCAGATGCTATTCTACGGGGTTGAAACCCTCTACTAGGAATCAAGTTCATGGACTTACACAAAGGTAATCTTGTCTGAGCCACTTTGGGGAAGAGAAGCTGGATGAGAGGTTCTCACCTGAGGTTAGAGATGCTATTCAGGGCTCAGTACAGATTTATTCTTTGGAAATTGCAGGTTGGGTACCTGATCCTAAGATACTTCATAACCCTAACCTATAAGGAAAGTTGTGGAACAACATAACAAAGGTGCAATATAAACAATAGGTTGGAGGCCAGTTGCTTCAGAAAATGGTTTATCTCGGACTCAGGAATTTCTCCTGAGGCTCTTGGGGAAATAAAGAGAATCTGGGAGTTGTGTGGTAGATTCCCCAGGAGTCCTGCATGAAAAACCTTGTGCAAAAGACAATAAAAATGATGGAATTTCTCTTTATATAGTTGGTTAGTTTTCTTTAAAACATATATCTCTGTACATCTCTGGGTGACTTTATAACCAGTTTGGAGTTAGTTCATTTCAGAAGGAGAACATGACATCCGATTTCACATTTCAGATATATTTTTCTTCTCATTTTTTAAAATTCTAATCACGATTATTTCATTTTAGTGAAGTAATATTAGTAGAATAGGATTAAAATTATTAACATTTTATTATTTTAAAAGCTTAAAATATTGAAAATAAGAAGAGGAAAGTATATTCCCATCACTGCCTAACTACCCCTAACTAATCTTCTTAAGACATCAGCTAAGAAATTACAGAGTGGATAGAAAAGCATCAGATGAGGGTATTGAAAAACACGTTTTTTAAAAAAAGCAATTATTATAAAATAATTATATATATTTTTGTTCTTTTCAGTTCATTATCTGAAGAATCATTATTATTGAAGCCATCCAGGTGTCTTGGATGATTGATATGAATTAATATTTTCCCTTTTGCTTCTTATTATGCATTCCAGAACATCCAAGCAGGGAGCCAGCAGTCGATCACAGCTGATCTGAAACAGGGAATTACAATGATCAATTTCATCACACACAAATTTTAATCATTTATAATAGTTGGCATATTTGAAATTCTAACAGCATGTTATGGGCATACTTATAAAATGGCTACCCTGGTGAGCAAAGCAAGTCACTATTTACTAGAAGACAAAGTATGGGTGCTGCTCCCATCTCTCCTTCCAAGATAGCCTCGGTTTCTTAAACTTCCTCCTGTCATTGTTGTGGAAGCTTTCCAGCAGAGCCCTAAGCTGTCATTTTAATTTATTGTCAGTTCTCCTGGATGTTGATAGCCTCCAAAAGTTTCCACTCGATTTATCTCAAAAAGCTAAGAAAGGTCCAAACTGGTTAATATTTGGATGGAAGACCATCAGGAAACCCTTGAGGTTAGAGTGAGAACTTGAAAATATTCTGGATGCAGATAGTGGCAAAATCACTCACATATTATTGCCATAAAAACTACAGGACCATGTCCAAAAAGTCACATAGAGCTGAACTCATCTTGGAGGAGACTTTACTACTACTATTTGAGGCTGGAACATTGCTTTGCAACATGCTAACTTTCCATTTTTTTTTATTAAAAGAAACCTTCAATATTTCATGGCTGTTTCAATATTTTGAGAAGGGATGTTTTGCCAGGCTCCTCTGGATTCTTTGCATAACCTTAACAACCATAATTTCCAGTTAAAGCAAAGCCCATGGATAATCAGAAATTTCCTGGTTGACAATACTTAGGCAATGAATCTACTTCCTTTTGCAAATTCCACAGTGTTCTCCTTTTATTTTTGCAATTTCCCTTTCTCACCTTATTGTAGATGATTGACAGATACATTTATTTGGAATATTTTCTTTATACAGCAAGAAGAATCGTTCATTTCAATAGTTTACAGTATATGCTGTCAAACTTAACGAAGACACAAAGTCTGGTCTAAACATCATTTGAGCCTTCCATTGTTTCTTTTCTATCTGGATTATTCTGCTGATTCAGCTCCAGAACTGAGACTTGGCTGTTAGGTTTTCCTTTCAATGTAACAGCATTAGCCAATAGACAAAAAAATTGATGGAATTTTCCCTGAACAGTTCTATGACCTTGAACTAATCCAAGCTGTTCATCTTGGATACTTGACTAGTTTAGGAACTGTATATCAATTCAAGGGCTTAACAGGAATGAAAACAACATTAAAACTTACTGACCCATCAATTTGGATCAGGCAGTCCAAATAAATTAAAAGATATTGCCAATTGCATGATGCAAGTCAGAAACAAAGGAAAAGTTTGGTTTGCATTCATCGAAGTCATAAGCAATGCCAGAAAATGAAATCTGTACTTCAAGAAATAAAATTAGGCTCTAGCTCAGTGCTTTGAACTTTCCATTTGGTTGCCCAGTTTGAAGGTTACAGAATGTTGGAATTTCATAGTCTCTATGTACGCTTTTCCTCTTTTCCATTTACCTGTTAGTTATTACTATTGGCAATTGGATGTTGCTATATTCTTATAGAAGAATGAAAATATATTTCCCTGTAGTTGTTTTAGTTTTAATTTTTTTAAAATGTATTGCTGAACACAAAGCTTTCAAACTACCAGATAGATATTCATTTTAAAGTTAAAGAAATAGTTATCTTTGTCAGGGTGAGGTTGTGATAACAAAGAGGCTTATTCAGACTGATCATTGTGACTAAGACACTGAGCTTGTCGATCAGAAGGTTGGCAGTTCAGGGTTCGAATCCCTAGCACCGCATAATGGAATGAGCTCCCGTTACTTGTCCCAGCTTCTGCCAACCTAACAGTTCAAAAGCACGTAAAAAATGTAAGTAGACAAATAGGGACCACTTTGGTGGGAAGGTAACAGCGTTCTGTTCAGCTTTGGCATTGAGTCATGCTGGCCACATGATCATGGAGACATCTTTGGACAGCACTAGCTCTTTGGCTTTGAAATGGAGATGAGCATGCATGTGCAGGGGAACCTTTACCTTATTAGAGAAAAGACTCTAATGCTGGAAAAGACAGAAAGAAGGAAAGGACAAGGTGGACCAGCCGCAAAGTGGATGGACTCACTTACAAATGCAATGAGGACACCATTAGAAGAAGGACCCAACTGGAGACAGTTTGTCATGGAGAAAAATCTATCTGCATGGTTACTAAGAACAGACTCTGAGTTGAAGGCACATCACCATCATCACTGATGTTTAAAGCTGTCAATATTTTATAAACTGATGAGATTTGACTTGGATTGAAACACGATATAATATAAATGTATTCACTCAATCAATTAACCAACCACTCAATTAAATAAAGCTGCCACAGGAGAACCCAAGTGCCTCGATCTGGATCTTGTCCTGTTCTGTTCCAAACAACCGGTTCTCTGCCCTAATAATTTCTTACCAAACTGCTCAGAAAATTAACAACCGGTTCTCCTGAAGTGGTGCAAACTGGCTGAATCCCACCACTGGATGAAGATTGTCTGTGCCCACACCAGTGGTGGATTCAAATAATTTAACAACCTGTTCTCTGTACTAATGACCAGCTGAATAGGCATGGCTTGGTGGTCATGTGACTGGGTGGGCGTGGCCAACTCAATGTCACTCACGTCGATGGGTGCTTCGCCTTAGCTGTTACAATGTAATCAGGGTTAACTGGAGAGGCAGTTTCTGTAAGCAGGGCAATAAAGATCAGGCTAGAAACAACACCAGAATGTTTCCTTCCTGCCTTCCTTACAGGATTTGCCCTGTAGAGTGGAAAAAAACAAAAGGAGATTTCTTCCAACAACCAGTTCTCAGAACTGCTTAGAAAATTAACAACCGGTTCTCCCGAATAGGTGCGAGCTGGCTGAATCCCATCACTAGTCCACACAGAGTGATAGTGAGGGCAACCCTCCTTGAAATTTGCTTGCCACTTTCCAGAGGTCACAACCACAATTTGAGAACTCGCCTTAACTACCAGACTACACTGCCTTCTGTCCCTCTCACTTTTCGTTATTGAAACTCCTGAATGTAATGTAAATGTTGTAATGGAATTACAAAAGCAATATATAAGAAAACAAACAAATGTTGCTAAATATAAGTTCACTATGATACTAATAAAGAAGTTAAATACTTTTCTCTTTTATTGGAAGTGGAGTTTTTTTGGGGGGGGAATAAACTTTTTATTACTGGCTTGTATTTTTGTGCAATAAGAGTTCTGGACTTAACTTAAACTGATCAATTTTTGCAGCAATCAGCAGGAATTCTTGTTAGATTTCAGGAAATCTTTAGGATAGATTGGTTTTTCCCTCTTTTAATAAGTGTCATGCCAAACTTAATGCCAAAAAATAAGAATAAATAAAGTTTTTTTTCATTTATTTGGCTTCAACTGTACTTTACCTTAACTGATATAATTTCAGTTGAATTGTTTATTATATTTATATACTGTTATAAACAGAACTGACTTCCAGTTAGTTTAAATGGGTACCCACCAATCTTGTATCCATTTGAAGAAACATCTTGTGATACTTCAGGGGCCAAAAACTGTTTCCTCAAATCTTTATGGTCTGATAAAAGGCATCCATGTCTTTTTTAGGCCAGTGTCAGCACTGTTCCTCCTTCTGTACTTTTTCATTTATTGGCCTATTAATTTTTGTGGGTTGGAGTGTCCCCTAGTGACAAAGATGTAACGTTATTCTTTCTTTCTTTCTTTCTTTTAGATCTAAATACATTCAAAGTCATATCTGAGTATAGGTTGGAAATGTAGTGAGCAAGAACTTTGGAACAGAAAAAAATGAAAAATATTAGGGCACTAAGTACAAATCTTTAATATCTACTCTATCTATCTTTTGAGGTGTGTGCTGATATTGGCCAACTCTATTTCTAAACAGGTGAGTTTTCAGTGTTATTTCCTGAATATTCTCATAGGCTGGATAAGAGCGGTTACATTAAGTGTGAATTCTATTAAGATGTTACTTCATTAATTAATTCATTCAAGTTGATGCTGCCTGACTTCAAATGATTCTGGCCAGCTCAAAAACATCAAGACAATAAAAAATATATAGTGAATAACAACAAAACTGTTTCTAGCTTCACCATTACCAGTTTTGTCTATGGAGATTCTCAGTCATCCAGGTCATAGTTGTCCCATTTTCAAGAGGCAACTGGACTTTCTGTTTTTTTTTTTAAAGACATTTCATTTTTCATCCAAGAAGCTTTTTCAGCTCTGACAGGATGGCTCTGACATTCCACACTGCCCAGCAGGCACCGGTACTCCCGTACCAAGGCATACCAGCTGGAACCCACCACTGGTTATCCAACATCTTCTTAAAAACCTCTAGTGTTGGGGCATTCACAACTTCTGGAGGCACATTTCCACTGATTAATTGTTATAACTGTCAGGAAATTTCTCCTAGTTCTAATTTGCTTCTTTCCTTGATTGGTTTCCACCCATTGCTTCTTGTTCTACCCTCAGGTGCCTTGGAAAATTGATTCCCTCTTCTTTGTGGCATCCCTGAGATATGGGAACACGGCTATCATGTCTCTCCTAGTCCTTCTCTTCATTAAACTAGACATAACAAGTTCCTGAAACTGTTCTTCATATGTTTTAGCTTCCAGTCCCCTAATCATCTTCGTTGCTCTTCTCTGCACCCTTTCTAGAGTCTCTTCATCTATTTTACATTGTGGTGACCAAAACTGAACGCAATATTCCAAGTGTGGTCTTACCAAGACATTATAAAGTAGTATTAACAGTTCACATGATCTTGATTCTATCCCTCTGCTTATGCAGCCTAGAACTGTGTTGGCTTTTTTGGCAGCTGCTGCACCCTGCTGGCTCATATTTAAATGGTTGTCCACTAGGACTCCAAGATCTCTCCCATAGTTACTACTGTTGAGCAAGGTACTACATATACTGTACCTGTGCATTTTGTTTTTTATGACTATTTTCACCATTTTCACCATACTTTATCAGCTCCATGATTAAAGCTGTATTTTTTTCCTGGTGTCTCTTGATTACAAACTTTTTTTGCTCGTTTCTCATTTTTGGAGGTTGATGGCACCAGCACAGTGTTTTGATGACAGTCTTAGCCGATATCAAGCTCTTATTTCTTGCTTTAATGGCATCAGTTTTGCAACCTCCATTTAAATATTACAATGAGTTTTATATGGGGCTGCTCACCAAGCAGTTCCAAACTTGAAATTTTACATCTTTTTCTCCTGCCTAGTCATTCTAGCCAATGGAGAGCTGGTCACTTTTCTGTAGAGGAAATGGTTAATATAGGGAAATTGTTAGCGTTTTATCCCTAGCTTTCTGATCCTGCTAGTTCCAGCTAACACATCTGCCCATTATTCTATTATTTGTTCAAGGAATATTGTAAGTGTTATGATTGATGCTAAGAATTGGCTAAGCATTCGTGTTGTTAATATTTTCATATGAATTGGCTGGATTTGGGAGCTGGAATGCAGTTTTCCTATGTTTTTCACTTTTCTCTGATTTTGGCATAATAAAAATTGCAGGAAAAAGTCCATATTATTAGGGAGATTACAAAATACTAAGGAAAACGGGGAACAGAAAGGACATGGATCACCACATAATTAAAATGCATATAATTTTTCATGTAAATTTTTCATGTAAACAAATCCCAAGCTTTTTTTAAAAAAAATGGCAGAAATAGAACTTGAGCTAAAATTACACAGATGGGCAAACAGTTATGGAAATGAAACAGATTTATTTACTTATTAAATAAATGAAACAGATTTATCTATTTGAAGCATATGCACACCAACCGTATTATACCAAGGGCACATGAGCCTGTATTCTGTGTGTTTCATCTGTTCTTTTCCTATCCCTGTGGCATCTGCCAGCCATTTCCACAGGTATTTATGTATGTGTTCTTTCTATTTTCCCCATCAGTCTTATTGCAAGGTTCAATAATCTCCTTTTATTGTCTGCCAACATTGTTAAGAGTGAAACGTGGATTTATGTGCTTTGTGAAAACAATTAGGGGGGAAAATGAGTATTTTTAAATTCAGGCCACAGATTTCTTGGCAAAAGACTGGTATTTTCCTGATTATTCTCTAATGGATATAATTCCTAGGTCAACTCCATCAAGAATAGTTTAGTATGCATTTATCAATTTGCTTTGTGGACATCAGTAGAATTGTATGAGCTGTAAGACATTTAGTTATTCTGAACTTTAAAGCTGGGCATTGTAACTTGCTAGATGTATTGCTCTTTTGACAGATTTCTTTAAAAAGTCTGCCAATCTTTTTTAAAAAAAAAATCTGCTATCTTAGTAGGTAAGAATGTTTTGAAGACCGTTTGTGGTGCTCCTACTTATTTTTTAAATGGCAATTTGTTGAGGAACCACTCTTTTGGCACTGAAGGGCAGATTTGCACATAACTTTTCCACAGAACTTTCAGGAAGCAACTGGGTTTTTTTATCATTCACCCAGAAATGTAATTTATGGGAGACTTGGCATCAAACAGCATTGTGTTGCTGTTTTTTGTGTTTGGTTGGCAATTGCTGCAAATATGAACCATGCCTTTGGCCTCTTGATCTTCCAAGAATATTCTGTGGTGGAATTCATATAATACCAAACAAACCACTACTTTCCAATGCTGGATTATTTAAACTGTTTTGTCAATATATTGAACTACTGTCACTATATAGCTGCAATGCTCCCTGAGTCACATCTGAACAGATTCTAGCTCAAGGCAAAAGTACCAACATACTTTACAAGGAAACAATCCCTTTTCAATCTCTGACATGATCTCCAGATAAGAAGACGGTTATGTTCACCACAATGTAGAAAAGATGTGCAGACTCTAGAAAGAGTGCAGAGAAGAGCAACAAAGATGATTAGGGGACTGGAGGCTAAAACATATGAAGAATGGTTGCAGGAACTGGGTATGTCTAGTTTAAGAGAAAGAAGAACTAGGAGAGGCATGATAGCAGTGTACCAATATCTCAGGGGTTGCCATAAAGAAGAGGGAGTCAAGCTATTCTCCAAGGCACCTAAGGGTAGAACAAGAAGCAATGGGTGGAAACTGATCAAGGAGAGAAGCAACTTAGAACTGAGGAGAAATTTCCTGACAGTTAGAACAATTAATCAGTGGAACAGCTTGCCTCCAGAAGTTGTGAATGCTCCAACACTGGAAGTTTTTAAGAAGATGTTGGATAACCATTTGTCTGAAGTGGTGTAGGGTTTCCTGCCTAAGCAGGGGGTTGAACTAGAAGACCTCCAAGATCCCTTCCAATTCTATTCTATTCCATTCCATTCCATTCATTTTCCACTGACCCAGGAATGATATCATTGCATCCTTACATTGCCTTTGTTTTTTTTAAACTTCTAGTTTAACTGTGGCACAGGAGAAAACCTTGTGAAAATAATTCTGCAATCATAAAATGGGAGCTTGGGGGCCAGTGATTTCCCCATTGGTGGGACTTCGTTAGGCACAAAGAGTCAGGGTTATTCATAAAGTTGCAGCATAGAAGATTTATTCAAGCTTCTACACAAGAATCTGGTCAACGGATGGTCATTACTACTTTGATGCTAAATAAGAGTCAATGAAATTCAAGGGGGGGTGGGCTTCAATCTCTTGTTGCAATACAAGGACTCTAAACTGATGACATATTTAACTCAACCACCCAACTCTGCCTCTCTTCTCATCCAGAATTTTACGTTTGTCCAACCTCCTTAAATACACTTTTGCCTACCTTTGGAGTAAGCTTCTCCATACATTGAGCAGCTATGATCCATTGTGGACTTTTAACTAAGCTTAGAATTCCTGTCCATGCTTTGACCAGAACCAAGGCAATTTTATCAAGAGTAGGTAGCGATGGAGAACAAAATATTTTACAAGAAACAGTGCCTTCATGATAAGATATGAAAAGAGAGAAAAACCCAGTAAGCAAAGACAGATCCTTCTTGGGACCATGGCCAGAATAACATCCAGAAGGAAGCAGATGTTGATGCAAAGATCAGTGCACCAGCCAAGTGTTACTGCCTAAGAGCATACTTGAATTTCTGTTGGGGGGAAAAAAGTGGAACACAAACTCTAAAAAGCTTAAATGAGCAGCCATGTTAGCAGAACTGTGCTACTGTGCTACTTATTTTGTAAAGATAAGTAGAGTCATGTACAGAACAAATAAAGGGAGAGCTAGTGGAGCCAAAAATATATAGTGCCAAAATGAGAATCCTCTTTGGAAGTGATGCCAGTTTTAGGTGAAACATTTAAATTATGTATATGATTTAATGTTATAACCTCCATCGCCCCCCTCTTTTGGCAAAAGTTAATGTAACAGAACAAAACAGATGACACATGCCATGGATACAAGTTTGGGCTTATTGAAACATTGCACCCCATTTAATTTACTGTTTCCATTCTGTGAGGAATTCCATTTTTCATTTTCATTTCCCACTTAAATGTTTTCTGAAGGTGCAAAGCTTGTAGAGATAAGCAGATGTAAAGGAATCCTGCAGCTCTTTTGTTTTCCACTGCTACATTCTGCCATTTGTTCCCTGGATACATTCGCAATTTCCTTGGAGAAGTATGGAAAATTCTTTTTTTTTAAATTTACCTTTCTGTTCTGGGGACAGCAGCACAAGAGGCTGACTGGGATGGAGAAAAAAAAATATCGCGGCTCGTCAGCCTGAATAACTTAAGAAGCAGCTCTTCTGTTGACTTCCCCTAGAATTTGGTCTGTAGGGTTGCAAGAATAGCACATGCCTTAAGCAGAAGGTCAGAGGAATGTGATATCCCATAGTTAATTCTTAGCACTGTAATAATGAAGTTTTGTTTCCCAGAAAAAGACAGATTCCATAAACCTACCCAATCAAAAAATAAAGCATGCATTCCTCCTTCCCCTCCTCCTCTTCCATTGTGTTGAAGGAAGCCACAGAATCACTTGAAACTGAGATGGGCAGCATATAAATTTAATAAACAAAGATAGAAGAAAAGAAAGAAATTTCAAAACACAAAAACCTTACTGCAAACTCTTGAGTGGTTTCTTTCCTCTGGCCAAGCTATACATCAGAAAACAGAGTTGGATCGGAAGAACTGTTTTATTTTTTAAAACCAACGTTGGCCTGCCACTCCTTTTTAAACCCCATTTCTCATTGACTCCCAAAGAGTTTAGTGATGCAGTAGGAGCAAATGAACAGTTGGTGCTACTGCTTCAGAGGTGGTATCCAGCAGCTCTGGAGAACTGGTAGTGGAAATTTTGAGTAGTTCAGAGAACTGGTAAATATCACCTCTAACTGGACTCACCCTGATCTATTCTTTGCCTCCCGAGTCCCAGCTGATCAGGGGACAATGGAGATTTTACCATATTCTTTCCCTGCCATGCCCACCAAGCCATGCCCACAGAACCAGTAGTAAAAAATTTTGAATCCCACCGCTATACTACTTCTCTCTTTGGCTGAAGAGCCTTCCTAGAGAAGCTCTTTTTTCCTCAACCAAATCTTGCAGCCTTCTTCAGTCACCTGCCACACAGCCCAGATTAACAGAATAAAAGAGTTGGAAGGGACCTTGGAGGTCCTCTACTCCAGGGGTCCCCAACCCCTGGGCCGCAGCCTATTCAGAATTGGGCCGCCCAAGTGGCTGGGTGACTTTAGTAGTGCTTTCTGCCTAGGTCTGAGACAGGGTGACTGGCTCAAGATCACGAAGACAGCTCTATAGTCAAAGCAAGACTGGAACTCAGTCTCGTGACTTCTAATCCAGTGCCTTAACTATTAAACCAAATAAACTCTTATAGGTAGCAGTGAGAGATGCCAATCTGGAGTTATTTGAATGCTTCCATAGCTCCTGATATGCTAATCCCGTTTTCCTGAAAATAAGCCCTCCTCGGATAATAAGCCCAATTGTGCTTTTGAGCACATGCACTAAAATAAGCCCTCCCTGAAAATATTGCAACACAGCAGCAGCCATGAAGTGACCACGCTTGCCGCCTCCTGCACCTCAAAAATAATAAGACCTCCCAAAAAAAAAGGCCAAGCAAAATAAAATAAGACCCTGTCTTATTTTGGGGGGAACACGGTCCTTGAATCTAGTAGTTACTCTACCTGTGACTTGGCAACTTGTTTTATTACAAGCCTGGTAACTCCAAACTACTTCCCAGATTTTGCCCTTCCTACACTTAAATCTCTTTCATATAGAGACAAGTTCAAGGCTACCCTAAGGTTTTTGTAGCCCACTGAGACAAATAACAAGATGAAGTCAGCATAATCTACCCAAACCATAATGACACCAAGCTGATGACATTTGCACAGTAATGTCTTCACATTACGTACTTACATACTTTCACCCTAATGTCTGGCACAAACACAAAGGTTCTGATGTTTGCACTATGCACACTCTTCTTGCCTCCATGGCCTGCCACTCATTCAATGGATGGTGGCTTTTCCTAATTCTTCCTAGAGAGACAAAGGAATCAGGAGGTTGATTCTTACATCAATACTAATAATAGGAAGGTGTTCTGACCCCCCCTCCTCCATCCAGGAACGAAAGTCGAAACCAACGTAATTGAAAAGGTTTCTTTTAATCAGTCAAGACTCTCGTTGGCTGCAAGCCACATAAACAAAGAGATAAGCATTCTGGCAGCAAGTCCTACAAAACTTGGCAGCAATGCAAACAAACTCTGGCAGCAATCCAGCCTGCCAAGTTTGTTTCTTTTTTTTTTAATTAAAAGTTTTTTTATTTTTAATTTAAAACGAATACAACATCTTTCTTTACATGCTATAGAAAGTGTATCAGTTGGTTACAAATAGACTTTTATGCATCTCTTCCACAGTCAACAAACATAATTCATGTTAATTCGAGCATTTTAACTCAAATATTCATACATATATCCATTTTCATTTGACTATAATTATTATTTTAATAACAACAACAACAACAACAACAACAACAACAAGAACTCCGCCGTTGCCGGTCAACTCCGCCGTTGCCGGTCCCAAGCCCAGATGAGAAAGGAGGAGGGTTGGGGTCAGGTTGGCATCTGGTCCTGTAAAAAAAACCCCGCCAACCCATACAATATGGTGAAAAAAACAAATAAGAATTCCATACCGCATCGGTCATCGCGCGGGTTAACAAGGGCCGCGGCAGATGTTGGGGTTCCTGGACATCCGTTGACAAGTGGGCTACAAGTGGACCAGCCAACAAAACGACAAAAATATAGTGCAGAAGAAAACCGTGCCATAATGGCCTGTTACTACAACTCAGAGCCAGAAAAAAGAGGCTATTTAAAGCAAATGTATGAATTATGGAAACAACAATATCCAGATTCAAATGTTAGTGAACAACGACTAGCAGATCAAAGGCAATTTATTATACGGAATAAAGTGTTTAGTGAAATTGAACATGAGGAAATTCAGGCAAATTGCAAAACCCAAAAAACAATATCACAAGCGGAAATAACTGATATTCAAGACACAACTAAAGACATTATAGTAGAACTCCCAGAAGAAGCTCTCGGGGAGGAAATAACATCACCACCACTAGAACCAGTTATCACTGAACCAACTGATGAACTAACTCAAAAACAAAAAGAATTGAAGGATAAGATCATGGAGCATTTTCTGCTTAATGAGGAAAGGCAACGTTTACCATCACTAAAAACTGTGCCTAAGAAAATTTTGGCCCCTATCATGAAAATGGTTAATGCAGTGTTTTCAACAATTGAACCGGGATCCATCTTGGAAACAAACCAGTTAATGTACAGCGCAGCTGTAATAGTCACTAATGAACTAGGCATTAAAATTAAACTACCTAGTCACACAACAGAAAAAGCATCAAAGCCAAAGTGGAAAATCCGTTAAGAACAAAAAATCAAAAAATTAAGGGCAGATGCTAGTAACTTAAAGAACATGCATGAGCAACGGCTTAAAAACAACAAAATCATAGATCGGCTAATCAGACGATATAGATTGGATACAAGAAACATCAATGAAGCTGTAGAGATTGTAAAACAGCAGATAACAGCAACAGCTAGAAAAATTGAAAGATATGAGGCACGAATCAACCAATATAAACAAAATCAGCAATTTCGATCAGACCAACGGCGTTTTTATCAAAGTCTTAATGTGAATGGTGACACCAAAAGTGAAAAACCAGAAAAGCAGGCCACAGTTGAATTCTGGAAAGAATTGTGGGAAAATGCAAAGGACTACAACAAGGAAGCAAAGTGGATACATGACTTTGAGAAAAGCATTGGCAACAAACAAATGCAAGTATTAGAAATAACAACTGAGATGGTCAAAAATCGAGTTAAAAAGGTAAAGAATTGGACATCACCTGGAAAGGACCAATTGCATGGTTTCTGGCTCAAATATCTGACCAGTTTACATGCAATATTGGCCAGGCAACTGAATGAAATTTTACAAAAGGGCCAAATTGATGAATGGTTGACAACTGGAAAAACATACTTGATTCAGAAAGATGCAACTAAAGGAACAACACCTGAAAACTACAGACCAATAACATGTTTGCCAATAACCTTCAAATTACTCACAGGCATTATTGCAGATAACATGATGGATTATTTGGAAACAAACATCTTGCCAGTAGAGCAAAAAGGCAACAAAAGAAGGAGTAGGGGCACAAAAGATCAGCTTCTAATTGATAAAATGATATTAGAAAATTGTAAGAACAGAAAAACGAACTTGAATATGGTCTGGATTGATTACAAAAAGGCATTTGACTCACTGCCACATAGTTGGATCATAAAATGCTTAGAAACAACTGGCATTAGCAAAAATATTACATCCTTTACTGAAAAGGCGATGAAACAATGGGAACTGAGTTGGCAGTAGGGAATGAGATCTACGGAATGGTTAATATCAAGCGAGGAATTTTCCAGGGTGATTCACTTTCACCTCTTCTCTTCATCATCGCAATGATCCCACTATCAGTAATCTTAAAAAAAATGAAATTAGGCTACCAAACAGCCAAAGAAGCTGAAAATTTTTTGCATTTACTATATATGGATGATTTGAAACTCTATGGAAAGTCAGAAATAGAAATCCAATCATTGACAAACACAGTCCGAGTATTCAGCACCGATATTTCAATGCAGTTTGGCATGGAAAAATGCGCCACTGCATCCATAAAAAGGGGCAAAATCACTGCATGTGAGGGAATTGAAATGCCCAATGGCCAATTAATTAAATGCAAAGAAAATGAAGCCTACAAATACTTAGGCATTCTGCAGTTGGATAACATCAAGCATGGAGAAGTAAAAACTATTGTCAGGCGAGAGTACACCAACAGAGTTAGGAAATTTTTGAAATCTAAATTGAATGGTGGAAATACAATCAAGGCCATAAATACCTGGGCAATACCAGTTATAAGATACACAGTTGGTATAGTTAACTGGACACAAGCTGATTTGGACCTTTTGGACCGAAAAACCAGGAAACTAATGACAATGCACTACAGTTTACATCCACGTGGTGATACTGATAGACTATATCTGCCCCGAAAATCAGGTGGCAGAGGATTATTACAAGTGAAGCAAACAGTTGAAGAAGAAAAACATGCACTGGCTGATTATTTAAAAGAAACTCAAGAACATCTATTAATCGAAGTAAAGAACAAAAATCTACTGAAGGCCCAACAGACGAAACAAGAATACAGAAAAGATGTGATAAAATCAAGAATGGAGAGTTGGCAGAACAAAGCACTGCATGGCCAATTTCTGGAAAAAATAAAAGATAAAGAGGACAGTGAACAAACTTGGTTATGGTTAACAACAGGTACATTAAAGAAAGAAACAGAGTCACTAATCCTGGCTGCGCAAGAACAAGCTATCCACACAAATGCCATTAAGGCCAAAATCGAAAAATCCTCTGATGATGCCAAATGCAGACTTTGCAAAGAAGCTGATGAAACTGTTGATCACATACTCAGCTGCTGTAAAAAAATCGCGCAGACTGATTATAAATTGCGGCACAATTCAGTAGCACAAATGATCCATTGGAATTTGTGCAAAAATTATAATATTAAAACAGCAACAAACTGGTGGGAACATCAGCCTGAAAAAGTCACCGAAAATCAGATGGTCAAGATCTTGTGGGATTTTCGCATACAAACAGACAAAATACTGGCGCATAATACACCAGACATCACACTGGTTGAGAAAAATAAGGTCACAATCATAGACATCGCAATACCAGGTGATAGTAGGGTAGCTGAGAAGGAACATGAAAAAATCGCAAGATACCAGGACTTAAAAATTGAAATTCAACGACTATGGCACAAACCAGCAGTGGTAATTCCAGTGGTAATTGGCACACTGGGTGCTATTCCAAAAGCACTGGAATTACATTTAAAACAGTTAAAAATTGACAAAATCACCATCAGTCAAATGCAAAAAGCCGCACTGCTTGGATCTGCACACATATTACAAAAATACGTTACAACGTCCTAGGCCCCTGGGTGGGGCCCGACTAGTAACCAATGCGAAATCCGGCGAAACAACTGGCCGCTGTGATACAATTGTATAATAATAATAATAATAATAATAATAATAATAATAATAATAATAATAATAATATTTTTGTTTCTTAAACAATACATGCCCACACCAGTGGGAAAAGAAAAAATCAAAAGAGAAACAAACAAAAAAAAAGGAACACAGGTATATATTATAAAAAAAAAGTATATCAGCTGGTTACATGTTTTGGTGCATCTCTTCCATTAATTCATATTAATTCAAATATTTTAACTCAAATGTTTACCATATTGACATCATTATACCTCCACTTTTAGTTGACTACAGTTATTTAAATATCCTTCATCCTTAAATATGCCAAAGATTTAATCCATAACCACATGCTGACATTTCATTTACTTGTTTGTAAAATCCTCTATTAACATCAAATCCTCATATCCTGTTTTAGCTGAACATCCATAATATTTAATACCAAAAATTCCATCTTCCATACAGTATAGTTTATTAACATTCTCCCTTCTTTATGTAATTATATCATATATCGTAACATTTTCCCCATATTAGTTAACATTTAACTGTGTATATTTTATTCTATTTTTTAATAGTGATAATTATTGTAATTAATAACCTTTATATATGGTCCAAAAATATTTCCAACCTTACCTTCTCATATCCAATTATTATTTATCATATCAACTCCACATTATATACATTACTATCAATATCAATTATTATTCAGCTATGTCTATTACAAATAAGAGTAATTAGATTTAGTTAATTTTAAATTGTATTCTTCCATCTATCAGCCTATGTCTCTCAAATAACAAAACCTCCTTAGTCCTATTACCATTCGCAGATCAGGTTTACCAAATGTTTTTATAAGCAAGTCCAAACAGGAGTATCTTCGCACCTTTTTGCTCAGGATGCCTCTGATGTAATAATAACGTTGTCCTAGGCTTGTTAAACTTTTCAGTTTGTCTTTAATTCTCAAGGGTGGTATCGAAAATTCTGCAAATGATGTTTCATAAAGTATAGATTCTTTAATGCTTCTCATTCCTCCTGCGCTCTGTCTTTTGAAATAAATCTTCTGCATGGCTGCCCCCCTTTCAAGCGTTGTATCTCTTTCTCCCTCTGAAGTAAACCAGACGCCCAGCGTGTCAGCAAGTTGAAAGACTTCATTTCTTACATTCTTCATTTGTATTTCAGGAACATTCAAACATTCAACGTTCTCACTTTTTTCTTCATATTTTAATGTTAAATAGTCCAGTTTTTTTTCAAATCTTTCATATGAGTCAAACAACTTTTGAAATGCAGAGAAAATCATTTGAAAGGAATCATTTGAAGCAGGTATAGACGCCATGTTGTGACGTAGCTAGAAGCTTTAAGATATTTGCAAGTAAGAACACGCTGGGAGCTGTGCGATCTTATCTGATCTTAGACCAACACAGCCAAGCAATAAAAGTGTCAGATTGTGAAAAGCCAAATTGTAGAAGATTGGTTTACAGCCCACTTAAGAAGAGTCAGAGGGAATGTTGGAGTAATCTTTCCTTTATCCACGAAAATATCATTAAAAACATTTAAGAGATAGGGTAACCACCGGCCATAAATCCATTAAAAAAAAACCCAATTCGCCGCTAGATTTTTCTGTTCTTTGGTTTCAATTAGCTTAAATTTTAATGCGGACCATGTCTCTTTGAGTAATAAAATCAGCTTACCAGTTGAAATCACTTCCACCATTCTTAGGGCAACCTGCAGTTTCGGTTAGCTTACAGCTAATCCAGAAGGAGCTGGCAAAAGGGGTTGAATTCCAAGCCCCCCAGAGACTTGCGAACGTCTCTGAGGTCACTGGATCTCCCCTAACCTTTCACTGTCTCTCCGGGACAGCTAGGATCCGAAACGACCCGTCCAATTCCTTCGGAATAGGGGAATTTCAGGAATAGCCTGAAACTCCGTCTTCTCACTGCTAAGCCCCGCCTTCTTCCAGCCCCAAGTTTGTTTCTTGTTAGTCCTTAATGTTGACTTCTGCAGAAAGGCGTGGCACAAGCAGTCTCTTTTATAATCAGGAGAGGATCTTAATGAGCATCAGCTGAGCGTAATCACCTCTTGTAATTACACCGTTGTTCTTTTTTGTGTTGAAAACTGTTTTATTTCATTTTCATTTATACAATCACTTATATACTGTGCATTTAAAAAAAAGCAATAAACACAACTCATCTTCCACCATGGAAAACCAACATAGCACTTCAATCCTCCATACACCCTTTCTTCTCCCCCTCCAACTTTCATTTCTCCCCTCCAGCATTCCCCTCTTCTACTTCCCTTCCCCCTCAGACATTCCTTTCTCCCCTTCCCTCCATCTCACCCTCCTTACATTCCCCTCTCACTCCCTCTTTACTTCTCCCTCTTCTTTCCCTCTACTCCTCACTTTGGTGTATTTCTACCATTCATTAATCTATTCAATTTATATTTTACACTAAGATTAAAAAAAATGAAAAAAAAGGAAAATAAAAGGAAAAGAGAAAAAAAAAGAAAAAAGAGCAACAGTATACAAGTGTGTTCTTATTGTTCTGAAAATTGAAACTATATTTCCACCCTCCCCCCTCCCCCCCGTAAACCCCCCTCCCTAATCCCCTTCCGACTTCCCAGGTCCCATACCCGGCACAACTCTTTATCAAGCACAGTCTGCAGTATATTAAAACCAAATAGATTAGAAATTAAAAGATAAAAGATAAAGGAAAAAAAAAGGGAATTAAAAAAAAACAAAAAAAAAGAAAAACGGGAAAAATCAATAAACTCTCTACATTGGGCTCAGCTTCCCATCATTATTAAAACTTAAACAATGTGCATCATTCCTAATTTCAGTTAATTTATTACTTGCAGGATTTCAAACTATGTTGAAACCAAGTAAGTTAATCAAATGAAATTCTCTAGCTAGGGGCCTTGTCTCTTTATCTAAATATCTAAACCTTTAATTTGTCCCTTTTACCTCCTTCTCTATAAAGCAATTTAAACATTCAAATGCTTCTCTCGGTTTCCTTTTCCAACTCCTCTCATTCTGCCTCTACCCGTGTCCATATATATGTTTTATTTTCATCCGTACTCCTCTCATATTTGCTCCGCCTTCCTGCGGACTCTCTGGGTATATCCTTCCAGACATTATATTCAAATAACAGTTTATACAAAAATCAGCTTACTTTCTGGCTCAAAATAAGCTCTAATTGAACCTTCACTACCCTCCCATCTACCCCACACTTCCCAACTCCATTCATCCTAAACCACAATCCAAGAACATCACGATCTCCGCCCTCCTCACCCTAGAGAATAAATCATAAACAATTTAAATAAAAATTCAAAGTTATCCATCAAGTCTTTTTTAAGTCCCATACAATATATTTTCCGAGGAAATCAACATCACTTCTTTCAGCCTTAATGTCTCTTCATCAGTATGCAACTATACCATTTTATACAAGACAGAAATCACAAAGTATTATTCAAGTTAAAAATTAAGCAGATGTTTTGGAAGCATAACTAAATCCTTGTTCTCTGCTCTTCTGCCCTTCCGGAGGGGGAAAGCGATACCTCCCACCTTGTAGTTGTGTGTTTTGTTGTTTCTCTTCTACTTCTCCTTGTCTTTCTCCAAGTCCGGGTGATTCAAGAAGTCCCGCCTTCAGGATCTTGTGATAAAAATCTCGAGCTTCCCAAACAGAGTTGAGGCGATGTTTTTGGTCATCAAATGTAACTGTAATACCAGATGGCACCTCCCATCTATACTGTATCTGAGAATTTCTGAGTTCTTTAGTTAGAAAAGCATAGTCTCTCCTGGCTCTTAACATTTGAGGTGGTATTTCTTTGAAAACAATCAGGTCCTGTCCATCAATTCGCAGCCTGTTATTATAAAACTCTTGTATTATCGCATTTCTGGATTCCCTTGTAGCAAAATATATAATTATATCTCTCGGAAGCTGTCTCTGTTTTGCTACGCACGAATTATGGCGGTAAATCTTTTGGATCTGCCAATCAAAGTTAAGTCCCGGACTTCCCACCGAACGACTAAAAGCTTCAAAAAAGGTCTGTTTCAAATTCTCCTGTTCGTTTTCATGCAATCCCCTAACTCTTATTGCAAACGCAGTCTTCTTATAATTTGTCATAACAAGTTGTTTTTGTGCGTTTTCAACTTCCTGTTGTAACATTTCAATTTTAGATGTCAGGTTAGAATTAGCTTCTTCCAAAATCTCAAGTTTATCCTCCATTCCAGCAATATAATTTGTCATTATGGTTATAACCCCGATCATATCCTCCTTTGTTTGAGCAATCTTGGCATCAAGTTTGTCACATAAGTCCGAAATAAGTTGCTTCATTTCCTCTCTAAATTCTTTAAGGGTTTCAAAAAGAAATTCTTTCGTTAACAAATCTCCAGTAGAGGGCGTAGAAGGCATGAGCTGCGGCTTTATAGCAATTGCTTGGGATGTATTGTTAAAAAAACGTTTAGATTGCTTTGACTTCGGAGCCATTATAAAAAGGAAACAAACAAAGTCTCTGCTCACCTTGTTTTTGGGTAAGATACTTTCAGTAAACTTTTAGCAGTTCGTAAAAATAAGTCTTCAAGAAAACAAGGCTGATTAAATATATCATATATCAAATGCGGAAGCTTAAAATCGCCATTTTGAAAAGCAGTTAGACAATGGAGTTTTTTATAAAATTGAAGCTGGCATTTTGAATAATAATAAAAAAGGGTTCTCAGGAATGGTCGCTGCTCGGATTGATTTTAAATAGCTTAGTTTTGTCCTGAGGGGGGGGGCGACCTGCCTTGAGCTGAAAAAAAACAGCTGAGAAGATCTGGCTGGAGTAAAAAAAAACCCTCAGCTTTTGTTGAACCTCTTCTCCGTTCACAGCGAAAAACAAAAAGCTGTGAACTACAAAGAGGGTTCTAACGACTGAGTTCCTCCCTGCTTCTTTCTTGCCTGAAAGGAGAGATATCTATAGATCTTTTAGATATACAGACCAGAACTCTGAGGGCAGCTCCGTTGAGCCACCGGTGACGGCAGGCCCCTCCCCCGGAAGCCAATTACGCCGTTGTTCTTGACGCCGAGTAGCCCTTCAATGGTGTGCATCCCGGAACAACTCACAGGTGTTTTCTGGATCACTCACTCTTGTCTCCTCCCCACTGATCCAAGGCTCAGACGCCACCTGGTGGCCAACCAGTCTCTCCTCGCCTTGCTCGGAGTTGGAACCCTGTCCGGGGTCCTCCACCTCCTCCAGGGCCGACTCATAAGACCCCTTGCTGTTGGAGTCTGGCGGCAGCTCCAATGGCTCCTGCCGGGCCACAACAGGAAGGTATCCAGTGCCACACTTATGGGGCAGTAAGATAGTCTTGGGAAGTGTTTTTCAAACTTGGCAACTTTAAGATGTGTGGACTTCAACTCCTAGAATGCCTTGTTATGATCATGCTGGCAGGGGAATTCTGGGAATTGAAGTCAACACCTCTTAAAGTTGCCAAATTGAAAAACACTGGGTTAGAGGGTGAAAGCCAAGCTATCTAGCAAATGACCTCTTTGCTCTTCTGACTATCTTGAAAGCATCATTGTAATCAGGGGTGGGCTGCTGGGGGTTTGCAGGGATTCGGGAGAACATCTAGCTAAGATTCTGTGCAGTTCAGAGAAACCTACCCCCCCAAATCCCACTCCTGGCTGGCCCAGTCCAGTCCACCTTCCCCTCCCAGGAGTCCCCACGCAGCCCATTTTGGATGCAGATAAGTGCAGGGTGAGTGTGGAAGCTTGGGGAGGGTGAAAAACAAGCCTACTGGAAGTTCGGGAAGGCTGGAAATGGGCCCATTTCCAGGCTCCAGAGGGCCTCCAAAGCCTGGGGCGGTCTTTTTCGCCCTCCCAGAGGCTTGAGGAAAACCTCTGGAACCCAATTAGGCACACCCACCATGGACATGCCCACCCAGCAACCAGGCAGAGAACCCCTTGCTAAAATTTTTGAAGCCCACTCCTGATTGTAATGTCCTTTATGTCAGTATGAGGAGGCAATTTCCTCAGTTATGGTACAACAACACTTGCAAAATTTCTTCTCATCTATAGGTCAGCCCATTAATAGGCTTATATATTTCCTGCTATGTAAATAATACTTGAGGACTACCATTACAACTTTTATTCTTCTTACAAGGGAATGATTTTAGTATGAATGAATAGTTGGTTCTACTCTGTGTGCAAGACACAACCCTTCTGTTAAGATGTTGTTCTGCTGCCTAGCAAAGGGAAACATGGAGGGAAGTTTGAGGGAATAAGTTTTTTAGTTTTCAAATTTCCAGTGTTTAGCTTGAAGGGCATTTTTACCTTATGAAGTCTTAAAACTGCATATAGGAGGAGGGGGGAGGGTTTTTTGAATATATCAATATCAAGGCTGGAAGTAATGATTTGCTCCAGAATTTTTCTTCAATTACATCCACTATAATGTTGCTTCATAAGACACTTCATAAGCATTTGTAACTTCTCATTCTTGTACAAGACGGATGAGAAGAAATCAATAGGAAAGTGCATGGATGAATAAAAGCCTTAAAACCTGCTTTCAGGTTTTAAAAGAAAAAATAAACTATAAAACTTGGGAACCACCTGAGTCTGTGAGTTTCTGAGGAGGGATGCTAAAAACAGTTAGGGGGAAGGTTATTTGGTCTTTTTAAAACAGAAGAGAAGTTAAGACATTCATTCACCCTTAATAATTCCCAACCCTTCTGCCAATTCAATTCTGGTCACACCCCTTTTTGTAGTGTGCCATCAACATTAGGACTAGCAGTGGTCATCCAGATTTTGGGAGCCCAAAAGAAAGCTCTAGTTAAACTTGATGTGGACCCTGAGCTAATCAAAAATTGTATATTTTCTGGTTTAGCAGTATGTTTATATTACATATGAAAAATCTAGCCTTGTATAGCCCTTCTTAAAAAGAAACTCAAACCTACCATGTTTCCCTGAAAATAAGACAGGGTCTTATTTTCTTTTGACCCCCGAAATAAGTACTTGACCTTATTTTGGGGGAGGTTATTATTTTTCAGGTGCAGGAGGCGGCAAGTATGATCACCTCATGGCTGCTGCTGTGTTGCAATGTTTTCGGGGAGGGCTTATTTTCAGGGAAGGGCTTATTTTAGCACATGCGCTCAAAAGCCCGATTGGGCTTATTATCCAGGGAGGGCTTATTTTTGGGGAAACAGGATAGAAACTTTTTGTTTACTATAACTTAAAGGGTGATAGTAAAAATTATAACATGTTTGAATGTGCTAAACAACTAAAATCACAGAGGTATAGGACATTAAGAAGAAAACAAAGCAAGTCAGCAACCATGATTAAAACAAGGCAGAACTTAGTTTGGTCTAGAAATTTAGCAGGTTCTTCTTGCCTTACATACTACTTCACAAGGTTGCTGTATGGATAAAAGTTTGGGGCCTATATGTCGTCCTTTAAAAGAGAAGCAATAAAAATGCAATGAAATGAATTCCGAAAACAGAACAGGAGAAGGGAACGTAATGTCCCTTGGTGTACTTTGTCTTTCACATTTTTAAAAACTTTGCCTTCAGACCTATTACTTTCCTCGCCTGCCGTCTCAATTGACACGGCAAGCAAACCTCCTCCGCCTAGCAGAGCCATTGTTTTGGACGGCTGATCCCTGGTTGATTTTGTGATGGAGATTCCCAGTGATCACCTCACAGTTCGATCTCCCTCCGATTCTGTCCCCAACGGAACCCGATTGGAAGCGTCTGTTTCGTTTACTTTACTTCGAATCGCGGAGACTGCAATGGCGCCACCGGCCAGCAGGAGGAGACAGGTGGCCGGCGAGGCAGCCCCGCGGAGAGAAGCGGGGACAGCGATGAATAGAAGGGGCGAGCAAAGACGGCAACGGAGGCGAGGCTGATCTCTGCTAGTGGGAACCAGAGGGGAAGCGCGGAGGAAGAGCGCGGTCTTTGCACCGGCCCGCCGTCGTCAACTCCCAGCCACCTTCTGCGGACACCGCTTCCTACCTTCCCTTTGGCAGCTTTCAAGGCGCCCCTTTGGTCCCTTGCGCCCACCGGCTCCATGGCTGCTTCGGCTTCGCGAACCTTCTTGCTCACCGTCGGGACGCTTCTGGTGCTCCTCGTCTCCTTGCTCCACTCTGCCTCCCCAGGTACAGTCCCCGGTTCGTTTCTCTCGACGGCGTGCCCGCGGGCGCCCTTATGGAGAGGGAGGGAACTTGGGAGCCCCCTGGGGTAGTTTGCAGAAGGGGTTGGGACGTTTCTCCACACCCCCGGTTACATTCCTCAGCATGGCACCCCAGGATGCGTGGGACTACACCTCCAATGCTCCCCAGTTGGCTTTGTTGGCCAAGGAGGACGCGCGTGTATCTGGAGGGTCGGCACTTCAGACAGTCGCAACGCCAGCCACTTCCACCGTAGGAATACCTTGCGTGAGAAATGTCGCGCTTCCCAATTCTTATCCCCCTCTCTTGCCCCGTATAGCTCTTCTCTCCACCTGCTTTGGGGTCTGTCAGCAATTCGGCTTCCTGGCGGGGCAAAATTCTGCTAGCCTGGACTTTTTCTTTCTTTTTCTTTTTGCATCCCATAGAATGAACAGGCAAAAGTGATTGGGCAGCATTGTCTTCTTTTTTCTTTTAAAAGTGGATTGATAGAGCATGGCTCTCCACAAAAGTTTTTCTTTTCTTTAAGAAAACCTAGCAATGCAATGGAGCAAATGTTTATTTGTGTATATGGGACCACAGCTTCTCTCTCTCTCTCTCTCTCTCTCTCTCTCTCTCTCTCACACACACACACACACACACACACACACACACACACCACACCACACCACACCACACCACACCACACCACACCACACCACACACATACACATTCTCACTTCTCCAAAGCTCAGATCTCCACCTCTGTAATCCTTCCACGTCTGTTTTGGCTGTGCAGCCCCACAGAGATGGGAAACCTGACCCAGTTGTTCTTAAGTGTAAAAGCAAACACAAAATACAAACTGTTCCAAAGAACTGAAGAAAGCTGCTGAGCTGTTTACAGTGCAAAGATTGCCATTCAGGGATAGCATTCCTCAGCGAATGCTGCAGGGCAGATTTGCGGTAACTATTGCCTAGGCTAACTCCAGAAGAGTGATCGGAAATAAGATTTGGAGGGAAATAATAATAATAATAATGAAACAGTGAGGAATGACTGAGGGAGAACTTGCCATGCATGCTGTTGGAGAGAATTTCCAGGGTCTGGATTGTTTTCCCCTGCTCAAAACATTCCCCACATCCATTTTTTTTAAAATAAAGTCATGTATCATTGATCTATGTCATTGGAAAAAAAATTGTCTAGAATCTGTAAAGATACTTCAAAGTTGTATTGGAAGTGTAACCAGCAAAAAAGGTCTTTTATCATGCTTGGTGGATGTGCTAAAGAGCTAGAAAGTTTTGGGTTCAATTACAGACATTAATTCAGAAGATTTTTTTAAGAGGTATATACAACTGAAACTAGAGGCTTTTCTTTTGGGATTGATTGATCAACCAATTAGGGAAAAGTCACGGAACTTCATTTTTATATTTGACTCCTGCAACAAGACTATTGTAAGCATAAAGGAGATAAGATTTAATCCTACACACGATGGAGGAATGGATAGTGAAGATGTTGGAACTTGCTGAGATGGCCAGATTGACAACTCTGATCAGAGAAAAGACATTACCTAAGTTTAATGCTTACTGGAAACCCCTACAGTGTGTGTGAAACAGGGAGGAGGGAATGAAATTGTGTCATATGGTTTTAATGACTAGAAAAAAATAGATAGTAGAAAAAGTCATATTGTAACTATGAGTAAGAAGTTAATTTATAACTGTTGTAAAGAAAATCAAAATCCTATTTTTCCTTCCTTTCTTCCTTCCTTCCTTCCTTCCTTCCTTCCTTCCTTCCTTCCTTCCTTCCTCTTTTAACTTTGTCTTTTTCTTTCTTTTTCTCTCTTTTTTCTGTATTTTAAATATTAGTTCTTGCTAGTTTTTTAAAAAAAATAAAGTTTTATGCATAAGAAAAGAATGTTCCCCACCTCCCACTCTTTTTTTGCTTTTATTTTTGGTCCTTTTGATCTGTGTAGTTAAAAAAGGCATGTACTTTTCTCTTGCAGGGAGGGAAGAAAGGTAAGTAATATGCCCATACAAGTTGAGCTTGGAGTAAAGTATAAGAATTACTACTGCATATTTGCCCACAGGGCCAGTTCGTTGCCACAATATGATAGGATTGTTAAGGTAGGGGCTAAATCCTAAGCAAGGCAGAGTGCTTGGAAGCAAATCCCTTTAGAATCAAGAAAACATAAACTTGAGAAAATACAGTAAGTTCATGATGTCAGGTTGGAAAGCTAAAACAAAAACAAATGGGCCTTACTCAGAGGTTTCCCCTCTCCCAGGTTTTGAATATCAGCTATTTCATGGCAGTTAAAAAAATGCACCGTGAAGTATCTCTCATCAGGTATAAATTGTGTCAATACAACTGTGGTTGTTTCCAGCAAAATGCCTTAGATCATAAAGGTAGGTGTGGCAACTCCTGAAGAGTTCCCACTGCATTTTTTCCAGCTTTTCTGTTTCTTTTGGGGAAAAAAAAACATTGCAGGACGTTGGCTTTCAGGGAGTGGCTGCTGGAACACCCTAACGTAATATGGAATGTCCTGTCCAGAGACTCTCCAGTTAAAGCACCTGCAACTCACTCAGAGGGCATTTATTGATTCTCCAAGCATATATATATATTTCTTCACATTATTCTTCAATCTGTATATGTTTGGCCTTTGTCCAAAGTCTCGTGCTGAACCTCAGCTTTGCTCCGTTAACCTAGTTAGAACAATTGGATGCACAGATCAGAGAATAATGTGGACAAAACCAATTGGATGAGCAGGGAATTTTTTCTGTTTTGGTCTTTGCTGTTATATGGAAACAGTCACAAGATATTGAAGGATAAAATAATTGCTGGCTCTATTCTGTTCAGTTCCAAATCAATTCCAAATGAACTTGTTATAGGTCAGCGGTGTCAAAGTAAAGGCCCACGGGCTGGTTCCAGCCTGTGAGGTGGTTAGATCTGGCCCATGGGGCTGCCCTGGAAACAGCGAAGGACTGGGCCACGGTGCCTCTGCCAGTGAAAATGAAGCTGGGGAGGACCACGTGCGGCCCTCCTGAGCTCTGTTTTCACCGGCAGAAGATTGCAGGAGGCTGTCACAAAACCCAGGCCACTACAGGGGACCCCGACACGAGTGATGTCGAGCTGGCCACGCCTACTCTAGTCATGCCTACCCAGTCGCAAAGTGACTCCTGAACATTGCAACTGTCATAAATAGGAGTCAGCTGTCAAGCAAATGAATATAAATCACCTTACCATTGGGATGCTGCAATGGTCATAAGTGTGAAAAACGATCCTAAGTCACTATTATCAGTGTTGTTGTAACTTTGAACAGTAACTACCGTATTTTGGGAGTATAAGGCGCACCTTTTTCCCTCAAAAAAGGGTGAAAATCTGGGTGCGTCTTATACATTGAATACAGCATCTTTGGCCTCCCAAAACCCCTCCCCCTTCACCAAAATGGCCGTGCATAGCCTTTAGGAGGTTTCCAGAGTGCTCCTGGGGGCTGTGGAGGGCAGGAATGAGTGAAAAATGGGGCTTGTTTTAGGGGGCCCAGCCCCCAGGAGCACTCTATAAGCCTCCTAAAGCCTATTCATGCCCTTTTTTGGACAAAAAAACAGGCCTGTTTTCACGAAAAACAGACCATTTTTGGGAGGTCTGCAGAGCACAAAAACTTTTTTTTAATTTGCCTCTTGAAAATCTTGGTGTGTCTTATACTCCAGTGCATCTTATACTCCGGAAAATACAGTAAATGAATTGTTGTAAGTCAAGGAATACCTGTACCTCCTTGGAAAGAATTCTAGAATTTCAGAAATCTGGAATTTAGTTAAAGGACATCCACTCGAATGATGATTTCTTATGTTTACTGTGACATTTTTCACCTGAGCAGCCTGTCTTGGCCTCACCTTTCCTTGCCAGCTGCCTTCCAGAGGTGCAATTCTTAATCTCATATTTAGAACAATGCTTAGACATGCTAAGCAGGAATGATGAGAATGATAGTCCAGCACATCTGTAAGGCCAGTCTACAGTCTGCAGGATAACAGTGCAATCTTATACAGGTAGTTTTCAACTTGCAACAGTTCATTTAGTGACTGTTCAAAGTTACAACAGCACTGAAAAAGTGACTTGTGACCGTTTTTCACACTTATGACCGTTGCAGCATCCCTACGGTCACGTGGTCAAAATTCAGATGTTTGGCAACTGGTTCGTATTTAGGACGGCCGCAGTGCCCTGGGGTCCCGTGTTCAGCTTTTGCCGTCTCCCGACCAGCAAAGTCAATGGGGCATCTGGATTCACTTAACAACTGTGTAAACTACCTTAACCAATGCAATGATTTGGTTAACAAGGGTGGCAAGAAAAGTCGTCAAATGAGGCAAAATTCACTTAACCAATGTTTTGTTCAGCTACATAAATGTTGGGCTCAATTGCGGTTGTAAACTGAGGACTACCTCTACTTGTCCACTCAGAATTAAATTCCATTAAGGCAAACCCACACAGTCCCTACTGTGCCTACTAGCTGTTTCCAAAGGACTATGCCCACATCCCATCCTCTCTACCTCATCAACCACCTGCAAATTAGATGGTAGAAGCACAGCTTTAGATACTCCACTCTGGAAATATCTAAAGCTATGGCAAATCTAGACAGCATACTAAAAAGCAGAGACATCACCCTGCCAACAAAAGTGTGTATAGTCAAGGCTATGGTTTTCCCAGTTGCAATGTATGGCTGTGAAATTTGGACCATAAGGAAGGCTGAGCACCAAAGAATTGAGGCCCTTGAAGTATGGTGCTGGAGGAGACTCCTGCGAGTCCCTTGGACTGCAAGGCAATCAAACCGGTCAGTCCTAGAGGAGGTCAACCATGACTCCTCTTTAGAAGGCCAAATCCTGAAGATGAAACCTAAATACTTTGGCCACCTAATGAGAAGGAAGGACTCATTGGAGAAGAGCCTAATGCTGGGAAAGATTGATGGCAAAAGAAGAAAGGGACGGCAGAGAATGAGGTGGCTGGATGGAGTCACTGAAGCAAGGCGTGAGCTTAAATGGACTCCAGAGGATGGTAGAGGATAGGAAGGCCTGGAGGAATGTTGTCCATAAGGTCATGATGGGTCGGACATGACTTTGCAACTAACAATAACTCTGGAAGTAACTCCCCCCCTTCTCCCACCTCCAGATGTCGCACATAGGCAACGGAGAGCATACCTATATGCATGGGAGAGGTGACCAAAAATATGCTCTTGCTGAGCTCTGCGTCAGTAAATTTGTAACTTCAGTTGGTTCTGCCAGTTTCCTGCAGAGCTGCACCCTTTCATTTTTCACAGATCTTACAGATCATCATTCCCAGTTAGCCTGGCTAAGCATCATTCCCAATATCAGATTAAGAAATGCATCTCTGGAAGGCAGCTAGTGAGGAAAGCTACAGTAGACCAGCATTTCTCAACCTCGGCAATTTTAAGATGGTGAGGAAAGTTGCAACCCACCAGTGTGGATTTCAGCTCCCCAAATTCCCCAAGAAGTGTGGGGATTCTGAGAGCTGAAGTCCATAGATCTTAAAGTTACCCAGGTTGATCCAAGGTGTTTTTTCAAGAGGCAACTGGACTTTCTTGGTTTCTCTTTGAAGATCTTTCACTTCTCATCCAAAAAGCTTCTTCAGCTCTGACTGGATAGTGGAGAATAGAAGGATTTATGTTCCTTGCAGGCAGCTGGTAATCTGAACACCCTTTGAATGGTGTGGGAGTAGGAATGGATATCCAGAGGAAAAATTGCACACTGCAGGAAACCAGGAGCACCACTCAGGTAACCCTGAGGACACAGATAAACCTCCAAGCACTTCAACAACCCTCTAAAAGGAAGCAAATGATCAACTGTCTGCAAGGTGTATAAATCCTTCCATTCCCCACTATCCTGTCAGAGCTGAAGAAGCTTCTTGGATGAGAAGTGAGGCATCTTCAAAGATTAAAAAAACAAAGTCCAGTTGCCTCCTGAAAAAGCACCTTTGGGACAACCATGACCCGGATGACTGAGAATCTCTACAGACTTTTACCTAGGTTGAGAAACATCCCTTATTGAATATCTGTCCTTGATTTGCTTGAAGGAAATGTTAATGAATGAAATACAGGTAGTCCTCAACTTACGACTCAGGTTGCTCAGAGACTGTTCAAAGTTATGACAGCCCCCCAAATAAAGGTATTTATAAGCCCAGATTCAAAGTTCTGGTCATATGACCACATTTTATGTGCTTGGCGACTGGTCTGCATGTATGGCCACTGATGGCATCTTGTGGTCGTGTGACCATGATTTACAATGTATTTGCCAAAAATCAGTGTTTACAATGGGCTCACTTAACAACCACTGCAAAAGGGTCACAAAATTGGCCTTGGCCATGTAATGACCCATTTAGTGATGGTCACAACTTGTGACCACAATTGCAGTCTCAATTGTGGTCATAATTCAAGAACTCCCTGTAGTTTTGAGAAAGGGATTAAATCCTCGGCCATTTTTTCTTTTAAAAATTGTCTATTTTCTTTCTTCCCCCAAAATGTGAAAGTTTTGCCAACTATTGTAATGAAACATTCCTTTAGTGAATAATTGCCCTATTAAAATTTATGAATGAAATAATTTTCAAGGGAAAAGATACAGCATACTTTATTTTTGGATGGTGCAAAAGTTCCAAATGCTGGCATGCATTGACATGTAGGGAAAAGAGAATTTTCTAATAACATTCCTTCCATAGCAGTTTCCATAACTATTGCAATTATTATTATTGTTGCAATTACTGTTTCTAAAAAAAGGAAAAATTAAACATCTTGACTATTGGAATGTCCTTTTATTAGTGGCAGCCGCAATCCAGTGTTTCTCAAACTTGGGCCACTTTAAGAGGCATGGACTTTATGCTGGCTGGGAAATATTCTGAGTTGAAAAATATACTCTTCTTAAATGTCTATGGAGATTCCCAGACATCCAGGTCATGATTGTCCCAAAGGTGCTTTTTCAAGAGGCAACTGGACTTTCTGGTTTTGCTTTGAAAATGTTTTGCTTCACATCCAGAGCTGAAGAAGCTCCTTGGATGGAAAGTGAAACATCTTCAAAGAGACACCAGGAAGTCCAGTTGCCTCTTGAAAAAGCACCTTTGGGATACTCATCTTAAAGTTCCAAGTGTGAAAAACATTTCCCTGCAGTGGTGGGATTCTTTTTTTCTTTACTACTGGTTCTGTGGGCCTGGCTTGGTGGGTGTGGCATGGCATGGCATGGCTTGGTGGGCATGGCAGGGGAAGGATACTGTAAAATCTCCATTCCCCCTCATTCAGGGGAAAGATACTGCAAAATCCCCATTCCCTCCCGATCAGCTGGGATTCGGAAGGCAGAGAATAGATAGGGGTGGGACCAGTCAGAAGTGGTATTTACCAGTTCTCCGAACTACTGAAAATTTCCGCTACCGGTACTGGTCAGAACCTGCTGAATACCACCTCTGCTACCCTGGCCTATCTTGTTTGATCTTGGAAAGCTAAGGAGGGTCAGGAAATCCAAGAACTGTAAGCCACACTGAGAAAATCAGGGAAAAACAACATAAAATAAGATTATGACTCTGAATCATGTCCATTCTACTAGAGGCCCAATTCCAGTGGCACAGGCTGTTCAGCACTTCATGACCCAGTGACCACAAGGGAGCAGTAGGGGATAGGTAGAGAGCTATGGATTCGCTCTGTGTCACCTCTGTATCTTTCACTCTGCTTGTTTTAAGAGATGGCTAAACTCAGAAAAAGAGGAAGAAAGGAGAAGAAACTCCTGCAAGAGAGTGACTTCGATATTGGCTTTTAGCAACTGGCTAGACTAGTGCTTGCAATTTTCTTGGCAAGATTTTGGAAATAGTTTGCTCTTACGTCCTTTCTAAGGCTAAGAGAGAATGACTACGTCCAGGCCATCCAGCTGGTTTTGTGCTTAAGGTGGGACTAGAACTCACAGTCTTCTGATGTCTTAACTGCTGCTTAACTTGGCTTTCCAGACAATATTACATAATTAGGTAAAGGTTCCCCGCACACATATGTTGGATGCGGTGGCTCAGTGGCTAAGACGCTGAGCTTGTCTATCAGAAGGTCGGCAGTTCAGCGGTTTGAATCCCTAGCACCATTTAACAGAGTGAGCTCCCGTTATTTGTCCCAACCTAGCAGCTTGAAAGCATGTAAAAATGCAAGTAGAAAAATAGGGGTCACCTTTGGATCAGTGTTCCATGCTCCTTTGGCGTTTAGTCAGGAATATGTCTCCATGGCCAGCCACATGACCATGGAGACATCTTCGGACAGCGCTGGCTCTTCGGCTTTGAAATGGAGATGAGCACTGCCCCCTAGAATCAGGAACAGCTAGTACATATGTGCGAGAGGAACCTTTACCTTTATTACATAATTACATGATCTTTAATCCTTATGCTCTTTGCAAGACTTTAAGAAGGCAAATCCTAGCAAAATCTGTTAAATTTAACAAACTGTCCTATGAAAAATTATATAGTAAAGATCAGAAAAGGTCATCTTCTGGAGTGACTTCATTCAGGAATCTTCCAAATCTGTCCAAAATGGAGCAGCATTTCTGCCAACCAGCTCAAATCCTACTTCTGAACCTTCACTAGAATTTGGAAGGATGCATGGTTGGGCAATCTTTGAATAAGAACCATTCAAGAGCTTGAAGTGGGGAACAAGAAAAGAGATTTTTGATTGAAACAATGAACTACTAATCTTAGTGAATGGGTTTACTAAGACTTTGTGAAAAGGAAAGGAAAACAAGAGAAATTTTGGATAGGTTTGCCAAACAATGTTGTTACTGAAGCCAGGAGCAGAATATTGAAAGGGTCTTAAAATTACATTGGATTTTTATTATGGAAAATGGAGATTTTCTGCTTCTGCTACTATTTACTTTATTTCTATACTCCATTCATGTCCTATATTGCAATTTCCATGACCTTGGAGTTTATTGACTATAATATAGAGCAAACAAAGACTCCTTTAACCAGCTTTAGATTCATCTTTTTCCAAATAGTGTTCGGAAACTGAAGTGCTTCTCGTCTATAATGTACATTCTTTATTTTATTTTCATGCTTAAAAAAAAAAAGATAGGAGAGAAAGTAGTAACATCACTGTCCTTTTTCCAACCACATCATGGTTTTTTTCATTAGCTGTACAGCATGTAAAAGCCTTAGCATCAAAGCTGGGCACATGGAGAAGCTATTTGAAATTTGGAAATAATTTAGGTTTTTTAAATAGATAAATATTTCCAAAATTTGTTTTGATGCGTATTTAAAATCCTAACGGACATTTTTGTTTCAAACTTATGACTTTGCTGATGGCAATGAACTTTAGACTGATCCCAGATTAGGTGGTGGTGTAAGCCAGCCTGATCTAATCAAAAGCTAAGCAGAATCAGACTAGGGCAGGGGTCAGCAAATTGCAGCTCTGGAGCTGCATGTGGCTCTTTCCTCCCTCTGCTGTGGCTCTGTCACCAGCCGGCACCACAATTTTGAGAGGAGCTTCCGGTGGTGGGGGAAGAGAAGCACAGTGCGCCAGGAGAAGACTCTATGGCAAGGGGAGGGTTTTCTAGTTGTCTCCACAATTGATAGGGCTTTCAGTTATGACAGGTAGAGGAAAAAGTACGCCGTGCTAGGAGGAGACTCTATGGTGGGGGGAACTGAACTTCTGGTCATCTCCAGAATTGAACAAGGGGCTTCCGGTTAGAACCTTTGTGGCTCCCGGTGTTTTCTTTTCTGTGGGAAATGGGTCCAAATGTCTCTTTGAGTGTTTAAGTTTGCCGACCCCTGGACTAGGGTAATGTTTGGTTGGAAATATTGGGAATATAAGTTTGATTGAGGCAATGATATAAAGTCAAGCATGATTCAAAGGAAGGGTAACTTGCAAGGTGATGGGCTCTCCTTCAGTGAACATAGTTAATGTAGGGGGTCTGGTTTTCGCTGGGCAAGAAAATCTCCAAGAGATTGAACTAGAAAATTAAATTACATTGTTCAGTTCTATGATTCTGTCCTTAACAATGGGTAAGCTGAGGCCTCTGTCTGAGGCAGGTCTTGGACTTCTTTAAAAGTCCCAATTATGCAAATGTCTCACTAAGTCTCCCCAGAGTTTTCACTGCACAAATCACCAGGCTCAAATTATCCAGGTTGGTCACATTATGTGAAGACCTACTTCTCTGGAGAAGGGTCTATTTTTTTGTAAAAGATGGAAGGAGAGAGAAGGGGATGTCCAGCCACAAGGCAGATAGACTCAATGACAGTGGTGATGAGTATATTGTTGAAGACTTGAAAGACTAAGGTTAGGGGAAGATTCTCAGGAAGAAAATGTATCCATGTGGCTGTGAGGAGTTGAAAACAATGGCACATAATCAATCAATCAAAATCACAGTATATTTATTTCTCCTCTTCTTCAAAAAAACAACAACAATCCAGTCTTTCTTTCTTGTTATGAAAAACCGCGGAATATAACCTTAAGTTCAGTGGACCATATCTGTCATTTTCTTAAAACATTTTATCTAAGAAATTTATTTTTGTCTTGAAAATGTATAACACAAAATATTAGTTATCTTTCGAAGACACCAAAGAAGTCTTGCTTTGTGAAAAATAGTTTTCAGAAGTCTCAATTTTATAAATAAATAAACAATTAAATGTAAATAAATACATAAAATATTGAATGAAGTATTTAATAGGGTGCATTTTTAAAATTCTTAAATACGGTGACATATAAATGCATTATTGGGTAAAACATGCACCCAAATGCATTAATATTCATTGTGAAAATAACTTCAGGTTTTTTTTATTTTTAAACTAAAACTTGGCTTTCAGGAAACAACCTTCAAAATTATCTCTGTAAAATGGATGGTGTTGTGGCTGCTGTAAATGGCAATACAGAAAGGAACAAAATGAACCTCAACTTACATTTTCCAAAGATATTTTTTTTAAAAATAATTTTTCTGTTTTGATATTATATAGTTTGGACTTCGGCAAAGGAGGATGCTTTCTAATCCCTATAAATAAACTGCATCTATTGATTAATTGGTTGTGTTTATTGTTAAAGACACAATTAAGAAAAATGTTAGATTTTTTCATCAAGTGCATGTTAAAGCTTGAGTATGTGTTCGTTGACATTTTCTCAGATTTCTGAGAGAATGTTGGCAAGAACCAGTGGAAATTTCAACTTGCACGGTAGAGATGGAGTGGAAAACCTTTCTATAAACATGAATCTTTCTTAGGTGGGCAAAAAAATGCCCTCTTGCAACACAAAGTGGAAGAATGTTTGGCAGTCAGGTCTTATCATCATAGCCCAACATGGTAATGAGGCTTCTATAAAATCTGCAACGGAACATCCTTGATGGATGAAATGCTCTGATGTTAGTTTGCCCTTGTTTTGAGTTCTAAAGTTAGACTTTTGTCCATTAATTGTTTTGGGTAAAGTCTTAGGGAACAATGTTAATTTTCTTCTAAAAGGACTTGAAGGAGAATGTCTAATAATTAATTTCGCTCAACACACTGGAATGTGCATTACTTAACACACAACATTATGCCCAGAGGTGTTATTCAGCAGGTTCAGACCAGTCCTGGAGAACCGGTAGTGGAAATTTTGAGTAGTTTGGAGAACCGGTAAATACGATCTCTGACTGGCCCTGCTCCCATCTTCTCCCTGCCTCCTGAGTCCCAGCTGATTGGGAGAAAATGGAGATTTTACAGTATCCTTCCCCTGCCATGCCCACCAAGCGACACCCACCAAGCAATGTCACTCCCACCAAGCCACGCCGACAGAACCGGTAGTAAAAAAATTGAATCCCATCTCTGATTATGTTTCTTCTTTCCCTCCACAACAGCAACCCTGTATTGTGAGTTGTACTAACTAGAAAACTTGTGGATATATATCCTTCATTCAGAATGAAAAACTACCAGACACAGACATGTAGAATTTCTGTTTTTGCTAGACGAATAAAAATATGTTGGATGTGCTCTTTGTTCACCTTTATTTCATTGTATCCAGCTTTTTCTCTTTTTCCCTGTTTCACTTGAAAATGAAAAAGAAATCTAAGTTCATATTTTAGTAGTTCATCTTACAGTGGTGATCCCATTCCAAAATGTTGCAAGGAATGAGTCATAATATAGGTTTGGATGGGGAGGATTAGAGTTAATCTCCCCTAAAAAAATCTCAGAACTTTAGCCAGGCAGTTGCCAGAACTGAAGACTGACTTGAAGAAGGAAAAAAGATAGATAGCATAAATGTAATTAATTCATGGACTGAAAGATCTATTATACTACCAACTTTGGGCCTAGTAACTAATAACAGGGAAGAAATTAATTTCACCCATTTTTAAACCTAATTTGAATTACTGTGACAAATGGAATATAATTATTCTTTGAATCATAAACTGATCCAAATATGTATGACTTTCCTTACTGTTTTGTTGACTTTGGAGTTGACAACTGGCTCAAAAATACGATGCAAAACATATATAGTAAGAAACATTGAATGCAAAAAATACATGCCAACAAAGCATGTATTGTTAGAGGTGAAATTTTGTGCTATTTAAAATTGCAGACAGGTGGAAATGGGATGTCACTGATTTATGAATTAATCCATACTTGATTGATACGAGTTGGTGATTACCTACTAAGAATGCCACAGGCCCTGTCACTTCCATTATTATTACAGTTGATCACACAATCAGCAAGATTTTTGGACTGGATTTTGCATTTTTGTCCATCTATTGAGTCTTTCTCAAGGATCTGGGATAGGCAGATGTTGCTTAATAATATTAAATGTATTGTCACAGGTTGTAAGCTCTTCCAAATAAAGCTGCCTGTTATAATTGATGGATGGTGGTTTGTCAATGCCTATAATGTTCAAGTGGTGCTCCAGAAGTTTTGGAATTGCATCTCAGGTGCCGGTTATTAGTACTAGCTTTGCTTATTTTGTCACAGTCGTTCTATTTCTATTTGCAGCTGTTTATGTTTTATGATCCCCCCCCCCAGTTCTTTCTATTCTCTTCTACTGTCTCCAGGTATTGCAATGTCTACTCTCCTGACTTTTTTTGTCTTTCTTATCAATAATTGTTAAGTGTGGGGTGTTGTGTAGCAGAAGCTTGTCTGTTTGAATTCTAAAGTCCCAAAGCATTTAGCTTCTTCATTTTTTCTTACTTCATCTATTTTGTTGTCCCCCAGTTCTTTCTTGCAGGCAAATTGTATTTCTTGCAGATATTCTAATGCACCATTGTTGCAACTTTGTCATGCTGTTGTTTATAGTCAGTTTGTATGATCTTTGTGCCGCAGTTAATTACTGTAGATTCTTTACTGTTAGGTAAGCTCCCCGTTGGGAGAACGAGTGTGTTCAGAGTAGCATTGTGAGAGTGGTGTTGGTTAGGGTGACCAGACGTACCGATTTCAGCGTGACAAGCACGCTCTATAACAATTTTTCCCGTGTCCCTCCGCCTTTTAAAAAAGTCCCGATTTTCTGGCTTCATGTTGAAAGCTCAGTGGATTTGCTTAAGAAATCCTAACCAGGGCAAGACAAAAGACACCCTGTCTAATCCCCCTCTCTCTCTCTGTCTCAGTACTTTCATTGAAGATATTAAAACGTTAAAGCAACAAAACGGACCTCCCCCCCCCATGCGCCGGTCGCGTTTACATCATTTTATAAGAAAAAAATGATCTAGTACCATAGAGCTGTAGGAAATGGCTAGAGAGGTCGCCAGTGTTACTTCCTGGATTTTCCGGAGGGGAGGGGCACGGAGGTTGGAGGATTCCAAAATGGTGGGAAAGTTTCTTTGAAAAATATCGACTTGGAGTTTCTGCCTGCTGGTAAGTGTGCTGGGTTTTTTTCTTTTATTTTTTTAATGCATTTTAAAATAATGTAGGTTTTTAAAAATGTGCAGCTGCTGTTTTTTTATTCAAAACAATATGTGATGTGCCATGGAAAAATCATTAAAAAAACCCCTGAAAGAACAAAAGGGTTTTTTAAGGGTATTTTCCTGATCAAAACTATAATTGTTTCTGCATGACATCCTTAATCACAAATAGCCAACTACACTTCATTCTAAATAGTTTTATTTCCTTTATTGTATGTGATTACTCAAGCCCAAAAACTGAGTTAATTGGATAAACTCAGCTCCACAATTTACTAAATATACAGTTACAGGAATTTCATGTATATATGCTGTCTCTTAGGGTTTATTGAACATAGGAGAATAATATGAGAGGGATTTGATGTAAAATAAGCTCTTTTAATGAATTCAAAATCAACCCAGCAGACAAGACATGGGAGTGAACATAATACACACTTTAACAATATTTTTTTTCTTTTAGCCATCAAATACTGCAGCAAGTGTGTCAGTAATAATAGCAAGACAGGCATAGGATTTTCCAGCCAGGTTAATTTTACTTTTTTATGGTTTTGATGTTGTATTTAATTTTATCTGTATTAGAAACTTATGAAGGCTGTGCAACATTTTGAGGTGATATAGAGTATGTAAAGGCATGAATACAGTAGAACCTCTGGTCACAACCATAATTTGTTCCATAACATTGGTCGCAAACTGATTTGGTCATGAATCAAACCTAATTTTGGAAATTTGGCGCTTACAAAAAAAATGGTGCAGAAGGGGAAATCAGCAGCGGGGGAGGAGGGGGGGAGAATGTGAATATTTTGGTCAGAAGCGTTCGTGACCAGAGATTCTACTGTATAACATCTTCACTTAAGACTTAAGATTTACTTAAGATATAACATCTTCATTTAAGATTCACTTAAGAACTGTGGCAAGAAAGGTGATATAGTGACCAAAGTTACAATGGCATTGAAAAAAGTGACTGATGACCATTTTTCACACTTAGCGACCATTTTCACACTTAGCAACCATTGCAGCATCCTCATGGTCACGCGATCAAAATTTTGATGTTTGGCAACAGATTCGTATTTATGATGGTTTCAGTGTCCTGGGGTTATATAATCGCCTTTTGACAAAGTCAAATGGGAAAACCAGATTCACTTATGTTACTAACTTATCAGCTGCATTTATTCACTTAAGAACTGTGGCAAGAAAGGTGATATAGTGACCAAAGTTACAATGGCATTGAAAAAAGTGACTGATGACCATTTTCACACTTAGTGACCATTGCAGCATCCTCATGGTCACGTGATCAAAATTCGGATGTTTGGCAACAGTTACAATTTATATTTGTAAATTGTAGTTATGTTGAAATAAAAAAAACATTACAATACTATTTTTGCGTTGTATGAAAATTTTTGTTGCTCCGTATAAAATTTTTAATCACCCCCCCCCCCCTCGGTCAAAGGTGTCCCTCTTTACCAATCTGAAAATCTGGTCACCTTAGTGTTGGTGAACACACAAACCAGCATACAGAGACACTGCAGTTTAAATAGACTTTTACTTTCGTGGAAATAAAGGTATCAGAGTCCATCAAACAATCCAAGTCATACACAGTTAAGACAGTCAGTCATCAATGTCTTTCAGTTAAGGGATAATCCAAATAACATAGTCCATAATCATACAAACAGTCTGGTACACAAAGTTTGCTAGTAGTTGCAAAACTTACAATAGCTCACGCTGATCACAATACGGCACTTCTAACAGGCAGCTTCCAAAACCCTCAGATCAGATCAGTATCTAACAGTGATTCTGGCTCCATCTTACGGCTGATTGAGGAAATAGCAATCAATCACATTTACAGCATGGTTTAAAGAAACAGGTGCAGCATTGTTACATGATTTATATATTGCTAACCCAACCGTTAGATTATATTCCTAACATTTATCATTATTATTTTCAGCTTCTTTGCAGAGGCAACATTTGCTGTGTGTTACTGTCTTCTCAATCCTGGCTTTCTATGCGTTTGTTCTTAAGGTTTAGTTTTGTGCAGCGAGAATTAGCCCCTCTGTCTCTTTCTTCAACTATCCTGCTCTTAGCTATTGCCAGGTCTTGTTCTTATCTGCTCTTCCTGCTAGTTTTTATACGTGTAACTGGCTATGTAATATTTCATTTTGCCATATGTTTTTTATTCATCATTTGGTCTTTCTTATAGATCAGCTTGGTTTCTTTGGTATTCAGTAAACCTTCATTTTCTGAATCATCTTCATGCTTTATATCACAAGACGACAAAACACAATTTTGTCCTGCGATGAAGGGTGGGAAAAATCAGAAAACCAGAAAGGACGTAGAGTGGTCCTTCTATGGTCTAAACCCATGATGGCAAACCTATGGCACACGTGCCACAGGTGGCACGTGGATCCCTCTCTGCGGAGACACGAGCCGTCGCCCTAGCTCAGCTCCACTGTACATGTGTGTGCACTTCTTGCTGGCCAGCTGATTTTAGGGTCTCTGCTGCGCATGCAGAAGACATTTTTGGTCGCAGGAGGTTGCAGGGAGGCCTGCTAGGCCCAAACAGGGTGCGGGGGGGCATGCACGGGGGCAGGGCACACAGGTATGTGTGTGTCATGTGCACATTGCATTATGGGTGTAGTGTACATGCACTGTTGCGGACACACACATGCTTTCAGCACACAACAACAAAAAGGTTAGTCATCACTGATCTAGGATCACCTTTACTGCTACACCTAATTGGCTCTGTGTTTCTCTATCCAAATTAATCTTTTCCTCATATAGCCCTCAGCGCTAGAACCTCTGAGATGCATCTAGGCCTTGCCTCTGAGCTTGAAATACACCTAGGAGAAGAAGATACTATTCCATAAAGAAGATCCACAAGCATCGGAGAGCATGCTCCTTCTTGGCTATAGGGCTAAAATCATAAAAAGATCATATTCTCAGGGAATGCCTGACAATATATATTTCTTTGTCTGATATGTCATTGGTGATTTGCAGCAGGAATCATGTGAATGGTGATGTTGGACTTCTAGCAGCTGTTATGAGCTGTTCTCCACATGTGATACCTTTATGAAGGTTTTCATAAGCATTCCCCACCCCTAGTGTTTGGTTTTAGCTACCAGTTTCCAAAATGAAAGTTTCCAAGATTCTTCAAGGGGAGATTTGAGAGTTATAAAACACTGCTTTTTTAATATACAAGATTAGCCTGCTTCTTAAAACAGATTATCTCATCTATTCTTGTGGAATTATTCTGCGTAGGCCTGTTCTACTGTATTCACTGCATTTAGTATTCACTGTATTTAAGAGGTTGCATCAGAAGTGGGTTGCTCCCTTTTCGGCCAAACTGGTAGTGGAATTTAGGCTTGGGTTGCAGAACCAGCAGCAACCCAGGCTGGCCACATCCCCAAACCGGTTCCCTGGTCGCCGCTGCCATTGTTGGCATGTTGTTTAGTAGTGCGTGCACATGCGCAGTTCACAGTAAATTGTTCTGTGCATATGTGAAGAACAATTTACATTGAATTGTGCATGTGCACGCAGCGGGCACAAAGCAAACTGGTAGTAAAAGCAGGAGCAGTCCACCTCTGAGTTGCATTAATACTGATATTCTACATTGTTTCTGATCTTCCTATCTTTCGCCACAGGTCTTCATTCTGTTTTGTTTACTTGTCACATCAAATATTTCTGCTTTTGAAAATGTGGTTGTCTCTGTGAGTCAAAAACGATTGGACGGTGGTTAGGTTGGCTTTCTAATTTGCTAGCTCTACAGTTTTTCCGAGTACTGGGTGATCTAAGAATCCATTGGATGAAATCCTCGAGCTGGCAGACCTTTGAATATAATGACTAAATAGCTGTGGTATGGCTGTTGAGTGATTTAGATTTTTAAGGAAGAAGGTATAATTGCTCTTTAAAAAAAACCTTTGGGAGAAACAGATGTACAAGTGTGGTTTATAAATAAAAGCTGGAATAAATTCCTTTTCTGTATAAATTAAGACATATTTTTTGACCCAGAATACCCTCAATGTAAACTGTGTTTGCTTTAGGCATGTACTGTATCTGCAGAGTAGTGGATGGATGGTGCTAGAGTAAGGTGACCAGACGTCCCAATTTCAGTGGGACAGTCACGCTTTATAACAATTTGTCCCGTTTCCCGGGGCATTTTTTAAAAGTCCCGATTTTCTGGCTTCATGTTGAAAGCCCAGTGGATTTGCTTAAGAAATCCTAACCGGGGCAAGACAAAAGACACCCTGTCTAACTAACCTCTCTCTCTCTGTCTAAGTACTTTCATTGAAGATATTAAGACTTTAAAGCAGGAAAACGGACCCCCCCCCCTGCGCCTGTTACCTCATTTTATAAGAAAAAATGACCAAGTACCATAGAGCTCCAGGAAATACTTGGCTAGAGAAGCCGCGAGTGTTACTTCCTGGATTTTCTGGAGGGGAAGGGCACGGAGGTTGGAGGTCGGCTCGTGTGGAAAAAAATGGTGGCAAAGTTTCTTTGAAAAATATTTCCCTGACTAATTTCATCATTTAATTTGCTCAGTTCTTTGTATTAACATCTACATCATTCTGGATTGACTTGCCTGCTTGTAAGTTAGTTGGGTTTTTGTTCTTTTCTTTTTTTAATGTATTTTAAAATAATATTTTATTCATTGTGCATAGGATTTTTTAAAAATTTTATTCTGTGTGGATTCTTTTTTTAAATTGTCTTAGACTATTTAAAAAAAGATTCTGTCCAAAACCATTTTTAAAAATTCTATGCACAATACTTTGAAATGTTTTACTTCAATTTATTCTGTGTGGATTCTTTTTTTAAATTGCCTTAGACTATTTAAAAAAAGATTCTATCCAAAGTACAAAATACCAGCTGCAGTTATTCACTTAAGAACAGTGGCAAGAAAGGTGGTATAGTGACCAAAGTTACAATGGCATTGAAAAAAGTGACTGATTACCATTTTTCACACTTAGCGACCATTTTCACACTTAGTGACCGTTGCAGCATCCTCATGGTCACATGATCAAAATGTTGATGTTTGGCAAGAGTTACAATTTATATTTGTAAATTGTAATTATGTTGAAATAAAAAAAATACAATACTATTTTTGCGTTATATGAAAATTTTTGTTGCTCCATATAAAATTTTTAATCAAGCCCCCCCCTTGCTGCCCCGGTCAAAGGTGTCCCTCTTTATCAATCTGAAAATCTGGTCACCTTATGCTAGAGATCTATAATGTGAATAGCCTTAGATTCCTATGTGATCCAGTGGAGATGTCTGCCAAGTGACCTTAAATTACTCTGGGTTGATCCATTTCTTCTGTCCTATGATTTTTCTTGTTTCAGCACATGTTTACTTAAGGGTACATGCCACTGCATACACTGGGGTTTGTGTTATGTAAAAATTCATAGCATTTCAGTTCTACATCATTCTCCTCTTCTCTCTTCCAACCTATCCTTTTATTAATATTGTGGTAACTTGCTCTGAAGCCAGTACAGGACAGAGGAAACATTGAATGTTGAGTAAAGAAATTCAGGTTCAAACCCCTGTTCAGTCATTTTAGAGTTATACGGGCCTCCAAACCAGGGGTGAAATCAACTTACTTTTGCTACCGGTTTGCAAATATGAGCACACTCCTGAGGTGACATTAGCCCTGATCCTGATCCAGAGTCACATTCATGACATAGATGGCTATAAAAATTTGATGAATAAACAAACTGGTGTCCTCTATAGTCTGGTCAATATGGCAAAAAAACAACAACCAAACACAACCCAAATACTGTATATATACAAACCCCCCATCATACTGGAATCCCAATTCTACTATAGAGACAACACTCAGGGTACAGTGCAGAACAGGTGACATTGTACCCTACTTCTCAGCTTAATATCTGTCTCTTGAGACAGCTGTTTTACTAATGATAGGAAAGATAGGATAGAAAGAGTGCTGGCATTTTTGAAATGTGGTATTGAAGGAGATTCCTGGGAATATCATGGATAGCCAAGAAAAATAAAGAAATGGATCATTGAAAAAGTCAACTCAGAGTTTGCACTCAAGGCACAAATAACCAGGCTGAAATTATCCTACTTTGGACATATTACGCCTTGTTCTCTACAGAAGTCTGTAATGCTGGAAAAGGTGGAAGAAAAGAAGATGGACTTGGTTACAGTGGTGATTGGAAGATCTAAAGGACCAAGTTAGGAATATATTGCCATGAAGAAAATCTGTGTTGCTAAGAATCAACACCAAATTATTGGCAGAGTACTGTGTTTTCATGTATACTTTCCCTGAATGCATGTTTTAAATTTTCAAATATTTTGGAAAGTTCTGAGTGTAGATTTCAGCTTATACTATGTACTTTCCAAGTTTCACATATTTAGTGGAATATTTTCCTAAAGATTCTGTTCAGCAAAATTTCTCTTCCATCATTATTTCTGGAAGCTCCTTCTAATTTCATTTCCTATGATTTACTGCTCTTTCCTCTTTCTTATGACAAAGACTTAAAGCCCAGGAGACGATGCAGGTCTGAGAGAGAGACAGAAACAAGTGGTTCTTCTCCGATCAATCAAGCAGCTTGTTCCATGGTTCATTGGACTGGGTAGGAATGCCATGTTTTAGATACCAGATTAGCAAGCAAATGCAACAGGCAGCAAATCTATGGGGAGGAATGTTGAATTTATATTTACCAACAAAGAAATAAAGGGAGACTAGTGTAGATCTATTTCAAGCTATTTAGCTCTCATCAGCTAGCTATATCCTTCTGGGATTTGAACCCGGGCTACTTACATATTAGGTAGATATATTAACCTCTAAGCCATGGGCTCTCCTTGCTTTGTTGGCTATACCAGGGGAGAGATTAAGGCTCTTAATCTTTCAACACAAAAATAGTAGTTTGTTGCGGAAACGACTGCCTGCAAAGGCTGCTGGATTGGGGCTGAAAGGCAAAAGCGGAAGCATTATGCTCCGCCCCATAATTGGGTAGACCAGGTTCCCCTGATAGACTGGTCTCACTGGAAAAAAAACACTTACAGGGAGGAATGCATATTAATACCCACTACTATACTGTAGTACACTTCATCTTTTCCCTTTTAAAAAGCCTCCAGAGAAAACTAGGATAGAGAAGCAAATCCTTTTCTACAGCCACATTTGTTTTAAATGGATTACTTTCCATATGGCTTTTTGGCTGCTGTAGTTTTCTTCATGCCCTCTGTCCCACGAAGAGTCTTTATACTAGTTCCAGTTGGAAAAGGGTGTCTGCAACTGGTGCAGAAGAAACTGATCGATTGCAGACTTCCTTCCTGCCAAACCAGACCAGCAGAAGTTGAATTAAATTATGTGGCCAGTAGCAATGTATTCAGTCTTTGTCAAGGATCAGTAATAAGTCTCATTTATTGCAAAGTGAAAACCAGGGAGTTATAGCAGGATATGAAAGCACCAAGCCCATAGAACCTTCAGATATGGCTATTTAATACCATAATGGAAGGTTGACCTAATAGAGTTGCCAGCAAAATTACTCTTCAAGAGGATTCACAGCTACTGCTATATCCAGGTGAGATATATATTATGAGCCACAGCATCTTTAAATTCATTTTCACTGGCAGATGGGCAGGTTTATTACAACATCTCTGTGGGTTTTTGGAGGAGTATCAAATGGACTGATATTTAACAATCTGCCTGTGGAACTCCAGTTTTCAAACTATGCATCAGATAAAAATCTTACATTTTTTCTTGTGTGCAGAAAAGTCAGTAATCACTTTTATGACTGATCTGCTTGCCAGCGACATGGATACAACAGTGGTTGAGCCACATGCCAAGAATGTAAAAAAAATAATATTAAGCTGCTTAATGTACACACAGATGGTTAACTGGATCCACGTGAATTGTACCCCCATGGGAGTTTCAGAATATTTGCTGGTGTGCTAAGGAGGGAGGGGATGTACGCATTCTTTTAGGCTTAAGAAGCATTTAGTTTTTTGTTATATTTTCCAGGAAAAATAGAGCTTTTCCACATGGAGCATTTATACCAATCTAGTATCACCTCTCTGCTGTTCTTTCCCATGATATCCTCCTTGGCAGCTGAGTTCAGCCCCATCTTCCTTGCTTTGTTCCAGGTACACAATATATGCACTGCAGTTTCATCAAATGAATCCTACAGTAGTGGGCCCCCCAACACCAGGGACTGGTTCCGTGGAGAGAGGATTCTTCATGGACCAGAGGGGGCGTGATTTTGTGTGTTACCTGAATCCCATGGATGAGAGTTTGCTTATTTGCATGGCCTGGTTTCTGGCATACTGCCGCTTGGTGCTGGTCCATGCACTTGTGATTGGAGATGGGGGCCATTGCTTTAGAGATTTGGTACTCCAGATCCTGTGCAAACAGTTTAAGGGATCGGGACAACCGGCATTCCTCCTTCTGCATACAGGTTAAAGCAGAGAAGAATAAAGATCATACTGACTATCTTAATAATTGCTTCATGACATCCAGAGGTTGAGGTCTGAAAGTAGGGATTTAAAGTTGGCTTGATGGATTCCGATTAAAAGCAACTGATAAAGCAAAGGTAAAGCAGGGAAGCTGTGCAAAGCATGTGGATTTTTGGTGGGAGAAGGAAGAATATGAGTAGCAGAAGGCAAACAAGATCTTGTATCGATGCCTAATTGGACAAATATGCCAAAGGAAGTGGACGCATGGCATAGGTTCTAAGTCAGAGTTCCCCTGCTTGGCAACTTGCTGGCTGGGGAATCCTGGGAGTTGAAGTCCACACGTCTTAAAGTTGTCATGGTTTGGGGACCCTCTTTTAAAGGAAAAGTAGCTTTACTGACTTTGGGACCTTTTAGGGCAAATGCAAAGATGCCATTGCATACACGTAACTGCTTTCCCACACCACACACTATAGGACTAACTGACGGCATAATCATACTCCAAGCATCTTTGTACCATTTTGATTTTCCTAGAGGGCCCTGTGTGATTAGCATTATGTAGTTGCAGATCATTGTAGAAAAATAAGAATAGTTTCTCCTGTGTAGCTTACCAAAGAGTAGTTCAAAGGATAATTGCCATGTATCTTCTTATTTAGGTAAGTGATCCTTCTTTGGCCTTATTTAATGACCAACAATTTCTGAGACATTATTTGATCTGCTTGAAGAGCACTTGAGACCAATCCTATGCCAGATGATTGCATGCCCTTCTCACAAGTCATGAAATTCACTTTCACTCAGTATTCTTGTCTTATTAAGGATCCCTTGAACTGTTCAGTACATCTAAAGAGCACATTTCTTTATGTGGGGCATTCAATGGTTTGTTCATTAAATTGGAGTTTAGATTGCTAGCCTTGGTAAGTGCTGTTCATTTTATCCAGTCCTGTTTTGTTTTTTTTAGTATATGGTTTTACGGTGAATTGGATGTATTTCTTTTAAATCAAGGGTGAACAATTATGGCCCCTTTACGACCTGTGGATTTCAACTCCCAGAATTCCTGAGCTAGCATGGTTGGCCACAGGTCATAAAGGGGCAATAGTTGCCCATCTTGTTTTACATAAATATGTGCATTTTTTTGTTTTTATCTGAATTTAACCCATCTTCAATGTTTAGGATTGCCTATAAATAGCCTTTAGTTGAATAACCTTTTCAGTTTAAAAAATATGTTTGTGTTCTTTTCTTTTCTCTGACTACACTACATATAACTTGCAATTTTCCTACCACCTCATTTACCATCACTACATGATTGAGCCCTTTCAACTTTGCTCCGCTATTGCAATATCTTAATGCTTGGATCTTGAATTCATTATATTGCCTCTTATTTCATCTCCATTATGTGTGCTACAGTTTGTGTCTATCTACTGGCGGTTAAAAGATTGCATGTCAAATCTTCTCATTAACAACCTGAGCTGCTGATGTTTTTTCTTCTTCAACTCATGTGGTTTATTTCTGTAGCTCAGCCAATTTAAATGCATGCCTTGACTCTCAATTGCTCTTTTTTGGCCTTTTCTCATTGTGGTTTTTCATCATCTGTACAATATTTCAACTAACAGTTTTATTATGGGAAGTAATGGTATATGGATCTATGCTTGGCAAATACTGAAAATGCAGCTAATGTATCTTGGGAGCTGTTGTAGATTACAGGCTCACCATATAAACGGTGTCTACTTAGATTGCCTTTAGTTACATTATACAATGTTCCTCAATGAACAAGTATGTGTTTTGTTGCTGTATAAGCATGTCGGCTCATTCTTACATATTTTGTAGCATATCAGAAATGTAGTTGGTTCTTTGATTGTTACATTGTGCCAAAAACATATTGGTGCATCTGGGTACCATTGGTTCCATCTGAGCATGCATGCTTATTTCATAGAGTAAGACATGTTGGAATGTTCCACATCAAATTATATTTATAAAATAACAATTTATTCTTCTTGGAGGAAAAATTACTCCTTTTCTACTGTTAATTCTTTGATATCTAAAAAGTCTTTAATTTCCTATTCTGAAAATCTGATTTTGTACCAGCTGATTTTTATCATCTTAACAGATCTTTAGCTTGGCTTATTTTCACCAGTTTCTTTTCAATGATTTGGTCATTTGGAAGTAACTGCTATTCTAGACTTATTCTAATGTTCTTTTCTACTTAAGGTAGCAAAATGTAACTGGACAGCTACAAAAACAAGCCTTTTGTCATGTGACAAATTAAAGCTAATTCATACTGTATTTTTCAGGACTCCCTTGAACTGATCTTGTCTTCTAGGAAAGAAGGGGCATGTTCATATAGCTTCCTTGGCACAATACAAAAATGGTTTGCCATTGTCTTCCTCTGTGATCGCTATTCCAGTTGTCCTCAGCAAATCCAATATCGACTCACAACTTTCTAATTTAGCTTGCATCTTGGGATTTCATATTGGTGGCGCAGAAGTTAGAATGCAATATTACAGGCTACTTGTGCTGACTGATGGCTGCCTGCAATTTGGCAGTTCAAATCTCACAGGCTCAAGGTTTACTCAGCCTTCCGAGGTTGGTAAAATGAGGACTCAGATTGTTGGGGGCAATATGCTGACTCTGTAAACCACATAGAGCTGTAAAGCATCGTGAAGCGATATATAAGTCTAAGTGCTATTGCTATTGCTATTCAGGAAACTAAGTACAAATTTAGCAGCAGAACAACCTCCTCCTCCTCTGAGATCTAAGATGGTTGACTAAACAGTGCCATCTCTATGACTACATATTTGAAATACATAAAACATACACTTTAGAATGCTATCCTAGGCACAATAATGGTTGGAAAACCTTGCAATAGGTTCCATACTCATGGAGAAAACATGTTTATTGAATAGAATAGAATAGAATAGAATAGAATAGAATAGAATAGAATAGAATTCTTTATTGGCCGTGTGATTGGACACATAAGGAATTTGTCTTTGATGTATATGCTCCCCGTATACATAAGGAGAATAAAATAAATTCATCAAAAATAAAAAGATACAACACTTAGTGATAGTCAAGGTTAATAATAAGCTATCAAATCGTATTAGGAAACAATTAAAAACAATATAAATTGAAAGATACAAGCAACATGGTTACAGTAATAAGTTGGAAGAGATAGATACTAGTAAGGGAGAGAAGAATAATAGTAATGCTGTCTTAGTAAATTATTTGACAATGTTGTGGGAATTAGTTGTTAAGCAGAGTGATGGCATTCGGGGAAAAACTGTCCTTGTGTCTAGTTGTTCTGGTGTGCAGTGTCCTATAGCATCATTTTGGGGGTAGAATGAAGTTGAATTTGGGGCAGCTGCTGTGAAATGCACACAAAATAAACAAAACACCTACTGTTCTGCCCCAGCGATCCAGATGGCTACCATATCCGTTATCCAGGTAGCTCTTCTTAGTTATCTAGGTAGCTCTTTTGTTCTTCAATATATTTCACCAGAATACATTTGTTGATAAAGAACAGAACAAGTGAATAAACAAGCTAAAACACAGTCTAAAAATTTGCAATATTTTTGTAGTGTCTCTATTGCCTAATTATCTGAATTTGGGATTGGGTGGGTGTGATTCAGTGTGACAAAGTAATATCTCATATGAACCTTCAAAAAAGATCTGTATGATATGTTGCATAGTAGATGCACAAAACTTTTTGTGTTGTATTTAGGGGAGACATCCCTAGGGTAGCTCTGATATGGACAGTTTGAAATCCCGGGCTTATCTAAAACTATGTCAAATAATTAAAATTTGCAGATTTCTAAGATGTTTAATAAGAAATAAGGCAAAAGTAATTACAATTGGAACTGGTTATGTCTAATATTTTATTTTATTGTATATCTTATTTTCATTACAGCAATGTAAAAATTGGCAATCATGCAGTTAATAGCAGGTCTTGTGTCTTCTAAGAGAAAATTCATGTGGAGATATGGGACCTTCCTGGGAATCTCTTTATTAGGGCCAATATAAATGGACCTGCTATCCCTGTAAAATGTACAGTGTAATAATTCATGTGAAATGTTTTTTCTTTGTGCCTACATAGGCAGGTGCATTTGATTTAATGGGATTGTAGAGTATTTGCCTTGCAATGTGAATTATAAGCTAATTGTGCCTGGCTTTAAAAAATGCAGTTCTGGGGAAAATAAGGGTCTGTAAATATTTTGTTTGTTGGCAAACACCCTGATTTATCCAATTTCTGCCATGGAGAGGCAGCTTGTTAATTTGTTAACACCATATCTTGTATTCCTTGGGTGAGCAGTTCTTTAGCTTTCTAGGAATATTAGGAATAGTGGACAAAACTCATATAATGCTAACACCTGGATGCACAGCCTGTTGCTTGGTGAAGGGAAATTATCTGTGAAAATTAAAGGGGTCAGTCCAGCTGAAAAAAAACCTGGATTTGCAACCAGGAGTTTATCCCTATCTTCCAGGCCCTTACCTGGACTTTGGACATTCATCTCTCAACTTTTAATTGGACATTGAAGTCCATTTGGTGTAGTGAGAACTCAAAAAAAATGTGTTTGCATTGATTCCAACACTTTTTCTTGGCATAAATTCTTACTTCTGCGCTGCAGAGGATTTGATTTCAGAGTTTGCTGCCACAGGGATTTCTACACCTTCATCTGTGTAAAAAAAAAAAAAGTTTAATAGCATTTGAGGATCTTAAGACTAACTGCACTACGCGATCTGTATTCCAGATGTCTTTGACGCCCTGAAGTATTTAAAAGCAGCAACCGACTCTATATTCTTTCCAGAGCAAACTTCTTGGCAAAAACCACCAGAATTATTAGTTTGGTTTGGTTAGCAATTTGGAAGATGATAGATAGATAGATAGATAGATAGATAGATAGATAGATAGATAGATAGATAGATAGATAGATGATAGATAGATAGATAGATGATAGATAGATGGATGATAGATAGATAGATATGATATAGATGATATAGATATAGAGATAGATAGATGATAGAAGAGAGAGAGAGAGATATTTCTCTATTTTCATTCAAAATCCCCATATTAGCAGTTCCTTTTTCAACAAATGAATAGTACAATTTTGTAAAGTTGGTCTTTCAGTGGACGCAGAAAGAATGCATCAGAGTAACTGTTTACTTGCGTGTTTGTGTGTTTTTTACATTTTTTTAAGAAAAGAAAGTGCCAAACAGACCTTTGAGAACACGCTTCCGTTCATCATCTGGCAGGTCGTCCATTCCATGGAGGCCATCCCATTCGGCAAACTCAAGCCCGCGGAGATACCCAGGTTATCGTCATGGATATTGGGAGAGCAACAGGAAACTGAGTTTTAAATCTATGCCAAAAGAAGAAAGAGCCCATTATGCTAAAAAAATAGGTGTGTGTCTATGTGAAAGTTTTTGACCATCTGCTTGTTGTTCTCACTGTTACGTTGTTTTATTTGTTATGAAAAAACCATTTAATCTCTCCTCCTTGATAATGCGTTTGATATTTCATTCACCAGAACAAATGATTATATTTACAAAAATACATTTTATAATCGATAACAAATGATTATATCATTGATTGTAGTAGTTCTAAACTGCAAAGAACAAAGTTGAGCCAGGGGTGGTATATATTTATCTTCCCTACCGGTTCGCAAATGTGACCGTGCACAAAAAATGGGCCTAAATGGGATGCCATAGAGCCGGGCGTGGGTCGGTGGAGCCACCCATGATTTCTGCTACCAGTTCGGGTGATCTGGTCCAAACCAGTAGAATACGACCTCTGAGTTAAGCCAAATTTCTTCCATGGCCACCAAGCAATAAAATAACAATTGTATCTTATAAAAAAGAGGAAATATGATGGGGTACTCAGAAAGGAAGGTGTTGGTAATAAAAGACTTGATTAAAATTGCAGTGACTTCAAAGAAGAGGTATTTTTGCAGTGTTAAAACTAAGTGGAACATTTGTAATCCAGGTTTATTCCACTTCTAACTTACGTCCATCAGAAATAAATGTTGGCATATATTGCTAGCTATTTATTAAATTCATTAATTAGTTGGGAGGGGTAGATGGCATTCATGTCATAAGAATTTAAATAAATAAAGCTTCAGGTGGGGCCTTTTTCTTTTCTTTACTTTTTTAAGTTTTATCTGGAGCTTCACTTCAGAATGCTGCCCCTAAAAATGATATGTGAGGATTTGACATTGTTTTACTCTTGCCGTGGAGACCCCTGCCCACAATAGCTGACAAAATTGGTATTAGTGCTTGGTCTGACTGCAGTTTTTGTCAAGGGCAATCAATCTCAATTCTTTGAAACAGAGGCTTTCATCCTCAGATGATTAGGAGACTGGAGACTAAAAAGAACGGTTGCAGGAACTGGGTATGTGTAGTTTAATGAAAAAAGGACTAGGGGAGACATGATAGCAGTGTTCCAATATCTCAGGGGTTGCCACAAAGAAGAGGGAGTCAAACTATTCTCCAAGGCACCCGAGTGTAGAACAAGAAGCAATGGGTGGAAGCTAATCAAGGAGAGAAGCAACTTAGAACTGAGGAGAAATTTCCTGACATTTAGAACAATTAATCAACTTGTCTCCAGAAGTTGTGAATGCTCCAACACTGGAAATTTTTAAGAAGATGTTGGATAACCATTTGTCTGAAGTGGTGTAGGGTTTCCTGCCTAGGCAGGGGGTTGGACTAGAAGACCTCCAAGATCCCTTCCAACTGTGTTGCTCTATTCTATTTTATCCTTAACAGGCCAAGCACTGTTGACATTTAATCTTTGCCATAATAAAAATATTGAATCGTGTATATGTTTTTTGTTGTGTGCAGCATCTGAATCAGTATATCTGGTTTCACCACATTCGAGGAACTTCCAAGGGCGGACTCAACCAGTACATCAGGCTGTATTAAGCAAGAGGAAAGTCCCAGGTAAGTTTGGAAATCGGTGTGCAAACTGGCAAGTCATATTATTATATAATTACTTTTTTTTTTTTTTGCTAGAAAGTGAAACTCAAGTTAGCACAAGGGAAGACAATCTAGTGACCTTGGAATATATTGGAATAATGACTCCCAAGAAATTCTCTGGGTTGCAGCCTCAGTTTCTCCGGCAAGCATCAATTAGAACAGCTGCTGCACAGTAGTTGGAAGTGGAAAATACTACAGGCAAAGGATAGCTCTGTTCACTTTGAGTGAAAAAAAATCTTTTGTCTTCAGAAATTTTGTAGCCTTCAAAGTCTCTTATAAACAGCCTTGATAGTTAAGCCAGGTGCTGTCTGGTTGTACTGACAAATACTTTCACTTTTGTTTTGCTTTTATCTCATATTGTTATATGGTAAATCATCCGGAGACTTTTATAGACTACTTGACTGAATAAACAAATAAATGTGTAAATAAATAAACATTTTTCTTAGAATCAGTCAAGTGCTGCCACAGCAATTTTTGGTAGTTTTAGGAAAAAAGGGAGGGAATTTGATATTTTTCTACTTTTGAAAGTTAAGGAGGAGGAGAAAAGCCAATTCGAACTCTTATTTTTTTTTCCTCATCTTGGATTCTTAGCCAATAGTCAGAATGCTGACTCTTTGTCTAGAAGAATTTGGAACTACTCCCTATCCCAGTGACTATGTAAGATTCTCCCTTTTTAAAATCAATTTCCATATTCATGTCCCAAACACTCATAAATCCCATTGTCTCATTTCAGAGGAAGATGAACTGGAAGAAACGAAAGACATTGCTGTTCGAGTCATGTCCTCTCACTCAGTACTGGTCACATGGACGGATCCGTCCAGTGAAAAGCAGAAAAGACCCATCTCCTCTAGGTACTAAGCATTATTTGGGCTCTTTAAATAGGCTTGCTATAGGTATGGCAATTCTAGCTTGTTACTTGAAGCTTTGGAAATCTAGCATGGTTGGATGATACTTTAAGGCAGTGGTTCCCAAAGTGGGGGGGTACTGTCCCCTGGGGGACTTAGGGGGGTGCTAAGAGGCAAGGGGTGTGGTAGAGGGATGCTAAGAGGCAAGGGGAGCAGCAGGGGGGTGCTAAGAGGCAAGGGACTAGATCACTAGATGAACTATAAGGTCCCTTCCAAGTCTGTCATGAGTTTGTAGGGTAGGAGGCGGGCAGGTGCCCGAGGCCACGGCTCTTATCCCCAAGAAGTGGACAATGCCCCCCAAGCCCTGTCCTTCCCTTTCCTGATGGCTCGCTTGGAGCAGTGGGTGCCGGGCTGGATGGCCAGCTGCGGCCCTTCCCCACGCAGTTCTTTCCTGCAGGCCATCCTGCTTCCTTGCCCAATTTATCTTTCTCTTCATTCGCTCCATAACAAGTGGAGGATTGTGCAGCCTGGGTTCCATCTCCTCCTGCCGCCTCTCCTGGCCAGCGGTGGGCGAAGCAGCAACTGCGCCAGATGCCCTTCGGGGACCGGACAAGCCTTGGCGCAGGGACCAGGAGGGCGGGGGGGGGAATGTGGTCCAAGGCTGACTTAGGACATGTGTCTCTTGGGGACACCTGATAGCAGTCTTCCATTATTTGAGGGCTGCCACAGAGAAGATGGAGTCAACCTGTTCTCCAAAGCAGGATAAGAAACAATGGATGGAAACTAATCATGGAGAGAAGCAACCTAGAACTAAGGAGAAACTTCCTAATAGTGAGGACAAATAATCAGTGGCACAGAAGTTGCCTCCAGAGGTTGTGGGTGCTCCATCACTGGAGGCTTCAAGAAGAGACCAGATAGCCACTTGTCTGAAATTGTATAGGATTGCTCCTGATTGAGCAGGGGTTGGACTAGAAGACCTCCAAGGTCTCTTCCAGCTCTATTCTGATTAAGTAATTGAGGTCTCTGGCTGCTGCTATGCTGCTCCTTCCCTTCCTAGAATCTTGATCATTTGCTGCTTCATACAGAAGTTCATTGGCTATCAAAAGGCAACTGTGTGAGATGTTTTTACAATCTTTTTAATACGGTTGTGGAGTTTTTTGAAGACAAGAATGCTTTGCTCAGTGGTGAACTCAAAGAGATCAGGCATGACATTGCTTATTTATCAGAACTATTTACAAAGTTTAATGAAGTGAATTTGCAGTTGCAAGGAAATGAGGTCAATCTTATGAAGGCCAAATTTGTCATCTCTATGTTTATTTCAAAGTTAACTCTATTCAAGAGCAATATAGGCCATCACCAGCTATACCAATTTCCGAGCTTGTCTGAGCTAGAAGAGAAAGGTGGGATACAAGATGATGATTTTCACGTTTTTTGTGACCATTTGGACATGCTGCATAAAGATATGTGTGAGCGATATCAGGATCTTCTTTTGATGGAAATTCCAGATTGGGTGATAAATCCATTTTCAGATACTGAGGAAGATGGGGTAGTGGAGGAACATCTCATAGAGCTGCAAAATGACATTGAGCTGAAGCCAAAGTTTAAGAAATCGTACTAAGAGTTTTGGTTACAGAAAGAAAATTCTGATTGCAATCCTGCACTATGGAGAGTGGTTAAGAAGCTCCTTGTTGCATTTCCAACATCATATTTGGTGGAACGTGGCTTCAGTGTGGTCATCCAACTTCTCTCCAAGCAAAGAAATTGACTCCAGATTACTGAACGTGGTGATTTAAGACTCCTGCTAAGTGACCTAAAACCAGACATTGGGAAACTGGTATCACTTCATCAAGCCCATCCATCACATTAAGAATTTACTGAACAGTGAAGTTACTAAATTTTATTGAGTTTACTAAGTTACTAGTTACTAAGGTTCTTGATAAATGACTATCAGACTTTGAAAACTTGGTATCACTGGATGATGTTCAACAATTTTGTTGAATTAACATTAACTAAAAAGGTTTTTAAATTGTATTTTGAATAAATGTGCAATTAATTGTTACAGTTTTGAATTGTATTGTTACTATCTTCCTTCCATCGTGCAAACCGCCCAGTCATATGACCCCCCCCCCAGCCACGCCAATCAAGCCATGCCCACAGAACTGGTAGTAAATTCTACCACTGGGTGGGGACACTGAGGATTAATTTGTAGCACCAAGGGGGCAGTGGACTGAAAAAGTTTGGGAACCACTGCTTTAAGGAAAAAGAAATCTGACTGATTTGTTGCCCCTTAACCATAAAGCCAATATGACTTTACAGTCCTGATGTCATATTCAATATACCTACAGTAATTGGGTGTCTAAACTCCATTGTGAAGTTTTTGGCAGTTGTCTCAAACTGGAAGTATTTCTTCCATGCAAAGACACTTGTAAAGCATTCTTTAACAAGATTTGTTGAGTTGAAAGGGGTAGACTTGCAAGAACTTCAGCAAGTCAACAGTAATTTGAAATTATTATCTTTTAAAAAATGTTTTTATTTATACATTTTCTTTAATATATATGTTTAAAATTTAAATACTTAAATAATAAATATAAATAATAAGTATATAAATGATAAATAATTAATAAATAAGGGCTACCTCGCTATTTGGAAATTCTATATTTATCGGACTTGAACATTCTGATTCTACAAAAAACCACCCTACTTGGAACAGCTTATATCTTCCGATGTTACCTTAACAGTTCTTAGGTCCTTGGTTAGGACTCAAGCTGTTGAGCTACCAACTAGCCCCAAACGCTGCGAATCTCACCAAAGATTATCATCATCATCATCATCATCATCATCATCATCATCATCATCATCATCTTTACTTGTATATAATAGTATTCTTTCAACTTTTAATTTCTACTTTTACTATCTAACCAGTGGTAGAACAAATCCCAAGTTTAAAAATATTTTGTGTCTTCTGTATCCTTTATCTTTAATGTTAACCTATCAATTTCCACACAATCTAATATTTTTTTATTATATTTTGTCTGAAGGAATTTCCTCATTTTTCTAATGTTGTGCAAATACAATTCTCGCTGCCGTCAAAACATGCAATATTAGATATTAAATATTTTATTATATTTTTATTATTAACTTTTTAAAATATTTAATATTTTATTATATTTTTATCAGAAAATACCTAACAAAAATAGTTCTGGTTTTAAACGTATATTTGCTTTATCATTTTCTCTCACCATGTATATATCTTCATCCAATTTTTTTTTTGTCTTTGGGCAAGTCCACCATATATAATAGTATGAATCCAGTATCTAGGCCAGCACACATGTGTAAAAACATGTTTGCCAAATATTGGTGTCAGGGTTCCAAATAGCACACCCAGTGTTCTCGAGTTGACAGTTGGAAATGAAATCATTATCTTCTAGTATATTAAGTTGCAGTCATGTAGACTCTCTTAGTTTAAGGTGAGCAGATTTTCAGATTGGTAAAGAAGGACACCTTTGACGCGGGGGGCTTGATTAAAATTTTTATACGGAGCAACAAAAATTTTCATACAATGTAAAAATAGTATTGTAATTTTTTTTTATTTCAACGTAAGTACAATTTACAAATATAAATTGTAACTTTTGCCAAACATCAAAATTTTGATCACATGACCATGAGGATGCTGCAATGGTCGCTAAGTTTGAAAATGGTCGCTGTGTGTGAAAAATAGTCATCAGTCACTTTTTTCAATGCCATTGTAACTTTGGTCACTAAAATTATACCACCTTTCTTCCCACAGTTCTTAAATGAATAACTGCAGCTGGTATTTTGTATTTTGGATAGAATCTTTTTTAAAATAGTCTAAGACAATTTAAAAAAAGAATCCACACAGAATAAATTGAAGTAAAACATTTCAAACTATTCCACACAGAATAAATTGAAGTAAAACTATTTTTAAAAATTCTATGCACAATATATTTCAAAGTATTTCAAAGTATTGTGCATAGAATTTTTTAAAATGGTTTCACTTCAATTTATTTTGGATATAGTCTAAGACAATTTAAAAAAAGAATCCACACAGAATAAAAAATCCTATGCACAATAAATAAAATATTATTTTAAAATACATTAAAAATAAAAGAAAAAAACCCAGCTCACTTACCAGCAGGCAGGCACTCCACGTCGATCCAGAATGATGTAGATGTTAATACAAAGAACTCAGCAAATTAAAATGGTGAAATTAGTCCCAGGGAAATATTTTTCAAAGAAACTTTGCCATCATTTTCCCCACATGAGCTGATCTCCAACCTCCGTGCCCCTCCCCTCTGGGAAATCCAGGAAGGAACAGTCGCTACTTCTCTAGCCAAAGTATTTCCTGGAGCTCTATGGTACTGGGTCATCTTTTCTTATAAAAGGAGGTAAAAGGGGCGGGGTTTTTTCCGTTTTCTTGCTTTAACGTTTTAATATCTTCAATGAAAGTACTGAGACATAGAGAGAGGTTAGACAGAGTGTCTTTTGTCTTGCCCCAGTTATGATTTCTTAAGCAAATCCACTGGGCTTTCAACATGAAGCCAGAAAATCAGGACTTTTTAAAAATGCCCCGGGACATGGGACAAATTGTTAGAAATTGTGACTGTCCCGCCAAAATTGGGACGTCTGGTCACCTTATCTTAGTTTCTCTTTAACTACTTACTATGAACCTGTGAACAGACATTTTTTCACTAATGGAAAAATCTGCAGCTGGCTGTTTACAAAGCCAATCCCTTGTTGGATGGCTTTAATGTGAGGTTCAATAGGTATTAAACTGAGTTTCATTCTGAGATTATTCACATCCTGAATATTCAAGAGTTGCTATCCCTGAAGAATTTGCCAAGTTCTTCAAAGGTTGGGTGCCAGGCCTGGAAGCCATCTTTTGCATTGGGCCTTCAGGCCTGCCACGTTTAGTCTGTGGGAAAGAGGAGAGATTATATGGAGTATGGGGGATATATATAGTCATAATAACATTCCTTTCTCAGAGAGTCAAGGACATTTGCCCTGCACTTGGAGTGGTGTGACTGGGAGGCATCTCCAGTTGGGACAGGGCCTCATTGGACCATGTGCTGGACATGGGGGTGCTGGGCAGGGACTTTAACTTTCAATTGGGTGGGGGAAATCTGGAAGCTTTCAGATTCGCCAATATGACAAACAAATCTGGAAGCTCCCAGATGTGCCAATATGACAAACTCTAATAAAATGGAACTTGGAGGGAACTCAAGCCTCGGAGTCTTCTTTCATTAGGGGTGTTACTTGGAACCCTGACATTGGGTGCATTGTGTATGTAAAGTTGTGATATTTGAACCCTTGCTATTGTGCTTTATTTTTCATGATTCTGGTTAATCCTGCATCCTTCTTTCACATTATTTCTAGGCAGTACACTGTCCGTTACAGAGAGAAAGGGGAATCGGCAAGGTGGGATTACAAACAAGTATCCAACAAGAGGGTCTTGGTGGACAAACTAATTCCAGACACTATGTATGAATTTGCAGTTAAAATCTCACAAGGAGAAAGGGAGGGCAAGTGGAGTGTTTCAGTTTACCAAAGAACCCCAGAAGCTGGTATGTACTAAGCGTTAATCCAAATGGTTGCCTGTAAATCTTTTCTGGTATAGTAAAGTTCCAGTCCAAAAAACAAATAAAACCATCATGTTAAGGTAGTTTTCTTAGCAACAATATGAACAAGATTTGCCATTACTTCTCCCAGGATGGAGTTCTACTTTCTCAGTCTGGCATACAAGCTCAGCCTCTGCTTAGCCTCTGTTTTAAGATCAACCAAAGTTGGCTACCTAGTTGGGCAAAGCAGGCATACTGCTTTACATGATGTCAGCTTGCTTTTAATTTTCTTCATCTTTAACCAATAGAGCTGCTCCAGTCATTTCTCCACGAAAATAGCATTCTTGGGCCTTTCATTGGCTATCCGTCTGTCCTATCCACTGAGATGCATGGATGGCTTTAGAAAGTCTTGGAATTATTTACACTATACTGTAAAAGTGTGGCTTGGAAAGCAAGCAGTGAAATAAATGGGAGTCCACCATCTATTCTGCTTATTTCAGAGTCCCCAGCATTTTGCAAATGGTGGGCATGTATGGAAATTGAAGGATATGTTGTGGAATGTGGATGTTGTAAATAACCACCAGAGGGATGCTTACTGTCTCACTGAATACCTGCTGCATCGTGTTTATAGTCTTGTTGCAGAGCCTCATTTCATTAGAATGCTGTTTGCCACCCATCAGCCCCAGTCCATCAGAAAGTCCCCTAGTCTTTAGCTAGTGTCCTATTCCTGGCACAAGGGCACATTTCCAAATAAAAAGCAGTAGGTTGAAGAAGCCCTCCATCACTTTTGTTTTCTCAGAAGAGTGGTGTGCTCTCTTCAGAGTCCAGAGGAATTTCTGGAAATAAAAAATTATGGAGGCATATATTTAGAAATGAAGCATCTATGTGAAGAAAGATGTGAAACAGGAAGCCTATTGGACATTAAAGGAAGTGTTTGTTTATGAGTCTCCTTCCTTCCTTTCTTTCTTTCTTTCTTTCTTTCTTTCTTTCTTTCTTTCTTTCTTTCTTTCTCTCTTTCTCTCTTTCTCTCTCTCTCTCCCCTCCCTCCCCCTCTGTTTCTCTCTCTCTCTTCTCTCTCTCACTCTCACTCTCTTTCTTTCTCCCTTTCCCCCTCCCCTCTCTTTCTTCTCCCTCTCCTTCTCCTTCTCATGACTGCTGTTTATTTTGCAGCTCCTGCTAGTGCCCCAGAAAACCTCAATGTGTGGTCAATTAAAGGCAAAACTCCTACTGTAGTAGCTACCTGGGATGCCCTTGCAGAAAGTGAAGGAAAAGTCAAAGGTAAATGGGGGAAATAAATCAGAATAAATTAGAGAACTGCATGGGCAGATTTTATTGAGCAAAAAAAGGAGATGACACTAAAAAAATAATAATTACACAATCAACTGATATTACAATTATATCCAGCTCAAGAAGCTGGATGTAACAGAATTGTTTCATTCTGTAATCAGAAACTCTTTCCAGTTTTTAACATCATTCACATTTTTAATTACAAAAATGAGAAGCCAATTATAGAATGTTCTATGTCCTGTTCAATTTTCATGTGAAATCTGTTCTTTGCATGTTTGTAACTTAGGTGTTGGATTTGTATAAGCCATAAAAGGTTGCACAAAATTATTTATAAATTATAAATTACATTTATAATGTAATATTTTTACCTAATACCTAACCCATAAAATGTGCTGTTGTTAATAGGTACCTGTTAGATCGGGTAAAGGAGGCACACAAAGGCTTCAGAAACAACAGCTCTTTATTGCAAGTCAATGTAAACATCCGCTGAAGAAGGGTCAGACAGCATCCCCTTTTAAAGGGATCTGTCAGATCTCTTGACCAATGGGAATCGTCCTCTGTTCTTGCCAGAACAGAGGACCTTGGTGGAAACTTCTATCTGGTGTGGGGGGGATATCTAACAGTATCAATATTATATTTTGTATACAGAGAGAGAGAGAGAGAGAGAGAGAGAGAGAGAGAGAGAGAGAGAGAGAGAGAGAGAGAGAGAGAGAGAGAGAGAGAGAGAGAGAGAGAGAGTTCATTTTATACTAATATATTCAGAACAGATTCACTTGCCCAGGGCATTAGAACTGACCACCACTGCTTCCTATATATAATGCAGTATCTTTTGTATCCCAGCTTTTTACTTGACGTGCATTGCCAGTGTATTAATTTTAGTAATGCACGTTCTAATTCATCCTACCCATACAGTCTTTCCGCTGGAAACAGGATTGTTTTCAGTTTCCTCCTTCCAACCGTCTGCCAAATTGTTTCAGAATACATTCTCTCATACGCCCCGGCACTCAGACCTTTCGGCGCAAAGTCCATTTCCTACTCGGGAGACACCACATCTGCTTCAGTGGAGGGCCTGCAGCCTGGCGAGCGCTATATTTTCAAAATTCGTGCTGCAAACAGGAGAGGCCAAGGCCCTCAGTCGAAAGCCTTCAGTGTCGCCCTGCCAGCAAGTAAGTACAGTGCCTCCATTGTTCACACCCTTCTTGTTTCCTTTTTAAATTTATCACATCTCGATAATTTTGGAACAATCCCTGTTTCTTTCCAGATGATTGAATAGTTTGAAGAGTAGGCGTAAGAAATCTTCTAAGGCAGATATGGCTCTTAAATCTCTGTAGCCCCCTCTCCCACTAATTTCAGACCCCTTTGTTGGCCTTGGAGGTTTTTAAAAGGAAGACAGGTAAATGAGATGATAAAAAGAGAAAGAGTGAAAACAGTGGACTTTGTCTATATAATCAGAGGGGTGCTGCTAATATTTAAGAGATGATTGCTGGCTGCAGCTACCATGCTGCTCCATAGAACATCTGACTGATATATTAGGCATTGAGGCTCAACTCTGCTGCCAACTGTCTCAAAAGATTTTTTTTAAACTAAGAATTGGCTCTCACAAGTCAACTCCTGCACACCTTGCTAACACCTTGGCTTCAACTGTATGCTTGGCTTCAACTGTACCTCTTTTTGCCATGGGGGCCTCCAGCACATAATCTCTGAAGAAATGTTTTTTTTTGACAGAGAAAAACTTTCTCATGCAAGCTCATGCAGCCATTAGTTGGATGGATCCTAAAACTTACCTTTTAGGCATAATGTTCTGCAGGGATTTACAATTAGGTTTCAGATCCTAGATCAGGGATGGCTAGCTTTTTCTGGACCAAGTGCCCAAAGCACACACATGCCTGCCCAACCCCCAAAATACAATGTGCGTGTATCTCTATGCATACATGCCCCTGCATGTGGTCCCCCCACATGAGCATGGAGCCCCCCCCCAAATGTTCTCCCCATGCCTGCATGCATGACCCCTGGCATGCCCCACAGACATGCATAGCAGAGACCTGAAGACGAGCTGGCCGGTGGGAGGCATGTGTACATGTGTGATGGAGCTGAACTGGGGCACTCACATGCCCACAGAGAGGATGCTGCGTGCCACCTCTGGCACGCATGCCATAGATTCGTCATCATGGGCCTAAAGGGTGGCAAAGGTTAGGCATATTCCATTGGTTAATCCAATGAAGCTATCTGTGTACCATTTCCATCTTGCGCTGGGTAATTAAAATATAGTATGATTGTCACAATTAGAATTTTCAGAAACAATTTTTTATCATCAAAATGTTTTTCTTTGTTTCCTGATTCCAATGTTTGACTATATTCACTAAATTAATATCTGAGAGTTATATTTGAAACTGAATGATATTTTACTTTGATAGTGATCATATTGTGTGGCATTTAACATCAGATATAATTTCTAAAAGCACAGCAGATGGCATTTAATTTGTCCCAATGCTGAGTAACTGACATTTTTCCCTCATTTACTCTTCTCAGGAATAAAAAAAGGCAATAAAGTCTAGAAGTCTTTAAAAATTGATGTGTTAAGCTAAATTTAAATGTTCAAAACACATATTTTAAAATATTTAATTAATATTCATATCAGCTTTTAATTCCTTCAGTAAACAATTCTGAATTAATATATTACCATAATTACAATTTTAAAAACTATCTTGTGATAATTACAATGAAATGCATTTTATTTTATTTTATTCCTTTTTTCTTTCTTTCTTTCTTTCTTTCTTTCTTTCTTTCTTTCTTTCTTTCTCTCTCTCTTTTTTTCTTTTCTTTCTTTTACAATTTTTTATTTTTGTGTTTGCTTCTCTTTTATCTCTTTGTTTAGCCAATACAGATGAACTGAAGACAAATCAACAAACAAATATTGAAGAAGATCCTGTTTCTGATCCCAAGAATAAAGTTTTAGACAGTACAAAGGAAGAAGTAGAGCTGAAAATGGCTTCTCATTCTACAGAAGACATGATTGATTCTGTCAAGGCAACATCAACAATGCAACCCAAAATTCAGAATATTAAAGGGAGTGCTAAGTCCCATTCCGTCATTAAACCTGCACACACTTTCACATCCTCAGATAAAGCACTTCACAGGACACGCACATTAGTAAGGGTACGGCAAACAAATACTGACAAACCTAGGTCACTACCATCCTCTTCCATTCCCAAACATACAGAGGATGAAACAAAGAATCTAGGGCAAGACAGACCTAACCTTTCTCCTGTCCCTAAAGCTACTTTGGATAATTTGCCTGTAGATAATGAAAATAACAACCAACTAGACAATCTGGAGGATAAGCCAACAATGTTTCCTAGAATTCCAGAAGAGAGTCATTCAGTTTTACTTTCAAATAAGCAAGTGTCTGCATCTCGGAAGACAACTCATAATAGACCCACCAAATTGCATGTTCCTTCTATATCAATTAAATCTCCTTCACCAACTACAGCTCCAAAGTCTCAAAATCATTCACATCACTTCCCTTACAAACGGATTAAGCCTGATACCAGTGATAGTCCTGATAGTGATGAGAGCAGAGGAACAGAAGAAAGAGAGCAGAAATTAAATTCCAGAGCGTCTTCTCCTCAGGGAGGTTCATCTCCATCTGTGCAAACAAAGCCTCTCACATATTCTAATCGCCATGCATTGAGAGATCCAAGAATAACTACCTCTGCTGTTTCTGCTGCTGCTACCCATACTTTACCTCATTCACATGTTTTATCTTCTGATAAACATAAGTCCAAGGGAAGAGATAATTCTGATGATAGCGAAAATGAAAAGAGCGAAAGAGAAGGTGATGAAGAGAAACAAGGATCATCATATTCTAGACCAAATTTTAGGCCCTCTTCAGGTCTAGCTACGTCAGAACGCTTTGATTTATCAAAATATAGATCTGTTATTACTTCTAACAGATTTGCAAACAGAGCTACCAATAATCATGATGCAAGAATTCAAGTACCCAAAGATCATTCTACTATACAGTCTTCCAAAGTTCATCCTCAATTTAGTTCTCGATTAGCATCTGGCAGTACTAGTCTTAGGTCTAATTTCAATATCAATAGAAGACAGGGGAGTAAAAATGAAAATCCTCTACCATCCACTCCTCTCCGTAGTTATTCACTACAAGTTTCTAAGCAGTTTTCTTCAGTAGATGATTTCAAAAGGAGATCTGTGGCTGAAACTAAGAGTCCCCATATAGTTATGCCTACTAATAAACCTAATCTTGTAAACACCCAAGAAAATAACCATAATAAAGAAAAGGGAATCACAGATACAGATTCCTCTAGAATATCTGCTGAAAAATCATTTCCTCTACATTCTCCTACTTCCTGGTCTCAACTTGATGACCTCAAGATCAAGACTACATCCCCTAGGATAAAACAAACATCATCTTTGTCAAAGAAACCAAAGACTGCTTTATCCCGTAAAATGGCAGAATCCATTCATTCCTCAAAAGAATTAACTGATTGGGCACAAGTTCGATCCTCCTTAAACTCAAGAAGTGACCTGATACCAGTTTCAAAGAATAACAAAGAACTTACTGATAATGACAGTTCAGAAGAGAAGGAAACAAATGTTAGAGAGGAACAAAGAGGATCTCCTTTAACTCCTGCCAAAGAAGTTCCCATATCTAGAAGAATACCCCCATCTTTGTCTCAGGGAAGAACCCGCTCTCCTTCAAAGCATTTCAACTCTCAGTTTGATAGAACTGATGAAAGATCTCCAACTCAGTTGTTACCAGAAAAACAAGCTGGGTCAAGGGTTATAACTTCTACTGAAGTTACCTCTGATATGTATAAATTGCCTTCCCAAAGATCTAAATATGTACAGCCAATATCTACCTCTTCCAAAGACACAATCAGAGAGTATCAACACAGTAGAGAAACTTCTTTGAAACAAACTCGCCTTTCAGAGCCCCATTATCCATCTGGGTCTAGAATTTCAAGTAGGATAGCATCCCAAATAAACAAAAAGCATGGACTTTTCCAACCAACCCCTACAAAGGTTGAAGTATCTCCAAAAATACATCAGTCAATTTCAAATAATGATGATGATTATGAAGACTATGACCAATCAGATGTAGTCAAAGATCCTATTTTGTCTTCATCAGCCAAGACTTCACAAATTTCTAATAAACTGAAATCTTTGCCTAAATTAAACTTGACTTTGCCACACATATCTGAATCTGTGTCTTCTCATAGTCACTTGACTTTTAGTGTTTCTCCAACACATTCCTCAACTTCTCCCTCAGTGCCTCCTGTTCAACGAATACAGAACTCAAGATTATTACATCCTTCTCAACGACATCAGTTTCGATTTCCTCATAGACAAGGTGAGGTAAAATTCATAACATAACTTTCTATTTAAATTGAAAGAAAAAGGTTTTACGTTTGGCCTGTAAAGGAAACTAGTTTGTTTTGGAGCCATTCTCTTAGTTTTGTGTCATAAAGACTTGCAGTCCCTTTTAACTTTTGCACAGTTTTGCCCATAGAGATTATTGAACTGGTCCTTCAGAGAAAATTATTGTCACTCTCTCTCACTAAGAAAGCCATATTTTTGCCTAGGAATCAATAATTATATTAGATAGTCATACTTACCACCCGTGATGCTTCACAACACCTCCGCGAAGCTCCAACTGCTTGCCGGAGAGTCACGCAGGCACCCTACGCTCAGTGCGTGGAAGCCCCTAAAACCTCAGATATTGGTAAGGAGAGCAGGTGGGTGGGTGGGCCCTCCAGAGCACCATACCAGAACGGTACCTGGTGCTCCCAGCAGGCCCCAGTACGCCCGTACTGGGGCGCACTGGTCGTAACCCAACACTGAAATGCACAATAAAACAGTAGTGTCCATATGAAACATGCAAACACACTTTGTACAGATGCATTTATTAACAAAATATGATTAGATAACCTCATTTAAGCACTGTAAGTATGCCTGAAAGACTCATATATGCATGCCCGTTTACGAAAGGTATTTTGTCATGTTGAAAAGATTTGAGTTTAATGCCATGAATTGTAATTTTCTCCCCAAATGTTTGAATGCTGTGTGTTTTCACCATGTGTGTTTCAGGTAACGGTGGGAGACCCAACATGAAGACAAAAACAGATCCAAATAATAAAATAGTTCCAAATAATAATGGAAAACGAAATGGACAAAAAATAATAAGTGGTCCACAAGGAGTAAAGTGGGTAGGGAGAGCTTCTTTTAAAATATTTGAAAGATTTAATTTTATGTTCCTTTGAGTTGGAGGACATTTCAATCAACATACTGCTTTTAGATTGTAGATCTTGACCGAGGGTTGGTGCTGAATGCCGAAGGGAGATATCTCCAAGACTCCCAAGGAAAACCTCTCAGAGTAAAATTAGGTGGAGATGGCCGCACCATTGTTGGTATGTTGTATTCTGATGTTCTATGGTAAGATTAAGGCGTATTTTGTCTAATAAACTTTCCGAAGAATTCTACATTGGGATAAAACCTGAAAGCAAATAAATTATTGGCTTTCTTACTTGATTTATATACCTGCCCATCTCACTTTTATGTGGCTCCAGGCAGCTTACAATAAAACAACTGAAAACATGGAATCCTCGGCTTACAACAGTTCATATAGTGACTGCTCAAAGTTACAACAATACTGAAAAAGTGACTTGTGACTGTTTTTCACATGATTATTGGAACATCCCTATAGTCATGTGATCACAATTCAGATGCTTGGCAACTGAGTCCTATTTATGATATTATGGGATCCCCTTTTGCAACCTCCCAACAAGCAAAGTCAATGGAGAAACCAGATTCACTTAACAACTGGGTTACTAACATATCGCCTGCAGGGATTGCCTTAACAACTGTGGCCAGAAAGGCCATAAAATGGGGCAAAACTCACTTAACAAAGATATCACTTAATGACAGAAATTTTGGACTCAATTGTGGTCATACGTTGAGGAATATCTGTAGTATGTTTTACATAATGGAACTATAGCCCTGAGAATGATTATTTAAATGTTCAATAGTTCCCGCATCTTAAATGGCATGTGTCTGGTTTTCTAGACAATGATCTCATTTAAATCCAGTATTTCCCAATTCCTAATATCATAAGACAGTGATTGAAGTACAATTACCTCTTCTTGTCTTCTGATAGATTCTAAAGGTGCTCCAGTAGTAAGTCCAGATGGCTTACCTTTCTTTGGACATGGAAGATTTAGCAAACCTGTAGCAAATGCACAGGATAAGCCAATAATAAGTCTTGGAGGTAAGCCATTGATAGGCCTTGAAATGGTTAAAAAAACCACCACTCCTTACACCACAACAACTACAACAACTCCTGAACCTACGACAACTCCCGAACCTACAACTATAACTACTACAACTACTCCTGAACCTACAACCACTGAGCCACCAACAGAGAAACCACGACCTAATTGTCCTCCAGGCACCCACACAGAAAATGATGAACAGGGGAATCTTGTATTAGACTCGGATGGTCTGCCTGAATGCTACTCAGAAGGTACCCTCTCTTATGTTGACTGAACATCAGCAATATCTTTGAGTATATTTACAACAAAAGTTGTGACATGGGGGAAAGGTGCTTGTTTTCCAGCAAGGCTTTACAGCTACTGGGCTAACAAAGCAGGTAAGATTCAAGCTATCAAAAGCTTGAATTAGTAGTTGGGGAAGAAGAAATCATTCCCTGTTCTCTCATATTGGTTGCAAAGACAAATTGTTGAGCTATGTTAACCAGCAAAATGGGGAAGTAAGCCCCAATTTTTTTAAAGCATGCTTTAGGTAGGTAGAGACCTTTGTGCAGATAAAGAGTTTTTAAACTCCAGGAGAAAGAAATAAACAAAACGGTTTATTTTCAAGTTGGGCTCCTGTTCTGTGATTAAGCTGTAATCAGCACTGAGGGTATGTGTATGTTGCATGTAATAATCTTTCTCAAACCTGACTGCTCTTCTGTTAATAGAACCAGGGTCTTAGCTCTCATATACCTTGATCATACAGAAGTCACTTAAAATTCTTCTGTCGGTCCCTGTAATGCATAGTATCACTTCCCACACTGACATGGCATCAGTATAATTGATCATTTATCAGGGTAAATTCTATGCTAGTGATGGCTAGCCTTTTTGTCCTCGCATGTTGAAATAATGTGTGACAGCATGCACGTGTGTGCCCACATCCATAATGCAATGCGCCCCATTCCCTGCGCATGTGTGCATGACACCCCCCCTGTACATTCATGTGACCATCCTGCCACCCCGTTTTGGGCCTAGCAAGCCTCCCTGAAGCCTCCTGAAACCAAAAATGGGATGCAGGGGTGTGCTGCACCACCACCTCCTGCACATCCATGAGCAACTCCCCCACCCCCCTAGCATGCATGCACAACCCCCTCCCCCACATATGCACATGCATCTCAGCTGGATGGCGGAAGGCACGTGCACATGCACAGTGGAGTTAAGCTAGGCGATGGCTTATGTGCCCGCAGAAAGGACTCCATGTGCCACCTGTGGCATGCGTGCCACAGGTTCACCATCACGGTTCTATGCTGTGTATCCTTAATTAAATGTTAAGGAAAATGCTTCAGATTTTAGAAGAAGGGAAAGATTTTCCTCATCATTTTCAGAAACAGAATATATATTTTTTCCTCTTTGGTTTTGAATACCCACTTAGTTTGCTTCTTATGACTCCCTGCAAGCTCCTTTTTGGGTAGTATTTCATTCCTCCTGAAGGAGCAGGACAGCAGTCTGGTAGTTCGGGACCTGCATGGAACAGCCAGTGAAACCCAGGACGGACTTTGCCCAACTTCAGCTAGTTTGCCAATTGAAAACATTCTTGGAGCAAATTTCATTTAATGGCTTTAGATTTATATTCACCTTTATTATTTTTATAAATAACAAACATACCTAATAGTGTTTCCTCCTCTTATTTTCCTCTGTTGAGTGGGTTGGGTTGAGAGAGAATGCCCTCAAAGTCGTGCAACTGGCTTTCATGCCTAATGCAATAGAGAGACTGACGTTCATGTCTATACGACGCTGTGCTTGAATTGTGATCATGTGCAATAGTCTTACCTTTGACTCCTCAGAAACTCCTGTTGGAGCCGAATGTAACGTAAGAGCCATTTCACCAAGGTAACACTGATACTGAGTAGGTTGCCCTATGTTTCCAGTGTGATAACTCTGATGTATAAAGCTCTTATGCCTTGCATCCTTATGACCTCAGGATCATCTTCCCCAAATGGACACTATCCAAAGTGTGTGTGTAAGCTAAGAAGCTCTGTTGAAGATTTCTACCGTCATCCCACAGGCCCTTCTCTTGCCTTAGGGAGAGATTATACTCTGAGCCCAGGATAGCCCCTTTTCTGTTGATTTCTGGGAAGGCAGAATGGAATAGAACGCAGTGGTGGGTTTCAAAACTTCTGTAGGTGTGGCCTACTTTGTGGGAATTGCTTGCCAGCCATGTGACTGAGTGGGAGTGGCTGACAGTCATGTGACTGGGTGGGCATGGCCAACTTGTAAAATGTGGTGAAACTCACTTAACAATGCTCTTGTTTAGCAACCAAAATGTTGGCTCAGAAATTCAGGCATTCGAAGTACGCAAGTCTTAAAGCTGTCAAGTTACAAGACTCTTGCACCCCTAACCCTTTAGAAAAAAAAACCCAGGGGTGTTCAAACTTGACAGTTTTAAGATTTGTGGACTTCAACTCCCAGAATTCCTCCTCTCGCTCTTCATCTTGATGATGTGCAGACAGGTGGGGGGAGGGAGCTGGAATCGGTTCTAAATGGCACTGTAGATTTGTGGAACCTCTTCTATAGAAGAGGTTAGATATGGCAGGAACCCACCCCTGATAGAATGCAATGTATTGGACCAGCTGCATTTATTTATGGGTGGTTTAATTGACTGGTATTACTGAATGTGTTAAGATTTGATATGTAAAATGCCCAGAGTCTTTCATTGGAGTGGCATATACTGTAAGTGCTGTAGAGAGGTAGAGAATGGGAAAAGTGATAAATAAGTAAATGCTATAATTAAATAAATGTAACATCATGAAATGGTTACTTACATTTAGCAGGGTGATAAACTATTTCCAGACCTTACCTACAAAAATTGCCTCTAAGTGTGGGATCTGGAATCCTTTAAAAGCAACACAGAAGAAACTAGAGTCAGAGGACTAAGCAATTGACCATGATTTTGAAGGATAAACCAAAATTGCAAAGTGAAAGCAAGAGATGGCCAAAGTTTTCTTATCTCCAAAAAGGTATTAGGTAAGTCAGCTACATTTACATGTTTTATTTTACTTTTTCTGAATAGCATTTCCATTCAGTAGTTTTGGAACCACTGACCAGACCCTGTGGAGTTAGTTGCAAATTCTAGCAACCCACCAGATGTGGGTTGCTAATTTCTTTTACTACAAGTTCAGGCTTGTGCGCGTGACATTTCTGTGCATGTGCAGAAACGTCCAGGTGGGTGGGTGAAGCCTCCCACTTCTGCTACGACCGATCCAGGCCGAACTGGCAGCAACCCACCTCTGAAATCTACCCAGGATGATCTATGACAAGGTTTACTATAAACTGGACATTAGCAATATCTGCTATGGACTTCGCTGTTTATAGAAACTGCCCCTCTGTGCTATATTGCAAATTGGTTTGAAGGTTGCCTTCCAATTCTACATTCAACATAATGCAGTCCTTTTCCATGCAACACTATTTAAGTTATGAGTATGTAATTTGCTCTGCTAAGATATGCAAGAGAAACAAAGATATTGTCAACGATAGCAATACATTAATAATAAGAAATGGTGCACAAAGAAAAAACTAGTCTTACACTGAAAAAGTCAATGTAGGGCACTTGAACATTTCACGATATAGGTTAAAACATCTAGGATTGGGCAGTACATACGTATTCTAAATTAAGAAAAAGAATAAGAAAAAGGGTGGGTATGTAGATGTAGATATAGAAAGAGTAAATGAGAACACAGATGTCAGTGGAATTCTCTCTGTAATATAAATTATTTGTGTATCTATGCAGAGATATTTGATGCATATTCAGAGATCTGCCTAAATCATATGTTGAAATCAGTCTCTCTATCTCTCATCTTTCCAGCTACCACTTCTCCAACGGCCTTAATGTTGCTCTTTACACGCTGTCATTCGTGGTTGAAAGCAGAACCAGTCTAGAACATACAAAATCTGACTCTGTTCAAAAGACCAGGATTTCAAGAGCTTTGGGTTTGCCAGCCATTCAGATGGACATGCTGACAGGCCAGATATTGAGTGAATTATTTTTGCTACTTACTGACTGAGCACCTGAAGTGTCCCTGGGCAGCTCTCATTGAATGTGATGAGCATCTTCTGAATGCTGGCTAGTTGGCAGAAGCAGTGGACAAAGTGCTACAAGAATGTTACTTCTCCTTATGTGCTGCTGGAAGATAGATAACAGCTTTACCACAGTTCCGCCAAATATAATCAATATAATCTTCCAGTGGCCCTTCCAGAAAGTTCTCTGAAAATGGAAAAATGCAGCAGCATTTTGGGACAAACATTTTGTCATTTCTCAGGAATCCGATCAATTGACAGCTTCCAAATGGACTCAGGAAAATGCGGTGTGAAAAGAATGCTGCTGTGGGTTTTATTCAAATCCTTTGGTCCAATTTTCTCCTTGGGGTTTATAAAAATGAGTTTAGCAGAGACGGTTGTGTTTCACAGACAAGAAACATTTCGGAAGCCCAAATGATGCGGCAGTGAAATCCCAGACGGTTCAAATCTTTGAAGAACTATAGACAACATTAAATCCACTTTTATCATGCTATCATGTTACTGGAAAATCATGTTATTGGAAAACAGAGACCCGTAAACACGAACAGTCATGAGCATATTAAGGAAACAGTAGTTTCTGGACCGCATTCTTTTTTTAAAAAAAAGAAGTTTAGTAAAGCAAGCATTCTCTTGAACTAGCTGTACTCAGAATTCTTGAGACTGTGAACGACTCTTTAGGTTACTGTTTATGATTAGATGATCATTTATACATGTTGAGTTCAGTCTATGAAGAAAGATCTGGGAAGGAAGATGAAGTGGCAATACATGCCAAAGAAGAATTATTGGCAACTCAGCTGTAGAAGAATGAATGGTCAATTTTGTTTTGCTTTGGCATGGCTCCTAAAATTGTATTTTCTTCTTAAGTCTGAAAGTGACCCGAGATGAAGAGCTTAGGCTTAGAAATGAGGCCATTGTTCAGGCTGTGTTGCAACTAATGTTGAATAATCGAAGTGGACTAGTTTGGATATACCAGCTTTCACATTGTAATATCTTCCAGACAACCTTTCCCATCATCCTTTGCCAGTATGCTCATTGATCTTAGCCAACACATTGGAGAATATCAAACTGAAGAATGCCTTAACAATGATTCTGATTCATGTGAATTTTTTCTAACAGTAGACTGTTGTTTGGGTGGCAACGAGTATCTTATATAGAGTTTTAAAAATGTAATATAGTAGTTACTCCAGAGAGATACAATATATGCTTCTAGGTCTGTATATGCCATCTTTTGTCTCATTGTGCTGCTTGCCGATCAATATCTATAGCTTAATGTTTTGAAATAGATTGCTGATAAATGTGTTTAATATGCAAAAATATTTTAAACTTTCTTTCTGTAGACTGAGAAAATGCAGAAAAGGGTTTTTTATTGTTAAGAAGTAATGGGGATGCTTCTTAACAATAATTAATCATGGAACATCTTTCCATCCCTCTATTTATTAATTTCCTATAAGTGAGTAGCTAATGCTGATTCATATGGGAAAACAGATACGTTGCAGTGAGGGCAAAATTCAACAAAATGTAAACAAAACAAAAAAAATATGTCCTCCCCACCCAAATTTTCATTACCATATTGGCAGCTAGTTAAATGGAAGGTGATATTTTGGATATATTTCTCTCCACAAATTCCACCTTGTTTATTCTTCTGAAGCAGTTCAGCATAGAGAACAATTTGTTGTTTGATTGGAACTTTACAATAAAAGCCATTGGCTTTAGATAGGGATAATCAATAGCCATTGAATGAAAGAGAATCTGTTTCACTGTTTGAATGTATTCTTTTTTCCATAGATGTATTCTCAGGGTTTGATGCAGATATAAGGGGAACTACAGAATCGTATGTGGTTTATGATGAAGGTACTTGAAAAATCATTTTCCAAAATAGGTTTTACTTTTCTTGTTTTCTTCTAGAAATGCATTTCCAGAAAGATATAATGGGTTTCTAAGAATGCACTGATAGCCTAGACAGAACTCCAATCTAAATATGTCTAAACAGGAAAACTGATTTCCAAATTCTGATTTTATTGTCTCCAGGCCAAACAAAAATTAGCAGGTCTGCAAGCAGCATGACTTTCTGCATAAACATAAACTTGACAGACAGATTTGTGTGTTAAACAAAGTTTTAAATGACATTTGTTCCAACCATGTAGAAAGAGGATGGTGGAAGCAAATTCAAGAGCTGGGGGGGGGAGTACTGATTGCGAGTTAGCCTATTCATTGCTTTCTTATACCTATTTTTTATTCATGCTCATTTTTTAATATTAAACTTGGATAATGTCATTAACTTAATGGAGAAAATAAATAAACATAAAATTACAGACCAGAAGAAGTTTCTTAATCTTGGCTTAAATTGGCTTTTTGTCATTAAAATTTGGCATGGAGCTTTTTTGTTTTTTACACAACAGAAGGCAAAGCAGGTTAAAAAAGTCAAGAGCAAATATCCCGGTGATCTGTTTTGCTCCTTGACTTAATAATATTGACCACATTTTTGTGTCTTGTTCTTCCAGAAGTTGTGCCCTCTGGAAAAATATTACAATGCTGCTTTCCTTCACCAGTGGCTATCAGATTGGCCAAGGATACTTTTTGTTGTGTTTATTTTATTCCTTGGACCATTCAACTGAGAAATTTAAAGCTATCTAAGTAAACATTCCAAGCAGATGAAAACCATCTTATATGAATAAAGTTGTCTATAAAACAGATCACTGTAAATTAAGCAACAGTGGGACACCCAGGAGGAATCCCAGCTAACCGCACACAACCATCGTGAAATGCCAAGAACCCTATCATTGTAAACCTCTCCCCAATTATTAACTCTCTGTCTACTTGTAATAATATTTAGTGGAGGTCTGGACATGCACAGTATACTTTGGACTTCATTGTCATAATTCACAGATCAAAGGAGTTTATAGTGAAATAATTAAAATGCAATAATATGAGGTAAAGGTAAAGGCTCCCTCGCACATACAGTATGTGCTAGTCATTCCTCACTCTAGGGGGCGATGCTCATCTCTGTTTCAAAGCCGAAGAGCCAGCGCTGTCTGAATATGTCTCTGTGGTTATGTGGCTGGCATAACTCAACGCCAAAGCTGCATGGAGTGCTGATACCTTCCCACCAAAGTGGTCCCTATTTTTCTACTTGCATTTTTTACGTGCTTTCAAACTGCTAGGTTGGCAGAAGATGGGACAAGTAACAGGAGCTCACTCCTTTACAGGGATTTGAACCATGGAACTGCTGATCTTTCTAATTGACAAGCTCAGCGTCTCACCCACTGAGCCACCACGTCCCTATTGCAATAATATAAACATGTTTAAAAGTGCTATAAAAACAACATATGTATTTAAAAGGTGGCAGGAAATCAAAACAAAAACCATTTATGCAACATTCATTCAGGAGGATTTGGGTAAAGGAGTTTTTAGCAGTGATCTACAATATGTATAGTAGGTTCCTAATACTGCAGAGCATTCCAGAATGGAAGTTGTGGGTGCTCCATTACTGGAGATTTTAAAGAAGAGATTGGTATAGGGTCTCCTCCTCAAGCAGGGGCCTGGACTAGAATGGACTAGAGACCTCCAATATCTCTTCAAACTCTGTTACTCTATATTTGTATGTTAACTTAGAGAAGTGAACCCAAGATGCAAGAGAAGTTATCTGACCATATTAGTGATTATCTGGCGCTCTAGCAGTGAACACACTCTATTAGGAAAGGTCTTAATGTACTTGTAACACCATCTTAGTTTTACCAGCTCTATTGCTGTATATAAGGCCAGAGCCAATATAATAACACTGATGAGTTAATGTGTAAGGTGAGTCTCTTGTAGCTTTTATAACCAGACCCATATGTTTAACAAGATGAGGGGTCTAGTTGGCCATAGCATTTACCTGTATATTGGCCTTGGATCTTTTCTAGTCGCTAATCAACATTCCATGTCACTTCATGAGAAACTATGCTGAAATAGGGTGATCTGTTCAAGAAAGCATCTGGTGAACTTTTTCACTAAGCAAGAAATTCTTTCCAGTGCTACACTGTAAATTTTAAAAGAATGTCCATTTGTTACAAAATCTTATGAAACCCCACAGTTAAAAAAGATCAGTAACAATTGGAACAAATTTGAAATAGGATTACAAGGATGGTAAGAGTTCCAGAGAGTTCTGGGATCCAAGCACTATGAAAAAAACAGTTAAAGGATCCTGGCACACTGAGCCTACAGAAAAGAGGCTGAAAGGGAAACATGATAGCAGAAAAGCAAGTAGATTGTTCTCAGTTACCCCAGAGGGCAGAATTGGAACCAATGGATTAAAAATAAAAATAAAAAGAGATTCAGGGGGAACTTCCTGACAGTGTAAGTTCACAGTGAAACAGACTGCACATAAAATCATGAAATCTCCTTTACTAAAGGTCTTCAAGCAGAGATGCTGTCTAGGCTTCTTAAATAGAAGTATGGACCAAATAACTTTTCTGCTTCTTCAGTGACCTGTGACAAAGCTTGGGCACTCTTTAAACAAATGCATCACATTTTCTTTCTTTCCATTTTGTCTAGATTATGAGCTTTTTGAAACTACTTTGCCTCCATCCACCACCACTACCACTGCTACTGCTATTACCACCACTGAAGCATTGCCTGAAAACAACTTTCCAGAGTTTAGTGTGACAGGCACAGATCCTTTATCAGAATATGATTCTGCTGGAAAGAAACGATTTACTGGTAAGTCTGTAACTTCGGTTTAAAAACAAAGATTACCAATCCTCTAGTAAGGGCTTCTGAAACTAAATATTTGACTGTCCGTCTTCTCAGCAATATTATTTTCTTAATGGCAAACACGTTCTGTGCACATCAGCTGGGAACCATTTTCTTTTTGAGATCGTAATAAGAATCATAGTCAAATAAAGGAAATAAAAATACATTTCTCTACACCATTGAAAAAGTTACAAATTCATATCTTAAGCATTTTTCAGAAGGACTGGCATAGTGTATCTGTGAGCATCAGAACTTTTATCTAACCCACCTCCCTATAGGAATTCTCCTTCCCTGTGCATAAGATAAAGTAAAACTTTAAAATTCTGAATTCTTGCAATATTGGAAAATCTTGTGAGATTTTCATAATTTTGTGCAAGGATTACAAAATCTAAGGTCCTGCACTAGAATGCTGATTTTCCAAGACTGATAAAATCTCATGAGATTTTTCTGGTTTTGTGTACTTTCTTTTGAAATGTACATGTTCTTGCATGAGAGGACATGAAAATCTCTTGCAGTCTTCTCCCACCTAAGTTTGGAAATGGAAAAGGCCTGCAAAGGTTGTTAGCTTTTAATCAGCTCTGTTCCTTTTTGCACACATTTTCCCTAAACCAAGTAATTCAAACATTGTTGCCTTTTGTTGTGAAGAAATTATTCTGATCTTCATTCTGAACTTGACATCATAGTGCTCCCAATTCTGACACTCTTCGAAAGAACTTGGAGGAGAAAAATTGAGTCATTATCTGTTCCTTCTAAAAATAAAGCATATTCTGTGGTAAATGTTAAAGGTATTTTCTCCCTGGAATTGGCAAAGAGGAGGATATTTTTCTCAAAATCTGTACAGTATTCATCAGCTTCTTGAAAATGTGGAAATTATACAGTAACTGCTGTGCCTTGTTCCAATGTAGACGTTGGCCTATATGGGAAAAATGTATAAATAATTATTTCTGTCCAGTAAGCATCTTTCACCTGGCAATTCATTTCCCTTCTTTTAACGTGGGTTTAGCTTGCAGATTTGTAATGTATCATGTTGCTGCTCCACAGTCTTAACTCTAAACCTAATTTGAGAAAAGAGTGGTTGGAGTGAATAAAATTTCTTCGGGGTTTGTTTGTTTGTTTGTTTCATAGATGCAAACCTTTGTGCATAACAAAGAGAGAGTGGAAGGACATACCCATAGTTATTAAGTGATGGACATCACATTCTGCTCCTCAGTGTAATTGCAAGCCTTTGATTTTCTGTTTTATGCTCTGGTGCATAATTGTTTTTTAAAGTGTTTTATAACACAGTAAATGGCACACTCCTTGAATGTCTTACATCTATGAACAAAACAAATCTAAACTTGTATTTTTGAAAAATAATAGAAAAATGCTGTACTTCTGGATTAAGAACTGCATCATGTGAAAAAGGAAAAGAATAACTGTATCCAATGTTTATTATTATATCAGAAGATGATGCTTTGATGTTCAATGCCAAGTAGGGCGATTTCTCTAAAAACAAATGTTCTCTTTAAAAAAAGAGTTTTTAAAAAAGTTTTGCAACACAAGAGGAAATAGCTGAATTTTCTTTCTTATGACAGCATTCAGTAACAAGCTCTCTTCCTCCCTCTCCCTCTCCCTCTCCCCCTCTCTCTCTCATGATAGAATTACTTTCATTTTTAAAATGCAGTCTATATAACAATATGAAACTGCAGGTAATGTTTGTCCCCAGACAAATGATTTTTAGGTGGTAAATTTGAATCACATTGTTCCTTTGAAGAAATGTCTATCAGGCTATCAATAAGTCCTCCTTTACTCTCACCAACAGAGATTAGGTCATTTGGGAACAAAAAGCAATCTCAGTGCTTAAAAAATAAATGCACGCTTGGAAATAATTCCTCAAGAGTGACAAAATCTAATAAGAGTAACTGACATTTTTGTTATAAACATTTTATGGCATTCATGAGAGAAAGAGAAAAATTACTGTTCTAACAAGAACTGTAAACTCTGACAGAATAAATATTTCCACTGACTAGTGCAAAGAGATTTTTCAACTTCAAGCTGACCTTTTGAGGTAATATGTGTGTCCATTAATTCACAAGTTCTGTTTGCGTGAACCCTTCGTATTGCTATGAAATATAAAAGTGATAAATTGAGCTAGAGTAACAATATTCTTCATAAAACCTGGAAGGTGAAATTTGTGTCTCAGGAAAAAAAAAAAAGCAAACTGGCATTCTTGCCTGCTTGCTAAGCCTGCTATTTATTTATCTTCATTATTTCCGTAGGTTGCTGCTTATGGCTGTGCACACGGTACAGTGGTAAGCAGACTAAGCACCAGGTCCAAAGGGGGCACCTTGTCAGTGCTTAGGGCACCAGTAACCCTTAATCCGCCACTGACAAGATATGGTTAAAAACACACATCAAGATGGCAGCCATTAAAGTACAACTGAAGTCTCATGTGTTTCCTATGTGTGATGCAGCCAATCAGGGATCATTTAATCATTTTGCATTTCAGTTGTAGAGAGAGAAAAATAACCATAAAATTGGTTTAGGTGCATACTGTACCTTCTCTGCAGTATTCTGAGCATTATGATTAACCCTTAAGTACTCAGATTCTAAACACATATTTGAAAATATAGAGACCTCTAGTTGAGACTATCATAATCATAACCCTTGTATTGTCTGTTCTCTTGGCTTTTAACTATTTTAACAGAGGGTTCCTTTGAGATGCAGTCGGTATAAAGAGAGAATTGGAGAGAGCACACAGCCCTGGGTGTTCTGTCCCCCCTTCTCCGCTCGTTAACAGACGACAGGCAGACAAACGTAAAAGGAACTCACTTTATCAGTTCTCGGCTCAGACTGGCTGCGAGCCCAAAAATAAACATAAATAAAGTCTCTGACGAGATAACAGAATACCAAACAAAAACTCTTACAATGCAATGCACTTCTCCAAGTATCTCCTTGAATCAGGGTTACAGAAAGCAAATCACTTCTCCAAGTGTATCTCAAATAAACCACAACTGATGATCACTGAATGCATGAATGAATGTTGACTCCTGCAACCAGGGCGTGGCACCATCCATCCTTTTATCACCCGAAGACTCACTAATGAGCCCCAGCTGCATTGTTAAACTTGCATCCCGAAAAGACTCACAGAAGACTGCTGCTGAGTCACAACACCTGGGGGGCCCTGTACTAATTGTACAGGTATCTGATGTGATTTTTCCCTAGCTTCACCTGCTGCTTCCTGTCTGTTAGAAAGGTTATGTACCTTTCTAACTGGGGTCAGGTACAGCTAGATGAATCAGTTTAGTTAGAAGAATATCTGGAATGATGGTATTGAATGGATGACATAGGTCCTTGGAGATTCAAGATGTTGTAGGATGTAATGCAGAGCTATATTAACAGCATCACCTGCCAATGGTTTTCAGGGGTTTTCATAACTACAGATGTCAGAGCAACCAGCCTGTAATCATTCAACTCCTTGATGGAGGATTTCTTTGACACTGGAATGATAGTAGACTACCTAATTGGTATATAAATTGTATATGCTGATGCTTTTAAAAAAATGTAGATAGATAGATAGATAGATAGATAGATAGATAGATAGATAGATAGATAGATAGATAGATAGATAGATAGAAAGATAGAAAGAAAGAAAGAAAGAAAGAAAGAATATTCTGGTGCTCTTTTTTTTAAATCCAACATTGCACTTGCTTGCAACTTTGTCTAATATACAGAGCTTTGTAAATCCCTTTATTTGCTATACAGGTGTTTTAATACCCATTAAAACACTTGTATAGCAAATGAGGGTGCTTGGTGCTCTCTGAGTTTGGTTGTTTTCTTGCAGACATTTCATTATTCAAACTAGGTAACATCATCAGATAAATTAACAGGTAATTTATCCTAATTTGTAGTTTTAAAAACACACACACATAATATTCTTTTATATATGTGACATGTTTCCAGGGCTCATTATTCTAATCTTACAGAAACTTGCCCGTTCCATTCATTGCTAGAAATATGTGCAGTGGCTAAGCCCATTTTTGTGCATCTTTTAAATAAATCCCCTTAAATTGTTGTGTCCTTCTTTTGCAGAATTAAAATAAGTCTTTTTTTTTTCAATTTGCAAAGTTAGCAAATGATAGAAAAATAGATAATTCCTAAGTTTAGGAACTGTCTGGTATATTTTAACCCATTTTGGACTTTCAATTATCTTGGAAACTTGCCTGAATGTCAAATCTGAGTTTTCCTTTTACTAATCCATCCTCACCACAAACTTTTTAGACTGAATGGTCTCCCTTGTGATTTCTTCCAGCTCCTTATGTGACTTATCTAAACAAAGACCCAGCTGCGCCATGTTCTTTAACAGAGGCACTAGATCACTTCCAAGTAGAGAGCCTGGATGAACTTGTTCCCAATAACTTAAAGGATTCAGGGATGCAACCTCAGAAAACTCCTCACAACATCACCATAGTAGCTGTGGAAGGCTGCCATTCTTTTGTGATTGTTGACTGGACTGCACCTACGCATGGAGATCTGATCACAGGTACAACAATACTTGCTGCCATGGTTAGACTGGTAATGGAGCCTGAATTGAACAGAACATTTTCTTGTCTGCATTTTATTTTTCAACAAATTCCCTGATGTCTTTCATGGTATTCCAGGTTTCTTTCCAATAAGAAATAAATTTTGGTCTAAACTACAGAACTAATCTCTTTTTAAGATGACCAAAGTAAAAACAAAATCTTGACATATTTACTGAAATAATCATAATGTGAGGACAAGTCTCTGTGTTTTTTGAGATGCTTTATTGATTAATTTATTAAGAGGCTTTTTCAAAGTTAGGGTGCCACCATGAAAAGTCCCTGCTTCTTATAAATGTATATCAGACATCAACATCTGATAGTACTTGGAGAAGGGCCACATTTGAGGATACATAGTCTTGTATGTGTTCTATATTTTGCTTTTATAAATACTGCTAATTTAGAACCAAAATGCATAGTTTTACTCGATTGGAAAGTCTAAAAACTGCTAAAGAAGTAGAAAATTACAATGTTGAAGGATCCAATACCCTTAGAAGTCTAATATCACTTATCTATGGCCTCCACTAATACAAATTTATTTATTTGTGCCACCAAGACAATCTTGACTACTTGCAGTTGATGGCACAGTGGTTAGAATGCAGTACTGCAGGTCTAACTCTGTTCAGGCCTAGACTTCCCCCAAAAGCACAAGGCAGAGTCTTGGTCCCAACAAAACCACTTTTATTAAATGAATGTTAATTCTGTCATTCACATTCAGCAAGGCCTGGCAAACAGTCTTTCAAAATAATATTTATGACTAAGAGCCGAGGTGGCGCAGTGGTTAATGCAGCACTGCAGGCTACTGCTAGATCAGCAGTTCAGCGGTTCAAATCTCACCGGCTCAGGGTTGACTCAGCCTTCCATCCTTCCGAGGTGGGTAAAATGAGGACCCGGATTGTTGGGGGCAATATGCTGACTCTCTGTAAACCGCTTAGAGAGGGCTGAAAGCCCTATGAAGCGGTATATAAGTCTACTGCTATTGCTATTGCTACAAACCTTATCTATCTTGGAAATCTGCAACGTAAATATTTTCCAAATGAGATGCTGTGAAAAGAAAGACTGGGTGCAGAGTCTCTGAGATTCACAGACAGATCTTCACACTCTTGATATGAATCTAACAACAGGATGAACAAATTATTTCCTGAAAAAGCCCACTCCTCTTTCGCTCCTCTTTTATTTCCTATGGGAGGGGCCAATCACCTATTATTTTACTCCCAAGTCTACCCTGATTTCTGAGTTGTTCTTTTCTTCTGGCAGGTCGGCGCATGCACACATTGGGAACAGGCTCTAGCTGTTCCTCTGCCTCACTGCTGTCAAGCTCCATAGGCACCTGATCCCTGCCAGAAGGCCTTGGCCCCATCTCTGCCTTGGATGCAGAGCCCTCATCCAAGCCTTCCCCAGCCTCTAGGACTGGCCCATGTTCGTCCTCAACCTCCTCACAATCCAACTCTGCTGCCACTAGTGGGCCAACAAATTCACTGCTCACTCCAGGAGTTTGATTCTGAGCAACTCAAGGTTGACTCAACCTTCCATCCTTCCAAGATCAGTCAAATGAGGACCCAGATTGTTGGGGGCAATATACTGACTTTGTAAACTGCTTAGAGAGGGCTGTAAAGCCTGTGCAGTCTAAGTGCCATTGTGATTGCTATTGCTATTGCCTGGACTGGTCCCTGTGTTTTGGCAAGACTTTTGGAAGTGCTTTGCCATTGCCTTTTTCTGGGGCTGAGATAGAGTGACATTAGGAATGTGGACCTTGGGTTTTTTAAAGGTTTATAGGAGCCATATAATCTTTAGAAAAGGTACAGATGCTTTAATGAGTCAGAGAGCAGTGCTATGTGTGCACCCCTGCACATTTTGAAGCATTTTTTTGGGTAGAATCCAAAGTGTTTCACATCTTTATTGGACGTGGGAAGCACTTAGCCAGATAGCTAATGCATACTTGCATAATGTTGATTGAGCCCTATTCCCCACCTAGCTTTGCTGCTATCTCTTCTTAGCAGAAATGGGAATTCCCTCCAGCTATGAACATACTAATGAAATACTTTTGCCACATGATGCTGCATGATGTATTAGGCTGCTGAAGTACTCTGGGGTCTAATACATCCATGACATCTTTCTCTTGGCAGGTTATTTAGTTTACAGTGCATCCTATGAAGATGTCATCAGGAACAAATGGTCAACCAAGACTGCAGCAAGCACTAATTTGCCCATTGAAAACTTGAAGCCAAATACAAGGTATTATTTCAAAAGACATGCGATAACAAGCCTGATTTGGAATGGTGGGGTGGGAAATGGATATAAAAACATTAATATTTACAGTTGAAAGACGTCTTGGAAATCATCCTATCTAACACACACACACACACACACACACACACACACACACACACACACCAAACCCATCCTGCAATGCATTCATGGCTTAAACATTTGAAGTCAGGGACAGAGTACATTTTCATAAGTCTCCTAACTGTTATGAATCCAACTCAGTCACCAAATCTTGGATTTGTACCAACTCTTTGCTTTGCCACTTAGCTTTATCCTTTCACAAGTTACTAAAGATGCAGGCACATGTGGCAGGGAGACGTGAAAAAGCGGGTATTATTAAAACTGAATTTCATGAACTGAAAAATAAGTTGTGTTTGTTTTGTATTCCTCCTAACTAATTTACCCAGATGAATCCCAGATGAATAGGAGCAACAGTATCAAGAATCTTGATGAGCACAAAGATTTAGGCAGACTCAAAAACTTTCAGCATGGAAAGTTAATTTAAACTTGATTTTTGCCTCCCTTTCAGATGTATGCTTCAACACAGTAGCAATTTCTCCTTTGATCTGCTGTGTGTCCTACTTGACTTGCTGTGTAATATGTGTCAGGGTTCCAAATAATACACCCATAGCAAACATAACTCTGAGGCAGGTAGATTCCTCAAAGAATAGTTTTATTTGAATATATCATATTGGCACAGGCTGGTGAAAGCTGACTCTAGATGTTCCCATGGTTTTCACCTAATTAAAACTAAATGTTTTCTCCCTCCCACAAACAATCAGTCACATGGTCCAATCAAGGTGTCGTCCGGTTGCCTGGTAACTTCACTCCTCCTCTGACCCCCTGTGGAAATGTCCTTGGTTCCCAGGAGAAAGTATTTTGTTTTGGCTACAAACCCCAACTATCTCTGTTCCCCTCTCCCTATACCCCAACTCCAGTGTGATAAGCCTCAAAATGGCCTCGGTCAAGTCAGCTTCAGAATTGACAATTTGTTTTGCATAGCCCCTCTGTTTTTGTGAGGACTGGGTGATGCTGCAGGGTTTATTCCACTGGACTCAGTTATTCTGATAAATTTGCGGTTTGCTTCCTGTTTTCTTTAACCTTATCCTATTGTGGGGAAACAAATAGGGGCATATGACACCAATGGCATCACAAAAAAATATGTCATTTATGCATTTGCATCAAGGACTATGATGTCATAATGTAAATGATATCATTTTGTGCATTGTCATCTTGATATCATTGTGGCTTTTTATGAACACCACTTTTTGCGTCCTCCTTCCTACTAAAGCTCCAGTGCTATCAGCCAATATTCCCCACTTGGAGCTTTTCATTAGAGAAAGACCCTTTTCAAAAGGCAACTGGAAAGGAAGTCCAGTTTGAAAAGCACATGACCTGGATGATTGAGAATCTCCATAAATTTCATTGGAGCATTTTGTAGCTGATAGGCATTTTCCCTCTGATCCTTGTTGGGGCACAGTAATTTTTGCACCCACAGTGCTGAGAATAAGGCTGAACATCTGAGTCTAACAATACTCAATTGTGGGGAGGGGACGTTGTAGGCAAAGATGTTCATCTTTTAGAATCTGGGGAACAATCAGGAATCACAGCAACAACAAATTTAAAAATGTAGAAGTGACAGTAGCATATGCGGAACTCATTAATAATAATAAAGGAGATCATTTGTAGCTCAGGGTTGAAATGGTGCTCTCTGAGTTTGGTTCAAACAAGCTCAGAAAGCACCAAGAATCTATTTGTACTCAAGTCCTTTAGCTCAGTTCAGTGGTGGGTTGCAGGTAGTACGTCCTGGTATGGACATCCTGAAACCTGCCTGGAGCACCAGATACCATTCCAGTACAGTGCTCCAGAGGGCCCATGCACCCGCCTGAGCTCCTTACTGGTCTTTTAAGTCTTCGACGCTTCCGCGCATGTGCATGGCACATACAGCGCCTGCGCTCCACTCCTCTGAGCAGCTGGAGCATTGCGGAGGCTCGTGGAGGCGCTAAGACGCATGCGCATGCTGCACACGTATGCATGTGTGCTACACGCGTCCATGTGGATGCTGCCAGTTGGAAAGGGATCTGGAACCCACCACTGGCTCAGTTGTTTATATTTGCTAAACAAGCAGCTCCCACTCTAGATTATATAATAAGGAAACAGAATTTCAGGATAGGATTGAAGTCTGCCCTTTCTTTGACAGCTAAGTATCATCTGCACCATCAGTGCTGTGTTTCTCCCAGAACTCCCAGGCAAATCTAGCTCCTTATCTTGTGACTTTAAAATTGCTCTAAACCACTGTAAAATTTCTGCAATTTAGCAACTTGAACTGGGAGATTAAGCTAGCTTCAATCCATGTGTTCATGATTATATGCAGATTGTGAGGAAACTCTGATTCACAGAAACTGAGCTGCCTAAAGTGTGTTCCTCAGACTTTGTTGTGGTTCAAGCAGGAACCACTGCTTGAAGGATCTTTACGCTTATTTGTTCAATTGAGCTTTAGGCTGTTGCTTGGCTAAATAAAGTAAAGTATTACTTTACTAAATAAAATTAAGTATTTTACTGTGTACATTTAGCCAAGGTGGCGCAGTGGTTAAATGCAGCACTGCAGGCTACTGCTAGATCAGCAGGTCAGCGGTTCAAATCTCACCGGCTCAGGGTTGACTCAGCCTTCCATCCTTCCGAGGTGGGTAAAATGAGGACCCAGATTGTTGGGGGCAATATGCTGACTCTCTGTAAACCGCTTAGAGAGGCCTGAAAGGCCTATGAAGCGGTATATAAGTCTACTGCTATTGCTATTGCTATTGTATATATTTTAATATAGTCAGAAATAGATTAAGATATATAAATAACCATTGTTTTAATGCAATACAAGAGTTAAGATTTTAGTCTTATTTTATTATCCCTTGTCTATTACTATCCTCTGTACCTTCTAAGCTTGGCAACTGTTTTATATCTGCCTTCTAATACCTCAGATCTTGCCTACTTAAAATTTAAACTTAGCAAAATGTATAAAATAATCTGTAGACACTAAGGTAGAAGCATAAACACCCTCGACTTGAGCTTAATTCCTGATTACTCTTTCCTACCGACATTCATGGCAGTGTTACAGAAGTAATTTGCGGTGTTTTTTTTTCAACTTTCCAGTCTAGTCAGAAGCCCTGGAATTCCCTTTGGAACTCAGAATTATGATGGATTGTGATTAAAGAGATTGCTAAATCTTGAGCTATGTTGCAAACTGCTTAATCTATCAAGTTTAAAATACTTCGCCATAGTGTTTATGCTGTATTTATTTCTCTGAAAGGAAGAGTATAGTTTTATTTTTAATATAATTTACTTTTAAAATGGGTAGGGTTGTCTTGGCTATCCAGAGCATCTATAAAATTTTATTATTTTAAAAAGCTGCCCTTATTAAACAAAATCAGTTGCTTTCTTGTGAATAGAGGTCCCCCTCTTTGCAATTTTGTAATAGCAACTGAATCCTGCTTTATTTATTCAGATATAGGGTAAAATTCAACTTTAAATACTCCTTGAGTTTTCTTATTCTGCTATGATTCTTTCTTGATTCATTTTTATTTTTACAGTATTGGAAGGCAAGGAATATTGTGTCTAAGCTGATCTGTATTTTTTTTCTTTTTGGAAAACAGACCACATGATACATTTTAAATAATTAAATCAGAACTCTAGATCAGATAATATATTTTAGCATTTTTGTCAATTAAAATGAAAGAATTGTGTTTTTGCTTTCCATCATATTGGATCTCTGGTGATATAAAGTCACTATTGCTGAATTTCAGAAGTAGTAGTCAAGTCCAAAAGCAAATAGGAATTATAATACTGTGTGCAATTCAGTTAATTATATGATTTAGCTTCTAATGTTCTGACAGATATTTTTCTAACAACTCAATGTAGTTTTTGTCCTAAAATGAATCATTGATGTTGTCAGCTCTTTTTCAACATTAGTTTTTGTTTTGTTTTGTTTTAATTTCTCTTCAGGCCAACCTTTAATCTGAAGTCCTAGAACCTGGCCCTGAAATCATATCAGATTTTTCTGTACAACATTTAATTAGAAATTGAAGAGGATATTGCCAATGGGTGGCAAATTTGGGTGGCATTTTCTCTATCAAAGACTGTTCTTTAAAAAGATCAAATGGGAAATTATGGAAATCTTTCTCCAAAATTTCTATATTGATGAGGCTACTTAAAACACAAACAGGTACTTGAAACACCTGTAAACCAAAGATCAAGCTTAAAAAAAACCCAACAATACCACATATGTTCTTCTATTAAAATGTCCTTATATTGCAGTATGATTTTTGTCTATGTGCCTTCAAGTCAGTATTGACTCCTAGTGACCACTAGTGAAGTTTTTGGGAAAGATTTTCAGAGGTAGTTTGACATTGCCATCTTCCAGGAGCTGAGAAAGAGTGACAACTCAAAAGTTTATCTTTAATAATTTCTCTTACAATATGATAATTTTATGGTCCTTTCAAGGCCGTGGTTCTGAGAGTTTTGAAAGGACACCTACCTTTCATTTGGACATTTGAGATTATGACAAGTGTCAGTGTCAATATATAATTCATTGTTCAAGGAATGTACTTCTCTTTCTTCCAAACAATCTGAAGTGGCTGAGCATATACATGCAGGAGCAGCTGTAACAGCATTCAAAGTATGCAGAAGAAGCAATTGTTTTAATTATTTCAAGATTGGGGCTTCATTTATGTCTTTGCACTTCATGAAAAGCAACTTTTAAAGGCTTTGGTTTCCAAATTTTGGCATAGGTTTTTTTTTCTGCAGCTTTTTAATATTATGTCAAGTGCTGGACATTTAACAAAATAATATATTTTCCTACAGTTAATCAACAAGTTTCATTGCATGTCCTGCCATGAAATCAATATCCTTGGGGAAAAAAGACTTTTAGTAACATATTATTGTTGTTGTTTTTTCCTCAGAAATTGATTGTTTTACATTCATATTTTTAGTAATTTCCCCATGTCCTGACTAAATGGGTAAATGAATAGATGGATGAATACTTTTAGAATTTCATTCACATAACGTTATCCTGGCTTTATGTGCCCTGGTTAGCTAACAGTGCATGTAGAAAAACTGAGGGCTCAGTTTAAACCAGACATCAGTTTATCTTTCCAGCTCAGAATTGCTATTAAAATAAGGCCTGCAATTGGAGCTGCTCAAATTGACAAGGTGGCTTTTATATACCAGGGTTATGCAGAAGGATATTTTTATTCACCAGATTTTTCTTTTGCCCCCAACTCTTTGGGGAGATATTGATACATCTCCTTCCAAGGAAAGTATGGGCTAATTTATGGATGTGCCCATGCCACAGAATTTAATATGGCTGTTTAACATTTGATGACTTCCATCTGTCTTCGTCAACCAATTTCACAGAAAGCAAACATAGTGCTTGAGTTAATGCTGGATATGTAAACACTTCACCTATTGTGTTTCACCACTGTAGGCTCTTTGCTCATTTTCAAATTCTGTTGGTTCTTGCATGGTTTCATGACTGAATAAAACATTTTGATGAAGCTATCATTAGAGGTGCCTCAAAAAACAAGATGTATTTAATAGCTTTTGTGGAACTTTTCTGGATTCCTTCTTTAAAAAGCCTGTTTGGCATTTTATCTAATTTTATTACCACAAGCTGTTATTGTTTGGCCATTTTAATGGATGCTGTTTTTCCCCCTCTTTCCTTGATTTAGGTATTACTTTAAGGTCCAAGCAACGAATCCTTATGGTTATGGTCCTATAAGTTCATCCATCACCTATGTCACTGAATCTGGTATGGTGGTTTAATATAGTATTAAAATACAAAACATTTTAAACTGCAAATTCCTAAGAGGTCTGTAAGGGACGTGCATAAGAGCACCAGCGTGCCTACTATCCCTTTCCTACTGTCTCCATTTATTTGTACCCATTTATGTGCTCCTTTATATTTATATTTATTCCTGTTATCTTTTACATGTTTGACAAACTAAATAAATAAAAAAATTAGAGCACTGTCAACAAGAATCCAGTGGGTGTTAAGATTTCAGAATAAAAACAACAAATGACAACAGGAATGATCAAGGAACTACGGAAGAGGAGGAGAAAGTTCAGTTAGGATGTTAGGAAATAAAGACAGATTTGCCCAAATTGAGCTTTCTTCAGATATTTATTTCCAAACTTCTCCAGACAGAATGGCTATTGTTGAGAATTCTGGGATTTGAATTTCCACATTTAGACGGTACCAGTCAGGGAGGGCTGGTTAAGAATTGAACTAACAAAAACAAAATGATAAAGTGCTGACTGTCTCTGGCCAAACAGGAGTGAATTTGTGCTTCGGCTCCTGCTCTTTCAATGCAGAAAGCCAACATCAATGTTTTCTAACAGCTTCTCAGGTTGCCCAATGTGGATTTTGTCTTTAGTTTTTCTATCCTGATAATAAAGAAAAGGAATGGCAGATCACTTTTATTTTCTTCTCAGGAAAACTACATGACTCTTTCCATTAGGTCAGTGGTTCCCAAACTTGGCAACTTTAAGACTTGTGGACTTCAACTCCCAGAATTCTGGGAGTTGAAGTCCACAAGTCTTAAAGTTGCCAAGTTTGGGAACCACTGCATTAGGTTGTCAGAGGTCAAGCTCGGCACAAAGAAAAGTTTGTCTTTACCTTTTACCCTGATAGTGAGGTGAGGTGGGGGGGGGAAGTTAAATTAAAAAAATGAAAAGAGGAAATTCCATTTCTGTTCCTTGCTTGGCAAGACACTTACAGTAGTTTTTCTTTGTTTGTTTTAATTCTGAGCAGCTGAGTAATTGGAAGCAATTGTGTCTGTCAAAAAGATTGGGAAACAAATTTTCTTTTAGATTTTTCCCCTTCACAGCTGAAGCTTGTTTTCATTTCATAAAGCTGATTCTGTTCTTTGAAAGTAAAGGCTTTAAAAATAAATTTAAAATATGTCCAGCTACAAAAACATATTTTTCCATGTTATTTTTTTACTTGGAAGGTTTATCATAGGTAGGTCAGTTGGCACAATGTAACAACCAAATACAATGTGGTTGACACCTTAAAGTAACTCTGTATAACTCCAAGGTTATTTCCCCCCCACCCCCTCAAGATTCTTGAGTTCCTGACTTGGAATTCTTGTACATAAGCATATTTCAATTAATCTGGCTCCAAATCAACTCAACAGTTCTTGTTATGGATTTAGAGTAGGAATCTTTTGGGTAGGATGTAAAAATAATGTCCAATCAAGTACCCTCACATAGATCCTGGAAAAAGCGATTGAAGCCTTAGTTAATTAGCAGCTATATCTGCAAGGAAATCAACATGTCTACTGAGCAAAAAGAGCAATTACATCATTTTATAGCAAGTCCTTCCTCTTTTGGACATCATAGTGATGTCACATGCACATGAAAAGGGGGACATTTTGCAGCATGGTTATCTTGTTTCTTTAATCATCATGAAAGCATCAGGCGCCTGCAGGCACCTATGTTGATTAGACTGATTAAAATAACATTTTTAAATAGACTTCTACACTTACTAAATAATCATTCCACTAAACTAGTTGCAATGTACATTAAGATATAATTTTAATACCAGCACTTTAAAAAAGAGTCTAGGTGAAGGGTGTCAAACTCACTTCGTCACAGCATCGTCACGTGACAAATTGGGACTTTTTTCACTTTCATTAAACTGGGTGTAAGTATGGCCAGCATGTGACGCATCCGACTTGTGGGATGGGAGTTTGACAGCCCTGGTTTAGATAATACCATCTGTGGCAATGAAATGTGCAGATGTGGAGATTTCATTGTCAAAAATAGAATTAATAATAATCTCAAAACAACTGGAGCACCACGTGAACACCTTTGGCATTGATAAAATTGCCGTAAATCACTTGCAAAAGGTAGCTTTATTTAGAACAGTTTACATCCTGTGACAATACCTTGAATACCATCAAATTACAGTAGGCAGATAAAAATGCCAAATACAGCCTCAACATTTGGCTGACTATGCAACAAAATTTCCTAATTTATTAAACTTCTATCCTGCCTGACTTCCAATGACTGGGCAGCTTACGACAATAAAAGAAATTATAATACAATCAATAAAAATAAAGATAAAAGATGGCAAGCACAATGAAGAAAAGGGTCTCATGTTATAAGCACAAGTAAATGTAAAGACTTTAAAAGGAAAAGTAAAGGAAGGAGGAGTCAGAGGAAATATATATCCTAAAATATATGGACAAATTACAAAGGGGCAGCAGTCTTCTTCCTCAGAGATGTTAAGAGGAGTGAAGCATAAAATAATTTATTCTTGAAGTCCAAATGACCCTCCAATGTAGAAAGGCAATAAAAAACTGATGTTTTGTCAAGCTTTTGAAATATGTCAAACTGTTTTAATTATACTTGTTGCTTCAATTGATTTCTATATGATACTGTATGTGAGCCATTCAGAGTTTATGAAACAGGATATAAATTATACAAACCAACAAGAAGATTTAATAATAATACAATAGCAGATTTGGAAGGGACCTTGGAGGTCTTCTAGTCCAACCCCCTGCCTAGGAAGGAAACCCTATACCGTTTCAGACAAATGGCTATCCAACATCTTCTTAAAGACTTCCAATGTTGGGGCATTCACAACTTCTGGAGGCAAGCTGTTCCACTTATTAATTGTTCTAACTGTCAGGAAATTTCTCCTCAGTTCTAAGTTGCTTCTCTCCTTGATTAATTTCCACCCATTGCTTCTTGTTCTACCCTCAGGTGCCTTGGAAAATAGTTTGACTCCCTCTTCTTTGTGGCAACCCCTGAGATATTGGAACACTGCTATCATGTCTTCCCTAGTCCTTCTTTCTATTAAACTAGACATACCCAGTTCCTGCAACTGTTCTTCATATGTTTTAGTCTCCAGTCCCCTAATCATCTTTGTTGCTCTTCTCTGCACTCTTTCTAGAGTCTCCACATCTTTTCTACATCATGGCAACCAAAACTGAATGCAGTATTCCAAGTGTGGCCTTACCAAGGCATTATAAAGTGGTATTAACACATTACGTGATTTTAATTCTATCCCTCTGTATGTGCAGCCTAGAACTGTGTTGCCTTTTTTGGCAGCTCTGCACATTGCTGGCTCATATTTAAATGGTTGTCCACTAGGACTCCAACATCCCTTTCACAGTTACTACTGTTGAGTAAGGTACCACCTATACTGTACCTGTGCATTTCTTTTTTTGTTGCCTAAATGTAGAACCTTACTCTTTTCACCATTGAATTTCATTTTATTAGATAGTGCCCAATGTTCAAGTTTGTCAAGATCCTTCTGTATCTTAAGCCTGTCTTCTGGAGTGTTGGCTATTCCTGCCAGCTTGTTGTTATCTGCAAATTTGATGAGTTCCCCATTTATTCCCTCATCCAAATCATTGATGAAAATGTTGAAGAGTACTGGGCCCAAAACAGAGCCTTGGGGTACTCTACTTCTCTCCATGTAGATGAGTTCCATTGAGGACTACACGTTGAGTGTGGTTGATCAGCCAGTTACGAATTCATTTGGTGGTGATGCTGTCTAACCCACATTCTTCTACTTTATCTAGTAGTAGGTTATGATCTACCTTATCATATGGTTTATGGTTTATTGGGATTTATATGCCGCCCTTTTCCCTGAGGGGACTCAGGGCGGCTTACAACCACAGGGGAGGGGGGTGCAAGGTCAGAAACAGAACAATATGTGGACAAAGAAAAAATAATAAAACACAACTTTCATACAGCAATCAAACACTCGGGCGGGTAATTGGAAACCTATCCCCAGGCCTGCTGGGAGAGCCAGATCTTGAGGGCTGCGCGGAAGGTCTGGATAGTGGTGAGGGTACGGATCTCCATGGGGAGCTCGTTCCACAGGGTCGGGGCAGCAACAGAAAAGGCTCTCCTCCGTGTGGTCGCCAGTCGACACTGACTGGCAGATGGGATTCGGAGGAGGCCCAGTCTGTGCGATCTAATTGGTCGATTTAGGGAGGTAATCGGCAGAAGGCGGTCTCTCAAGTACCCAGATCCACTACCATGGAGTGCTTTAAAGATGGTCATCAGTATCCTGAAGCGCACCCGGAGACCAACAGGTAGCCAGTGCAGCTCGCGGAGGACAGGTGTAACGTGGGCGAACCGCGGTGCGCCCACTATCACTCGCGCGGCTGCATTTTGGACTAGCTGTAGTCGCCGGATGCAGCTCAAGGGCAACCCCATGTAGAGCCCATTGCAGTATTCCAGTCTAGAGATCACAAGGGCTCGAGTGACTGTTGTGAGAGCCCCCCGGTCTAGGTAGGGCCGCAACTGGCGGACCAGGCGAACCTGGGCAAATGCCCCCCTGGTCACAGCCGACAGCTGGTGATCAAAAGTCAGCTGTGGATCCAGGAGGACTCCTAAGTTGCGGACCCTATCTGAGGGGTATAAAATTTGACCCCCCAGCCTAAGCGTTGGTGTATTAGCCAAATTATTGGGGGGGAAGCACAACAGCCACTCGGTTTTATCCGGGTTGAGTACCAGTTTGTTAGCACTCATCCAGTTCTTAACGGCCTCCAAACCCTGGTTCATCACGTCCACCGCTTCATTGAGTTGGCACGGGGCGGACAGATACAATTGCGTATCGTCCGCATATTGATGGTATTTTATCCCGTGCCTCCGAATGATCTCGCCCAGCGGTTTCATGTATATGTTAAATAGTAGGGGGGATAGGACCGAACCCTGAGGTACCCCACATGTTAGGGGCCTCAGGGATGATCTCTGCCCCCCGACCAACACCGACTGCGACCTGTCCGAGAGGTAGGAGGAGAACCACCGCAGAACAGTGCCTCCCACTCCCACCTCCCGCAGTCGTCGCAGAAGGATACCATGGTCGATGGTATCGAAAGCCGCTGAGAGGTCAAGGAGAACCAGGATGGACGCATAGCCTCCATCTCTGGCCCTCCAGAGATCATCGGTCAATGCGACCAAAGCGGTTTCTGTGCTGTAACCAGGTCTGAAGCCGGACTGGAAGGGGTCAAGATAGCTAGCTTCCTCCAAGGCCCGTTGAAGCTGAAAGGCCACCACCTTCTCGACAACCTTCCCGATAAACTATATTGACGGCATTCCTCTGGTCCACTAATTTTGTCACTTTGTTAAGGAATGCAATAAGATTAGTCTGGCATGATCTGTTTTTGACAAACCCATGTTGGCTTTTGGCTATTACTTTGTTTGCTTCTAGGTGTTGGCTAATTCGTTGCTTGATTATCTTTTCCAGAATCTTTCCTGGTATTGAGGTCAGGCTGATAGGTCTATAGTTTCCTGGATCTGTTTTTTCCCCCTTTTTTGAAGATGGGAACCACATCAGCTCTTTTCCAGTCCTCTGGTAGTTTCCCGGTGCTCCAGGATCTCTGAAAGATATAGTTCAGTGGTTCTGAGATCTCATCTGCTAGTTCCTTCAGAACCCTGGGGTATAACCCATCCGGTCCTGGTGATTTGAACTCGTCTAGGGTAGACAGGTGCTCACTTACTATTTTCTTCCCTATTTCTGTTTAACTGTTTAACTGTTTATTTCATTTGTATGCCACCCTTTTCCCCCGAGGGGGACTCAGGGCGGCTCACAACTCAAAACAAGGGAAGGGGGGGATACAAACAACTTGACAAACAACTCAAAACAATACATAATTTAAAAGCGCAACAATCATACCATTCGAGATAGGGGCACGGTTCTTTAGCCCCAGGCCTGTCGGAACAGCCAGGTTTTAAGGGCTTTGCAGAAGGCCTGGAGGGTGGTGAGGGTGCGAATCTCCACGGGGAGTTCATTCCAGAGGGTCGGAGCAGCCACAGAGAAGGCTCTCCTCTAGGTAGTCGCCAGTCGACACTGGCCAGCGGATGGAATTCGGAGGAGGCCTAGTCTGTGGGATCTAATCGGTCTGGTGGAGGTAATTGGCAGCAGGCGGTCTCTCAAGTACCCAGGTCCAATACCATGAAGGGCTTTATAAGTGATGACTAGCGCCTTGAAGCGTATCCAGAGACCAATAGGCAGCCAGTGCAGCTCGCGGAGGATAGGTGTTACGTGGGTGAACCGAGGTGCACCCACGATCGCTCGCGCGGCTGCATTCTGGACAAGCTGAAGTCGCCGAATGCTCTTCAAGGGCTGCCCCATGTAGAACACGTTGCAGTAGTCCAGTCTAGAGGTCACAAGGGCGCGAGTGACTGTAGTGAGGGCCTCCCGGTTCAGGTAGGGACGCAACTGGTGCACCAGGCGAACCTGGGCAAATGCCCCCCTGGTCACAGCTGACAAGTGGTGTTCAAAAGTCAGCTGTGGGTCCAGGAGGACTCCCAAATTGCGGACCCTGTCTGAGGGGCGTACTGTTTGACCCCCCAGCCTGAGAGATGGAACACTTGGCCAATTAGTAGGAGGGAAACACACCAGCCACTCGGTCTTATCTGGATTGAGTACAAGCTTGTTAGCCCCCATCCAGTCCCTAACAGCCTCAAGGCCCTGGCACATCACGTCCACTGCTTCATTGAGTTGGCACGGGGTGGACAGATACAACTGCGTATCGTCCGCATACTGGTGGTATTTTATCCCGTGCCGTCGAATGATCTCACCCAGCGGTTTCATGTAGATATTAAACAGGAGGGGGGACAGGACCGAACCCTGCGGTACCCCATACATAAGCGGTCTAGGGGTCGATCTCTGCCCTCCAACCAACACCAACTGCGACCTGTCCAAGAGGTAAGAGGAGAACCACCGTAGAACAGTGCCTCCCACCCCCACCTCCTGCAGTCGTTGCAGAAGGATACCATGGTCGATGGTATCGAAAGCCGCTGAGAGGTCAAGAAGCACTAGGACAGAGGCATAGCCTCCATCCCTGGCTCTCCAGAGATCATCAATCAATGCGACCAAAGCGGTTTCCGTGCTGTAGCCAGGACTAAATCCTGACTGGAAGGGATCTAGATAATCGGATATTTCAACTTATGTTCCTAATCTGATTTTTGTGGTGCTGTTTTTGATAGGTTGGACTGTTTTATCCCTTTGTGTAAAGACAGATGCAAAACATGAGTTAAATAGTTCTGCTTTCTCCCTGTTGCTTGTCACCTTTTTGCCACTTTCACCCAGCAATGGACCAATTGTTTCCTTAACTTTTTTCTTGTTTTTAACATGTTGGAAGAAGCTTTTTTTGTTATTTTTTACTTTTGTAGGAAGTCTTTCTTCATTATGAGCCTTAGCTTTCCTCACTTCATCTTTACATGCTCGGGCTATTTGCTGATATTCTGCCTTAGTTATGTCCCCCCCCTTCCACTTTTTATACTTATCTTTTTTGTCTTTCAATTTGTCAGAGAGTTCTTTATGCAGCCATGCTGGTTTATTTTGGGAGCTATTACTTTTCTTCTTCATTGGTATTGTGCTAGACTGGGCTTTTGTAATCTCATTTTTCAAAATTTCCCAAGCTTCTTGAGTTGTTTTCCCCTTGAGGATTCTCATCCATGGAATTTTTCCCAAGCTCTCTCTAAGTTTATTGAAATTAGCTCTCTTAAAGTCCAAGACTCTAGTTTCACTTTGTTCTACTACTTGTGTTTGCATAATGTTGAATTCCAATATTGCATGGTCACTTGCCCCCAGGGTTCCTGTGGCTTCAACACCTTCTATCATTTCCTCTCTGTTAGTGAGAATTAAGTCCAATATGGCTGATGCCCTTGTTCCCTTCTCTACTTTTTGGGAAACAAAGTTGTCTGCTAGGTTTGTAAGGAACCTTCAGAAATTGCTTGTCTTATTTTGGCTGTGGATTCTGATTTTTTGAGTAAATCATTGAAACATTTCCTTGTTATTTTCTTACAGATAATCCTCTTCTTATTGTAAGACCACCAGGTAAGTTTCAGTTTTGCTTTCTGGTGCTTTGTCATTATCTCCTGAGAATGACCTAGATTAAAGTTGTGATTTAATATCTATCATGGAGGGCAGGCCAGGGGAAGGAAGGAAGGAAGGAATCAGTGGAAAGCAGAATTTGGAAGAGAATCCTCACCTTAAGAGCCTTTAAAGCATAAAGAACTTGGTTCAGTCCAAGAGCCACACTTGCCCTTGGAATAGCATTACTTGGGGCTGATGTTAAGTTGGGACAACTTCTTGACAGTTCTGTAACCATTGCATGAATGTACTGCAGTTACTCCTTTTTTCTGCTGTGTCTTTGTTTCATCCACCTCCAGTATCTGAAGAAGGCTCTTCCAAAGTAATATTTTCTCTTTTTCCCCAATATATATCAGCTTGACTTGACATGCTTCATTGATACATGGCATTCAGGAATTAGGATTTGTTCTGGTCCTATTGGCCATTTAGACTTCTAAGAGCCACATCCCCCTGCCCTCTGGTTGTATACAATAATGGACAAGCAGTAGGAATAACCTTGAGGAACCAGTCAGTGGTGGGGTTCAACTGGTGTAACAACTGGTTCCTTAAATGCGCACTTCGCTCACGCCAAACACATGCTCTCCTCACACACACTGCATTTGAAAACAGGTGAATAACTTATCTTTGACTGCAGCCCTGCTAAGTAAAACAGCTGAGGCCTTACAATCCGCTCTGCTGCGCCAATCACCTGGGCTTCAAACAAAGGAAATATAGGTCAGTATAGCGCAGGGACAGGCGAGCGGGCCCACCTGATCATCAGAGCAAACCGGTTCGCTCTCAGCTGATCATTGGAGCTACTGGTTCACCTGAACCAGTCCACACCAGTTGAATCCCTGGAACCAGTCCAAACCAGCTGGTTCCACTACTACAACCAGTGAAAAAGCCACAAGACAATGTTTAGATAAAAGAAAGTTGAATCCAGGGCAGAGATATAATTTGTGTGAGCATCTCAGACTCCCCTCCCCCTAGTTTCTTATAAGGATAGAGGGGAAACCCATTCAGAGTTGCAAGATTCTGTTACTGTAACCTTATCATAAAAGTGTTACTATTTATAACTCTAGCTTTTTTCTCTAGTCTATTTTAAAAATTATTTAAGGACTAGTGGATAGCACTTGATTGGGATCATCTGCAAGAAATCTACACTTTGTTTAATCCAGTTTATTATAATTAACTTAGATTAATTAAAATTTATGTATTGTCAGTATGGGGTTTTGATGACTAGAATGACTTTGTTATAGAAATTGCTTGAAACCTTTAGAACTGTAAAGCAAAATATTAGGATTGTATAATTACTCTCTGTGTAATTAGTGATTTTGCTTTCTGTCATGTTAAAAGTTCCAACATGACATCAAAATTTGAAGGAGTGGTTACACGCCAAAGAAACTCCAAAGAGTTTATCAGCTCTTGGAGTAGGGGAAGAACAGAATTCTATGTCTGTTTGTCAAAGTTAGTAAACAATATTTCAGGCTAGTGACTGTGGTGTGCTTGCTATAGTTCTAGAAGTGATTTAGATTAGAATATTGCAGTGCATCTTTCCTTATACAATTCAAGACAATGCCAGATTAGATTATTCACTTGACATTTAATACATTTTTAGCAGAATGTTATTGTACACTGGATTAGAATGATGTCTTGGAATCATAATTTGTTCCTGAGTTTTCATGTTTAATATTTAAAATGCAGAAAATGCCAAATAACTCTTGCAAGTTGCTTTTGAGTGCATAAGAGAAACCATATGGTTGGCTTCACAACCACAACTGTAGTGGTTTATGGTTGATTTCACTGGCACCTCTTTATGGGAAACAATGCTGCTGATGAACAGTGCAGGAATGTGGAGTGTTTGTGATCCAGATTCATTGTATAGGTCTCTTTCTTCTTGTCTTTTTCTCCTATTCCTCCTTTTTCCAATAACATTGTGGCTGAAATGCTAGGAAAAGTGAGAAGCTTGATGTAGACATTTCAGTCAGAGCTCAATGGGCTTATCTTTGCATGTTATTTCTCATTTGATGGGTGCTTATAGGATTATGCCTTTTTTAAGTTGAAAAGAATCTATTAAAGAAAAGGCAAATAGTGCTTTGGTAGGTGTTTCCCCTTCTTTTAAAATAATATTGTTCTGGTGCCATGGGACAACTGACACCAGTGTAAGAGATCAGAGAATATAAGGAAAGCTCATATTTTAGAAACAAAGGCCATTGTAAGAAGGCACTTTTATGTGCTATTATATCAGCTGCTAGGGAGCCTAGTAAATTAGATGCTTGAACTGGAAGTATTTTGTGCAAATTAACCTAATGAATTCCTGCATTGATGCAGGTAGTGGTTTCTCCCATGCACATCGACTACCCTGATTTTTTAAGGCTGAGAAGGCAATTCTTTGGTGGTTTTTTTTTGTACTTCAGAACTGTAATTATATAAAAAAAATTAGGAGAGTCAGTTGGTGCTTAAGTTTATATGTCAGAGCACACAGGTTATAATCACAGGTTGATTTCAAAAAGGTAGATAATTCCTATAATCTTTTGGAGCATATTGCAGAGTACCTGATTTTGTTGTGAATGTTTACACACTGAAGACTTTTCTGATTCGTAGTGCCCAGGTTGTGGTTTGGTATGTAACCATTCAGAATTTGAATGAAGGCAAATATATGTGTCCCAGGATAATGTTGTGGGATCCAATCTGGCTTGGTCACCAGGATCAAATCAGTGGTCCAGAGAGCTATTGTGAAGGAAAGCATTTAGTAATCTAGTTCCACTTATAACATCATGTTTACGTGATGTTAACTTCCAAATCGAAGTTAATCTGTTTTAGTAAATTGTGTACTAGTCTGGTCAAGTATTAACATTTAGTAAATTATTGTTGAGTTACTGTTGTTTAATATTATCACATTTCATAGTCAAGCTTTTAACCGGTTTTGTAGGTGGTGAACCTATCTGGATCCCATTCAATTTTAAATATGATCCCACATACTCAGAATGCAGTGGGAAGCAATATGTGAAACGGACGTGGTACAGGAAATTTGTAGGTGTCGTCCTTTGTAATTCATTGAGATACAAGATTTACCTCAGTGATGATCTAAGAGGTATGTATTTGGGTCACTTGGCAGTGCTGAAGTAAGATACAGTAAAGTCTGAAAAATGAACTGATTACTTTGCATGATTAAAATGCATCTGTGCTATTGGCTGGCATACCGTAAATAGTTCTGTTTTTTTCCCCTTTTTAATCCTATCCAACATATATATTGAAAACACTTTGGATTGTCTCCTGGTCTGGAGTAATCTGAAATTCTATTATTTGAATTCTCTATCCACTTTCAAGTGAATGAGATGCAGCAGGAAGAAAAAAAATTGCAGTAGGGTACCTTCCTAGCATAAGCTAGGGATAGGGAAAAGGGATACCTTTCCTCTTTCTTGTTAAAATTGTGGTTTGGGTCTTCCTGCAAGAGAAATAAGCCTGTGTCTTAGTAAGCTATTCTGTCATTCCATAATGCTTTGCTTTGAACAGTGCTATGCCCTAAGTAGGATCATTCAAGACAATGGATTTGCACTTTGCTGCATAATGCAAAATAGCAGTTCAGTCTCAATTATTTCAGTTAAATTTACCACAGTTTTGGAAAATTGGAGATTTCTCATTTCCTCACATCTTTAAAAATCAGAGAAACACTACTTCATTTTCATAAAGAGATGCTATAATATTTTAACTTGGATCTAAATGGAGTCAGTGACACATTTTTTTAAAAAAGAAACATATCAGAACCAGACCAAGGATCAATAATCATGTTTTAATTTTTAAATCATTATAGAAAATTTTAAATGGGTTATTTTTAGGGGAAATGCTTAAAATAGTATGCATGTACAGTAACTTAGAAGTGGTTTTTTAAAAAGCTGTAAGCCCTAAGGGTTTACACATGGGAAACAAAACACAGTCTGGGAATAAACTCATGTACTCATCTCAAATTGTAATTCTCAGACTCGGTTCAGTTCAGGGAGGGGGAGAAGAGTATTTCTCCATGCATTCATGTATGGCTATTTGTACTATCTTCTTCTGTTTTATGTGGAATAAAAATTCTACTACCTCATTTTAGTGCAAGTTCTTAATTATATACATATGAATTGTTCCTAACACATTGAAAAAAGGTAACCACAATACAAAAAGACTGCTGCCAGCCCACTAGCAAATGTGCCACTTGAAGGCAAGGGAACTTCAACTGTGATTCTCAGCCAACTATTTTTGACCGAATGCAAGAATATTGGCAAGAACCACTGGTTCACTTTCATACTGTGCCAGTGAATTATTTCACTATAATGCTACTATTATTGCAGAAATTCATAAATGTAATAAATAAGCTACTACCAAGGAAGGGACAGAAGATTCTTCCCCTGGATTTATACTAGTCTTGGCTGCAGCAAAATCATTCTAAGTGCTTTACACCCTCCTTATATTTTTTCCAGATACATTTTACAGCATTGGGGATAGTTGGGGAAGAGGTGAAGATCACTGTCAGTTTGTAGATTCACACCTGGATGGACGGACAGGACCTCAGTCCTATGTGAATGCTCTTCCTTCTATTCAAGGTAAAAAAAATGCAACATTAATTTGAAGGGGCCCTGGAGATTTACATTGCATACAAGTTGTAAAATAAACGCAGCTTGTGCCCAGTTCTCCAAAAACTATTAATTTTTAATGCCTAAGTTGGACTTTCTTGTCCCAGGTCACTCAACGCATCATCAAATATGTTCAGGTAGTTCAGTATTAAAAGCCAGTCTTCCCACAATGTGCTCTCCAAATCTATTGGGATATTAACCCCCAACTAGCAACAGAATTAGAGATGGAACATATTAGCAAAGCATCACGCTGGGGAAGTTTAGGGCAAATAATTTCATTTTCAGTCTAGGCAGTGACTGGCAGAATTTTTAGAACCCTTGGCATTTTAGCACATAAAAGGAAATAACTTAATTAATGAAATTGTGGTTTCATGCTGTGCTTTGCTTTCTATGCAAGAGTCCAAGTAAGGTTGACTATGGAGAAGAACCACAAAATACACTGAAATAATGGACCTTAGCACAGAAGGCAGCATTTCAGGTAGCCCTCCATCTGTGTGAAAAGGAGTGCTGAGAATTTATTAGCATTTTAAAGCATTCCACTTCTTTCTATAGGCTTTTTCTCTTTTGTAAAGGAGTAAATGCTAGCACTGATATGTCAGCCTTCTTGGTTCTCTTCTTTCCATTGGCCACCTCTGAGGTACATATTGGCTCTGCAACTTTTTTCAGATTGCAGGAAAATGCTATGATCTGCTAAATCACTAGTGTAATTTGTGTTTATGTGGCAAGAGCCATTCCTACTTTAATAGAAAAGACATGAAAGCATTATTGGCATTAATGGTACATCAGAACAGGACAGGTGTTTCTGCCTATTAGCTTAGAATGAGTCCCACTGTCTGTCCAAATTGGTATATATTACTGTGGGTTGTTCTAATTCTCACAATAAGTCAGACAGTACTTGGAATATAGCCACTCAATGTACTCAAGCAGTTTTGAAAATGGAAATGTGGTTATGCAACATAATTCTCTGGCCCTAATCTTGTCAGGTGCAAGCAACCAGAGCTACATGTGAAGGGTAAATGTTAGCTGCTTTATTCTATTCTACTTATAATACAAAAATCTTCTCAGACTGCTTACTTTCTCTTGGGAACAAACAGATAAGGTGCCATGGAATTTAGGAAAAGTTAGTCTTTGAACTTTTGTGGATGCGCAATGACTCAAGGCTAATTCTCTGCTTGATCCCTCCCCTTTGCCTGGCTGGTAGTTTTCCAACAGGTTCTACAATTATATAAGGAGATCTGTATGGTAGATTGATAAGGTATAAATATAAAGATCCATCTGGCTTCAACAGCTTTCTTTCAGATTTGAGGTATAAGACACCACTTCTTGCAGTAGACAAGAAAGAAAACCCAAACAATGGAATAATGAGTGAAAGAAGTTCTACAAGTCAGAAAGAAATTAGGCTGGCCCCACACCAATCCTATTTGTTTCAGAAAGGGGCCTTCAGTCAACAGTAAAACTGAAAATCTGCAATGTAGAAAGAGAAGTAATCAAAGAGCAAGTGAAGCACAGGATTATTGTTGACAGAGGCCATGCAGCAAAAAAGATGAAGAGGAAGAAGAGTTTAATGCCAATAAGAAAGTTCACAAAGAGAATTACCGGCCAAGAAATTGTATTTCCCTTCTACTTCAAACCTTCTGTATACAAGCAGATCAGAAAGTATTGTATTTAAGTTTTTTCTAGAATAGGATAAATTACATGCCACAAGGAATAACACAAGGGGACAATGGGGTGTTTTTGAAGAATGCTCAGCTAGCAAGGTGTATCTCACTTCTTTTCCTCCATCTTCATTTTCTTTAGAGTAATTAAGTTTAGTAATTATTGAGCTAAAATTAAAAGATTAATTAAAATTAATAAAGTGATTACATCCCTCTGCTACTGTTAAGATACTAACTTCAATATTTTGGTTCCTTCAGGTTATTATCGCCAGTATCGGCAAGAGCCTGTATCATTTGGACGCATTGGATTTATGACACCCTATTACTACGCGGGCTGGTATGAGTGTGGTGTAACAATTCCAGGGAAATGGTAGCTGTGCTGCGATCCTCTGCAGAGCTTACTCACAACTTTTGAATAGCTACCATTGGAGGACCTGTAGCAACTGCATCTGGGAATGAAAACTCAAAGAAGAAACCCAAGAAGCTCACTGGAACTCAATGATGCCCTTATCTCAACTCAATGGTGCTGCTTGGTTATTTTGCTTCAGGACATATATAGGATGAATTTGGGGATGTCCTGCCTTTTTCTCCTTGGTTGTAATAGGCCTGGAAATGTAACTGAAATTGAGCAGTTATCTGTGCTCAGTGAAGCCTAATATATTTGATTAACCACACAGAAAAAAATGGAATTGTGATATATCTTGCAAGAAGATGACTTAAGCATGCTGTGCTTGCATTATGGAATGTTAACCACTTTCCACTGCTATTAATAGAATTCTTTGTTGTTATCCACTTTGGGTTGTGAGCTTCAGAATGTTGGCTTACAGCTGCACTATGTTACAAAACTCCCTGAAAACCAAATGGAAGGGTTGCTCACAGCTTCTTCTGGGGGTTTGCACAAGGCTGAAAAAACTACCAGGTCACACTGTAAATTCAGCTAGCACAAACAATCAACAATCAGTACAGCCTGGTGGCAGAAATACTTTTTAAAACTGAGATTTTGTAAAGAAAAGAATTTAGATAAATAATGTTTATGGGTTAATGTTTATGTAAAAGGTGCTATTCATAACAAATCTTCTGAAAATATTCTGTGAAAAATATACTATGCACAATACATTAATCACATATGACTCAGGCTTTTATTCTTGTGGATGATGTTGAACTCTAATGAAATAGAAAATGTAGAAAAAGAAAAAAATGGAAAATTTCAGCATCAAATTCTGAACGTGGCATGTTTCAGCAACAGAGAATCCATATTCTTGGTCTGTCCATATTCTAATGTGGCTGAGATTCTAATATCAGTATAAATTTAAATAAGCGTACGTTAAAAGTACTTTAAAGTACATATTTTTGGCAGCTGAAATCACAAATTTGTTTAAGTGAAAGAGAAAAAGAGTTTGATTTCAGTGAAACCACAGGCTGCTTAATCTGCCATATTATGAACATTTGCATAAAAGAAGGCTACACAAAACTGTAATGTCACCTCTTTCTTCCCTTGCCCACATAGCCTCGGTTATACCCTCTCTCCCATGGTGGTTATTTTTTAAATACATATTAAATGCAATATAACATATAATATCACAACTAGTACACCCTGTCCCCCGGCTGCACAACATGTGCTTAAATTTGAAAATTTAGATAAATTGAACATCAAGTCTTCAGTTGCTGAAACCTTTTCAGACTTTTTCAGACACATATTTGATTAGCCTAAAAATCAAATTCTGAGAATGAATTCCATGAACCTGGTAGATTTGAGGCTTATTTTTCATGAAGAACAGTATCAAGTTACTTTTGAAGAGATGAAAGTTTCAAAACAGTTCATAATATGTATTGGAGATCACATGCTTCAAAAGAAGAAGCAAAATATGAGAGCTTCAAACATAGCTTGAGTCACTCAGATTTTGAGTATCTCGGGTTTTTTTTTCAGAAGCAAAGCCCCTCACCAACAATATTACACAGACCTGGGCATTTTGCTGCCTGCTGGCCATATCTGGCTGTCCCTGTCTGGCTTGTAGAATCAGTGGGGCATCGGCAGGGAGCGGGTTGGCATCAGCAGTGTGAGCTAAGTGGCATCGCCATTGGCAGGAGATGGGGCATCAGTGGCCCTCCACAATCCCAGTTGCTCATGTGACCACTTGGGAAAATTAATTGCCCACTTCTGACTTAACATATAGACAGATATAATGCAGGACTTATTTTCACATTTTAATTTATGTTGCTAACATCCTAATCCCATTAGTATGGTGACACGTTACTTGCTCTTTAAGAAGAGATATTTGAGATATTTTGCAGTTCTCCAGTGCACATGTGGAACCAAGCTGTTTATGTCACATCCTTCCTGTATAACCAAATTGTTAAAAATAATGATGTAGCTCTGCTCAGATGAACCATATGAAGAAACAGAATTCTCATATGTGTTTAAAAAGAACAGGATGCAGATACAGCTGTATAGATACCAAATTGGTATTTTTTGCTCTCCAATTTGCTATGCAGCTTTTTTTAGTAGGCTGACAATGCCTTGCATATTTAGACAGAGCGCCTCCAACATAGCTGGATGAAAGTGTCTTCCTTCCCTGTACTTCCTTTCCATTCAATATGGAAAATCTAAATAGAAAGTATAATTTTCTTGCATTGCACAATTGTGGCAGTGTTGGTTGATTACAGTCATTCAACATCATGCCAAAATTACAGTAATGAGGACAGACTTTACATCTCTGTAGCATTGGTTGGGTGACAGTACATGATGTTACAAGTAATCAATAGGAAAGAGTGTACCTTTTTGTACTAAATAATACTTCCTGATACCACTTTATTGAGTAGTGTCTCTCCATTAAAGACCAAAAGTTTTGGGAAATAAAGCAACTGGGAAAAAAACTTGAACACCATTAATTTTAAGCCAAACTTGCAGGTTCTCCCAGCAATAAACAATAAAGAATTGGAAGTAGCCACAGAGCTGGATGTAAATAACCAATTTCCAAAGTGTGACAAAGTTTGTGGTTTCCAGGCTTCCGTGTCTATGAGCCCCATTTGATATTGCCAATGGACAAATATGGCTACTATATGAAAACACTGGAAGGCATGATTGTTTATTATTATTTTTGGTTTATGTCCATAATTTACATATTGGATTTTACTTTCCACTTATCTCCATTAAAACCAGAATTGCATATTCCAGATGGTGTTTCCTGTGCCAATGAAGTATTTTTCTAGAAAAAGATAGTTGAATGTTTGTAAATGCAAACATTAGGCCTGGCACCAATATGCAACACTCTGATAAAGCAACTCAGGTTTTACAGAGCCTTGACATCACTGATAAGGCCTTATTACTGATGCATAGGATTAACCCTAACCGTAGCTCTCGGGGGGGCATTGTGCAATGGCAGACAAATCCCCCCAAATAAGGCACTGATAAATATTTGCAGTATTCTTCTTGATGTGGTTGCCAGGTATGTTTTCATGGGTGGTCCTGAGGAAAGCAGAGAAGAGCGCAGAATGATATCTTGAATGATGCCATGGTGACTTGTAGCCAGAGCCTCTGTACAAGATTTGCTAATGTAGGAAAATGTCTCCTTCAAAGCAGACTTTATTGATTGTCTGTATAAACTGGAATTCTCTTTTTGGAACATAAATGGTGCATAACAAGTCACTACTGTAATCCAAAAGTTCATGAACTGTCCCAAATAGGAACATCTGAGCTTTTTTTCTTGAAAATCACTAGAAAGTTTAAGTCATGCAGGAACTGGGGAATTCTGGGAGTTGAAGTCCACATATCTTAAAGTTGCCAAGTTTGAAAAACAATATGTTCTCCAGCATGTGAAACACTCATAGTTAAGTGCTTTCTGGCAGCCTCCATTGGAGAACTATAATTGTAAAACATCCCTGAGTTGCTGAGACCCTAAGTCTTACCAAATAATCAACCAAGTTGGCTATACTTCCAAGAGAGATTGGCTCAAGGGATCTCCCCATTTAAGAAACCAGCAAACACTTTCCATTCAATAATGTTTTTCCAACCTAGACAGAACCTGTTTTTTTTTTTTTTTTGCATCTGCTGCTTTTGGAGTCCAGTGCAAAATAAAAGAGTAAGAATTCTGGGTTGAAAGTACAATAACAGTGGCCACTATGTAAATTGTGGGAGTCAATAAGCAGCACTAATATCCCGGCACAAGTGAATAGCCTTATACCTGTCAAACAGGCAACAAGTAGTCAAAAGAGGGAGCACCCTATGAAACCCGGCACCAGTTAACAGTGGTGTTCCCCAAGGCAGCATTTTAGGACCCACACACTTTCTGCTTTACATAAATGACCTTTGAGATCATATTATAAGCAGCTGTGTCCTCTTTGCTGATGATGTAAAATTAGTTAACACCACCGATAATGCTGCCGCCCTACAAAGTGACCTAGACCAGTGTTTCTCAACCTTGACGACTTTCAGTCCTGTGGACTTCAACTCCCAGAATTCCCCCAGCCAGCATAGCTGGATTCTGGGAGTTGAAGTCCAAAGGACTGAAAGTCGCCAAGGTTGAGAAACACTGACTTAGACTATGTGTCAGAATGGTTGCACAATTGGCAACTCCAAATCTCAACTAACAAATGCTTTGTACTACACATTGGCAAAAAAATCAGAACACCAAATACAAGTTGGGCAGAAATGACCTCATGGACGACCGTCACTCTGTTAAGGACCTAGGAGTACTCATCTCAAATGATCTAAGTCCCAGAGCTCACTGTAACAGCATTGCTAAAAAGGCATTAAGAGTTGTTAACCTAATTTTGTGAAGCTTCTTCTCCAGTAACATTGTACTGCTAACTAGGGCATACAAAACCTTTGCCAGACCAATTCTTGAATACAGCTTGTCTGTCTGGAATCCACACTGTATATCGGACATTAATACGATTGAGCCGGTCCAGAGGTATTTTGTGAGAAGAGTACTCAACTCCTCTGCTCACAACAAAATTCCTTATGCCACCAAGTTCTAAATCTTGGGCTTGGACAATCTGGAATTATGCCATCTGCAGTCTGACCTAAGCATAGTACACAAAATTGTCTGCTACAACGTCCTACCTATCAACTACTACTTTAGCTTCAACCACAATAATACACAGAGGAAAACAATAGATACAAACTCAAGATAAATTGCTCCAAACTCGATTGCAGAAAATACGACTTCAGCAACAGAGTGGTCAACACCTGGAATGCTCTACCCAACTCCATTGTTACATCCTCAAGCCCTCACAGTTTCAGTCTTAAACTGTCTGCCGTGGACCTCACTCCATTCCTAAGATTCTCTGTAAAGGGATTGTGCATAAGCACACCAGCGTGCCTACAGTCCTTATCCTACTACCCCTTTTATTTGTATTCATTTCCTTTGTTCATGTCCATTTTTATACTTATACCTTCTAACCTGTACATGTATTCTATCGCAACTGATTTTTATTTCTTCCACCTTTTCTAGCAGCATCCTTGGGGGGGGGGGGGATCCACTTGGAATATTCATCATTTTTCCAGCCAAGCTATTTCCTGCTATCTTCCTGAATTTTATACTGTGAATTTCGATGCATTCAATATATGAAGACAGCAGGCCATTTATCTCAACTACCAAACATCCCCAGTGTACTCTGTAATGAAATGACTATACTACAAAAATTCTATTTCCTTTTGTTTGACAGTAGCCTTTCTGGAAGACATTGCCTCAATTTATATATTACTAATGGAAACAGCAATTTCTCTTGAGTTCAACTATCATTCTGATTGTTTTCAGGCCTCTTTGCAACCATACTCAGCAATATTTCTTACTTTCCCTCTCATCACATCTTTCTCTAAAGAGACCATGGGAAGCCTGCCATTTAAGATGATCTCTCTATTTTCAAAGATATGGGATCTATGGAAATTGGATTGGAAACAGACTCAGCACTTGCCCATTTTCCTTAGCTTCTTTGAAGTTTCAGTATTGTGTCCATAAGGTCTAAAATAAAATAATTTGAAAATATTTGGTCCTTTAGTAATCTATACTCTACGTCTGATATTATGAAGGATAAATGTTCTCTGTTTGAGAGACATTGAAATCTTCCAGTTGGAGATGCAGTCAATTAATTGGGTTGGATGACTAGCCACCCAGAATCACCTTGTAGGGGAGATGAGCAGCATAGAAATTTAATAAATAAAATAAATAAATTCTGATATTCCCCAGGGCCACTGGGTGCTAAATCTATGTAAAAATGCTGCTTCAGAAGTAGCCATTTCTGCTCTTGTTTTGGAGAATATTCTTTGTTTGACACACTTCTCAGATTACATTTAAAGGTGGTGTAGGAAGTTATCACTCAGCTCTCTCCCAGAAAAATGAAATATCCTAGGAAATGTTGAAAAGGCAGAATATCTCTCTGGATGTGAAAAGAAAGAAACATGTTTTAAAAGACAGAATAGCTGCCTGTAGCTTCCTGCCCATCTCCACTTTGTCAATGGGCCATTAAGAAGGCCAAGCTAGTCCACTTTATATAATAAAGACTTCTCCATTTCAACTGCAGGGGGATGGGATTAAGGAACTTTACCCAACTGACCACATGGCATCTGAGAACTCAACCAAACCTGGATTCAAAACACAGCCTAAAGAGTTGCCCCAGCATGGCCCCATGGGAGTCTGACAACCAATCAGAATACATTTCTTACACAGGAACAGGAAACAGAGAGGTGGGACTAAACAGGTTATAAAAAGCCTAGCAAGCCCCTCCCTCAGCCCTTCTCTTCTTCTCCACCAACATTGAAGCATGTGATCACCTTTTCTGTTCAGGACTCAAGCCATGTGATCCTCTCCACAATAAACCATCTTTTCAAGCAGCCTCCATGTCTCCAGTGTCTTTTTCTCCACTTGGCGCCGAACCCAGAAGGACATTTCTTTCATCAGTGGGTTGCTGCTGGTTCAGCCCAGATTGGCCGAACCAGTAGTAGCGATGGCACAAGGCTCTGCCCATCTGCCCAGACTCTTCTGGGCATGTGCAGAAGCGTCATGGGCAAGCGGAGGGTGCACGGGAATACACCTGAACTGGTAGTAAAAAAATTGGCAACCCACCTCTGATCACATTAGAGCAGGGGTGTCCAACCTTAACAACTTTAAGACCTGGGAACTTCAACTCCCAGAATTCCCCAGTCAGCCATGGGAATTCTGGGAGTTGAAATTGACCAGTCCCAAAGTTGCCAAGGTTGGACTCCCCTGCATTAGAGCAGCATTCTGGCCTCACTAAAGGAACACAGGTATGGAATTGCTAGCCCAGTGCGACAGCATGAGAAACAGAAGGTTTTGTCATTAGAGAATACAGGTTCACATAGAGTTATCAGATTTTTGAACAGGCAAAAGAGGAGATTGGCAATTGGAAAGAACAAATGCGGAAAGGAGAACAAGCAACCTGTTTAATATTTATATTCACAGGAGAGGAAGGGATTACAAGTGAGTGGGCAGGCACAAAATGTGGTGACATGGACTATGCAATTATCATTCACATTGGAAGCAGACATAGGAAAATTCCTTTAAAGTTGATTTGGATTTGGTAAAAGAAGCTATTTCTCTCTCAATTTCTATTTGTCCTTATATTTTTCCTGGTTAGCTTATATGTTTTCTTTCTCTCAAGTGGGGAGTTCAGCTTGAGAGGAATGTGCTAAGGCCAGTTGGGAGACGAAAGCCTTCAGCAACTAACTGGTTAAATTTCAGGCAACAGCCCAAGACAGCAATGGGTTACTTAATCAACTAATTAAGGTCACAGAGCAGAGCTTGTTAACTTATGGTTAGCACTTATTCTGGAAGTGCTACACCTCAGAGAAATGCAGCTCAGGAAGAGATAAGCTTGTTAAATACTCAAAAATTTAGACAAGTTTTTTTTAACACCATATCTGTCAGAGAACATGAGGATATGCTCTTCTTTTGCCAGATGTTTGATAACCCTGGATGCACAGGAACACTTACTACTTTGTTTTAAAAACAAAGCTTGATGAGATGTATGCTTAGTTCTGGACCCCAGTAAGATTAAATAGTCAGAAGAGAAATGGCAAAAACTTTGGGACAAAACTACAAATTGACTATGGCTTCAGTTTACAAAGAAAATATTTATAAAATGTTTTAAAGGTGGCATCTGACACCTGCAAGACTGGCAAAAATGTTTAGTAATCTGTCCATTAAGTATTGGAAATGCAGTCAGACCCCAGGTACCTTTTACCACATGTTGTGCATGTGTAGTAAAGCAAAAGAATTTTGGGAGAAAATACAAACTGGCTGGAAATGATAATCAAACATAATATTGAGTTGAAACCAAAAACATGTCTCCTAGGTATACAAACAGAGGACTATGATAAAGGGACCACATATTTAATTTTGCACATACTGACAGTAACAAGGATCATATATGCTAAATATTGGAAAAAATATAAATACCCCACCAGAGGAGGCTGTAATTCGAAAAAAAGTGACTGTGCTGAAATGGTTAGATTAACATTTAAAATTAAAGATCAAGAAGATACAGAATATTATATGATATGGAATAAATTTTATGAATGGATAAAAGCAAGAGGTAGGAATTAGAGAAAAGTAAGATCATAAATGTTAGTACTGAAAATAAGAAAGTAAATAATTACAATACTTTAATGTAAGAAGAAACCTAGCTAAAAACTTTTTGGTTATATTATTACTATTGTTACTATACCATTATTATTGTTATTAGCTTGTATGTCAATGTTTAACACTACTCTTCTTCTTTTTTTGGTCTTTTTTTATTTGTAAATGGTACACCTTGACAATGCACTGTTTTTCAAAAAAGTGTCTATGAATAAAATTTATTTTTTTAAAAAGATTAAATAGTCAGAAACGGTCTAGCAACTGATGAGCTGGTTTTGCTCTGTACAGAAAGTTGTCTCAAACGGTAAACATTGATTGGGAGTTTCCCAAAAGCTCTACTCGCACACAAAGATTAACATTCCTATGTGCGTGTAAGGTCCAGTTTTCCAAGCAAATCTGAAAATAGTCAAAACAATTCAGCATAGCCCCAGGTGTGTTTTATTTTTGATTCAGCAGAGCTAGAAGATGGAAAGAGTTGGTCATTTGGAAGAGTTTATAGTTCAGAAACATATTCAGGTGTACATGATCAAACTCAACATGTGTAACCTTTAATATTTAAATCAATCTCCTCAGCAATTTTTTTGCAGACTTGCTTCTTCTTGCATTTAATTATGACTATCTGCTTTATGTTGACTTGCTGTTGTTTTTTGCTCTTCCAATCTTTGATTGTTGCTTGCCTTGGATTATACTCGGGACAAATAATATTTTGATTCTATGTACCAATTGAAAATGGCGCCTCTGGAGCTAATTGGAGCCACATTGAAATTGTTTCAGTTTTGCTGACCCCAGTTATAAGTCCATTAACGCTAATCCCCATCCCTCATAAATACGTTCCACTTGCTTACATGGTAGCATCAAAAACCTTTCCATTATGGGTCTTCTCAAATCTTTGGTGGATCTTTAGCTTATAGGTTTCATTCAAAAATTTCAAAATATGTTACCATTATAAGCAGGGCAATAAAGTATAAAATAATCCTAGTCTTCACTTTTTGGATACACTTTATGAGGGAACTGTGGGAAAAGTCATCTAAAGCCTAGTTAAAATCTTACGGAATGGCTGATTTAAGGAAAACTATTGAAATGTGCAAAAAAAGAATGGAAAAAGTCTTATAATCTTTACAAGATAGGTAGAGTACAACAAATCTGTTCATCTTTTAGCTGGCTTGTTCTAATTCTAAGCATTGGAAATATGGTTTTGAAATTAGAAATACTTTAATTTATTCTGAATTGACACCAACAATCTGTTCTTGATTATGTTTAGGCTCATATTGGCCGTGCAGTTCAATAGTCTTTTTCTTGTTTTTCCATCTCTTCTACTTGTGGTTTTTATACCTTCATTGAACTGTATTTCTTTTCTATTGAATATTACCTTAAATCATGAAGTTATTCAGCTGGCAAAAAAAATTAGCAAAAAATTGACAGTTGTTACACTTCAGCTGTTCTTTTAGTTTCAAAATGCTCTAATATGTAATCGGAGATTACAAGCAACTGAAGGAATATATTCAAAATATATATTTTTCCTGTGTCCAAGAAACTTTCCAAGCTGGATACTCTATTTTTTTTAATTAGTATGTTTACTTCTGTGTTTCCCTGAAAATAAGACAGCTTCTTGTTTTCTTTTGAACCCCCCCCACCTGAAATGAGCGCTTGGCATTATTTTCGGGGAAGTCTTATTATTTTTGAGGTGCATTAGGCGGCGAGCATGGTTACCTCATGGCTGCTGCTATGTTGTAATATTTTCAGGGAGGACTTATTTTCGGGGGAGGACTTATTTTAGCATATGTGCTCAAAAGCCCAATGGGCTTATTATCTGGGGAGGTCTTATTTTGGGGAAAACAGAGTATAATTCCCTTGGAGGTCCATTTTTATTATCTGCAAAACCAGGAATATTTAACATTTGAAAATGATGTCCTAGTATTTCCAGTTGTGACCAAATTAGAGCACAGTTAGACTGCAGGAGGAAAATTACCTAGAATTCCTAATACCTAATGTAATAATTAAATTAATTATGAGTTGGGGCTGGGAAGTGGGATTGCTTGGGACTGTTTTAATTTCCACAGAATGCAATGTCTCCAGCCTAGTACAATGAAAATGGTAGCACCAATAATTCTAGGCATTTAGGTCAGATAGTCTTGCCAATGCTACCACTAAACCATCAGCTACTGCCTGTGGTAACCAGTGTTGTAACAGTAGAAAAAGAAAAACAAGAAATGGAAGTTAAACCCAGGAAAACACAACTTGTCTAATGGAACTTTTAGTCACTTCCAAGTATCTCTGAAAGAGCCAAAATTCATTTGGAACCTGAAGGTATATTGTTTGTGGAGAGTTGGGCTTCCTTTGGCAAGAGATTGTAGTAGCTGGTAGAGCCAAATAGGCCCAATTGATAGTAAACTAAGGAGAAAAACCTGGCTAGAACACACAAGAAGCTAGTCCTTCAAATATGTGGTTCCAAGCCATTCGGAATTCAGCCTAAAAACAGCCAATACATTTCAAATAACATGTATCAAGAATCCACTTACAACCAGCACATTGGCAGCAATATCTTTACCAGTTAAATATTCTGGAAATTATTTACATTTAGCCTCACGTGGAACATGTTAGAGCAGTTATAACCTCTCTGTTTACATACAGATTTTGCCTTTTCAAAATCATCTTGTTTGGCTATACTTTGAATTGCATTTAAAACATTGTTTTTAATATACAGTATTTCTCTGCCGGTTTTTATTGTATTCTTAATCACTTGCTTGGATGGAAAAGCAGAATATGCATCCATAGATATTTTACAGAACATTATTTTAAGAATCTATGTGTCTAAAGGATAATATCAATTGCAAGAAGTAACTGAGAAGCTTTGAAGTGTGGGAAAATGAAGATATTGAATCTAGTAGAAACAGCTGAACGTGGGACTTTCCACTGTGTAAGCATATTCATTATTCAAGGGAAGTTCACCTGGGTTTGCATAATTATAGAAGTTTCACAATCCAACTCCTTTTATTCTCTTCTGTGGACGCACATTAGACTAAAAGGTCATTTGAATGGTTACATCTATTGCTTTAAGTAAACCCTTTTAACATCCTAATTGGGTGCCTAATTTAAACTGTACATGTCTATGATGCTGCCTATGATAAATCCAAAAGTAAGTTGATCCATTCTAAGTCTGCTTTTTTTAAAAAAGTTTTGTAATAGAGTACAATGTGTCCTTACAGCCTTATTTTAGGTGGCTCAGTGGCTAAAACGCTGAGCTTGTCAATCAGAAAGATCGGTAGTTCGGCAGTTTGAGTCCCTAGTGCCACGTAATGGAATGAGCTCCTGTTACTTGTCCCAGCTTCTGCCAACCCAGCAGTTTGAAAGCATGTAAAAATGCAAGTAGAAAAAATAGGAACCACCTTTGATGGGAATGTAACAGCATTCCATGTGCCTTCAGCATGTAGTCATGCCGGCCACATGACCATGGAGATGTCTTCAGACAGTACTGCTCTTCGGCTTTGAAATGGAGATGGGTACTGTCCCCTAGAATCAGGAACCCCAAGCACATATGTGCGAGGGGAACCTTTACCTTAACATGAGGCAATGCAGGGATGACAAATGTAGCAGTCTCATCTTCAAAAATAATGTGGTCATTGTTTTATTTTGGTATGTGCAAAATTTCACATGAAACATCCACTGGGCAAAAAAAAAAAATTAAAGAGAATTTGTGAACAATATCTACTATTTCCACACTGACCTCTGGCAACTTTCTCAACTTTTGAGCCATGATGACTAGACCCATAATTCAATGTGTCTGTCTTTGGACAATGATGCGCTTCCTTGGGAGTGAAAGCATTCTATGTCCTCCAACAGCATATGAAGCCCCAAAGGTTTACTTAAGCAACAACTTACTCCCTACGATCCCATCCAAAGTACCTTGGAGTAACTTTGGACTGGATACTCTCCTGTAAGATACACCTAGATAATCTGGCAACCAAAATCAATATTAGCAACAACATACTCCAGAAATTATGTGGAAGTAAATGCAGAGCTTCAGCTGCTACACTCAGGTCATTAGCACTAGGGTTGGTCTTCTCTGCAGCTGTGCCCTTGTATATGCCCCTGTATGGCTTAACTTAAGTTAGATGCCAGATTCAACGATGCCATGAAGATTATATATAAGCAGAAGTATTAAAACCAATCCAATCTGTTGGCTTCCAGTTGTGAGCCATATAGCACTGCAAGCTTTATGAAGGCAAGATGCACTAGTGAGAGAATACAGAAAAGCCACTAAATAAATAAATCCTCCAACTAAATCAAGCAACTTTATACCAAATAAATGTATTAGGACCTAGCTTTGTAAAATTAATTTGGCATCAATTTGGGATTTTATGGGGTAAGCATATGAACAGTTCTGATAATGTCTCTAAATGAACAACACATGGTGGTAAAATGAAGAAATTTCCTGATAAGCTCACAATTCTTGGATATTATTTTCATTTTTTTGTAATCTCATAGCTGGGGTGGGTTTCTGACGGCATTGCTGCTGGTTCGGTTTGGATGCAATTTGAGTGCATGCCTGACGTGCGCAGGGCGCACATGCACAGTTGCCTGTAAATAGGTCTGTGCATGCGCAGAATATTAAAGATGTCAAAAAAAACATGCCGCCGCAACCAGGGAACTGGTTTGGGGGCGTGGCGAGCCTGCCATTCCTACAGGTTCAGCAACCCAATCGCAATTTCCACTACCGGTTCACCTGAACCGGTGCGAACCGGTAGCAACCCACCTCTGCCTCATGGCAAAACATAGAAGCAGTGTAATAAATGTATGTTATCTCAATACAGGAACTGCTGGTGCTTTGCAAGTTTGCCACAATTTAATATACTGGTGCAGTGTCTTAACTTTGTAGCAGTAAACGCCTTCTGGTTTATCTGCAAGTTTTATACCTATATCTAACTGAACAGAAGAAGATGCAGTCATAAGGATTTCATTCTTGCTCATTTGTTCAGTTGCTTACATGTTCCGATGCGTGTTATTTTGCCAGGAATGTTTGTCAGTCACTGCTTCCGAGTTCTTGCAAGCTCATGTTAAAGACCATCTGGTGATTCTCTGAAGTGAAGTGATCCGTTCAAATCCATTTCAGTTCACTGATTCCCAGAATGTCAATATTGAGTCTTGACATTTTTTGCTTTGTCAATATTAAGTTCGCCTTAATTTATTGTTCTGACATTCCACATACCAGTGTGCTATATATATTTTTATAACATCATATTTTATTTTTGCCTGTAGCAACATCAATGGCTGGATGTCCTTTCTGCCATACTATAAACACCAGTTCTATTTGCACATATCCTCTGCTCTTCCCAATAGTTCATTAGAAACATTTCTGATCTATGGGATCAATTTTCTATGTCAGTTTGACTTCGTCCTGATTCATGGCAATAGATTGCCCTCTCTTCCTCCAGCAGATAGAATTTAGACTGACCACTTACCTAAGATCAGCCCCTCTACAATAACTCTTCTTCCCTTTCTGCATAAGCCCTTTCGACACTACAAGGCAATAGTCCATCAAGAGGGTCATAAGAATTAGATACATTTAAGTAACTAAGGTACTGGAATAAGCTTGAGTTTATTGGGAAATGCCTACTTAAGGGGTCCTTGCTTCTTTTCTTGCAGATGTTTCATTACCCAAACTAGGTAACATCATCAGTGCACTACAGGAAGAGAAGCTGATCCTTTTTTTCAACTTCTTTTTTTGTTGCTGAAATGCTGAAAACATTTCCAAATTATTCTAACATAGTAAGTAAGCATTAATAGAGTATATTTGTAGCTCAGTGCACTCAGTGATGTTACCTAGTTTGACTAATGAAACATCCGCAAGAAAACAAGCAAGCTCGGAGAGCACCAAGGACCCCTCATTTCAACCCTGAACTACAAATATTCTCCTTTATTAATGCTTACTTACTAGGCTAGAGTAATTTATAAATGTTTTCAGCATTTCAGCAACAAAAAGGAGTAAAAATGGACCATCTTCTCTTCCTATAGTAAACAGTAAAGAGTCCATTCCCATAAATAAAATTATGATTAGCATTTTTATTGTTCTCTTGAACAATCGTTGCCTATTTTGAAGCAGAATGCAAATAAGTTGTGCACAACAACCATGATTTTATTAAGTCACTCTTTTTAGGACAACCTTGTTCAAGGTAAGTGGGCTTCCCCCCCCCTCTTTTCCTGTGGGAGTTGGAAGAATAACAGTATGATTAGGAGGTTTAAAAAACAAAAGCAAAAACTTCCTGTTGAATCGATGGGATTATGGTTGCCATTGCACATGACATATTATGATATTCAAATCAATGCTTGGAGAAAAAGGTGAGTATTAGGGGAAAGTAGAGATTGTTTGAGCCTATTGTTTGTTAGGATGAAACAATTGTTTTTAATTTACTTTATCTTGTGTAGTTAAGATAGAGGAAAATTAGACACTTTAGATCCACAGTATTACGCCTTTTATAAGACATTGTTGTTGTTATCTCTCTTTTTTAGTTTTTCTCTTAGTTCTCTCCACTAGCATTAGGAAATGTTTGGTTTTACTTCATTTGATATTTGGACTCTTTGGTAAGATATTGTCTTTTTTAAAAAAACCTTTACTTCTAGGCTTATTTGTATAATTCTGTTAATAGAGCCAAGGTGGCGCAGTGGTTAAATGCAGCACTGCAGGCTACTGCTAGATCAGCAGTTCAGCGGTTCAAATCTCACCGGCTCAGGGTTGACTCAGCCTTCCATCCTTCCGAGGTGGGTAAAATGAGGACCCAGATTGTTGGGGGCAATATGCTGACTCTCTGTAAACCGCTTAGAGAGGCCTGAAAAGGCCTATGAAGCGGTATATAAGTCTACTGCTATTACTGCTATTAATAGCATTTTACCTACCTCCTACCGACTTACCTACTCTTTTCCCCCTGAGAATAAATTGTATCCATACAATTAGAGAGCCAGTTTGGTGTAGTGGTTAAGGTATCAGGCTACAATCCAGGAGATCATGAGTTCTAGTTCCACTTTAGACCCAAAGCCAGCTGAGGGACCTTGGACCAGTTACTTTTTCGGAGCCCTAAGAAGAAGAAAATAGAGAGGGTGGGGAAAGGAAGAGGGAGAGAATATTTATATATTAATGCTCAAGAAAAGGCTGGAGAGAATATTAGTCTGATTTGATTCCGTAAATAATTCATGTAGTTGGAGATTATCTGATATCAATTAGGCTACACAGCTTAAGGGGTTTAGTTTATTAAAATATTAAACCAGTTCCCTCTGCCAGATTCTGTCCTGTATGCAGCAAAAACATACTGATTCCTTTGATTGGTAATGCTATAGACTAAGATTGTTCATGCTTCAAAAATGATTTAAAGGAAGTGCTGAACTGAATTAATGAAATAGTGCTTCTTTTATTATTTATTTATTTATTTATATTAATTTAATGTGCCATTTGAGTGATTTTATTTTTTTCAGGCTACACTTTTTAAAAAAAAAGTTGTGATGCTTGAATGATTAGCTGAGACTTGCGTACATGTACATTAAGGTGACCAAATGTCCCGATTTTGGCAGGACAGTCACGATTTATAACCATTTGTCCTGTGTCCTGCGGCGTTTTTAAAAAGTCCCGATTTTCTGGCTTCATGTTGAAAGCCCAGTGGATTTGCTTAAGAAATCCTAACCGGGGAAACAGAAAAGATACCCTGTCTAATCCCTCTCTCTGTCTCAGTACTTTCATTGAAGATAAAACGTTAAAGCAAGAAAACGGACTCCCCCACTACGCATTTTACTTACTTTTATAAGAAAAGATGACCCAGTACCATAGAGCTCCAGGAAATACTTGGCTAGAGAAGTCGCGAGTGTTCCTTCGTGGATTTTCCGGAGTGGAGGGGCACGGAGGTTGGAGGTCGGCTCATGTGGAAAAAATGGTGGCAAAGTTTCTTTGAAAAATATTTCCCTGACTAATTTCACCATTTTAATTTGCTCAGTTCTTTGTATTAACATCTACATCATTCTGGATTGACTTGGAGTGCCTGCCTGCTGGTAAGTGAGCTGGGTTTTTTTTCTTTTATTTTTTTAATGTATTTTAAAATAATATTTTATTATTGTGCATAGGATTTTTTAAATAGTTTTATTCTGTGTGGATTCTTTTTTTAAATTGTCTTAGACTATTTAAAAAAAAGATTCTATCCAAAATAAACTGAAGTGAAACAATTTTAAAAATTCCATGCACAATACTTGAAATATATTGTGCATAGAATTTTTAAAAATAATTTTACTTCAATGTATTCTGTGTGGAATAGTTTGAAATGTTTTACTTCAATTTGTTCTGTGTGGATTCTTTTTTTAAATTGTCTTAGACTATTTAAAAAAAGATTCTATCCAAAATACAAATACCAGCTGCAGTTATTCACTTAAGAACTGTGGCAAGAAAGGTGGTATAGGGACCAAAGTTACAATGGCATTGAAAAAAGTGACTGATGGCTATTTTTCACACTTAGTGACCATTTTCACACTTAGCGACTGTTGCAGCATCCTCATGGTCACGTGATCAAAATTTTGATGTTTGGCAACAGTTACAATTTATATTTGTAAATTGTAGTTATGTTGAAATAAAAAAAATATTACAATACTATTTTTGCGTTGTATGAAAATTTTTGTTGCTCCATATAAAATTTGTAATCAAGTCCCTTCCCCCCCGGTCAAAGGTGTCCCTCTTTACCAATCTGAAAATCTGGTCACCTTAATGTACATGTGAGGTCTAAAACACTTCATCTGAATCATTTTTGAAGTCTGTATCGCTCTGCTATAAATGTGCAAATATTCATAAGTAAAGTTAGGAGTGTTATTGCTGGCATACACATTTGTTCTCATACTCTGTCTTCATAGTATCCACAGTTTATTGCTCCTTCCTAAACAACTACCAGCCCAATAATCAAAAGAAATTATTTCTGTGAACTCCAGCAGAAATCCCCAAAGAACAATACTGAATAGAACTAACCAAGCAGAAATTAAACCATTCTTGGCCTGGTTCCCATCATGGCAGCAAGCATAAAACGGTTTTCATATTCAGGGGAACAATATATTTTTAGTGAAGGAAGTATAAACATCTAGTGCAGCAGCTGTAAGCACATTTGTGATAGACCATGCTGGATCTTTCAGTGTCCAGTGTTGGGCACCCTGAGAGGTTGTGGCTCCCAAGATGGGGGAATGTTTTGTTAGTAATTCCAACTGTGATCTAAATTTTTTGGGTAGAACAATTTACAGCACCATTCCCTCCATATTAGGAACTGCCTGCTCTGAATATTGCAAAGCCAACAACCCACATCTGTTACTAAATCATCATTACTATTGTATTCAAAGTAATCTGCTCCAATTCCGGTAGACGATCAAATCTCCTTAAATTTGATTCAAAGACTGGTGGGGGAAAGGGGGGCTTAAAACAGTCTGTTTTCTTTCTTTAAAAAAACAAACAAACTCAATAGACTTACAGGGAGATGTCAACATGCAGCAATTGATTCTGACTCAAAGCAGTTGCCTAAACTCACTAAAAAAAAACAAAAACATTAACCAGCTCCATTGTCTTTATGTGTGTGAAGGCCAATCTTTCTTCAGGAGAGATTCATCTCTGATCTGTGAAAGCTGAGATAGGATCAGACAGCCTAAATCTCAAGACCTATTAAGGCTTGTGTTTATCTGTATTTGTATCACTCTTTTTCAGTTGATTGAGGTGTTCAGTGCCTTATTTCAGTATGTCATCACTTTTTAATTCCTGCTTATTTATATTCACATTATTTATAAAATCAGCTCAGGTCTCTCTGGATCATTGAATAGACCTGTTCGCTTATCATCTAGCAAGTATATAAAATACACATCTGTTTTCTTTGGTCTTTTTATATCATAAAATATAATAGAACTGTTTTTCTTCTTCCTCTTCTGAACAGTTTTAATAGAACTGCCAGGAATTTAAATTTATAAAACAGGCCACAATCACATTGCAATTCTCCACTTATACAATACAATAGCAGAGTTGGAAGGGATCTTGGAGGTCTTCTAGTCCAACCCCCTGCCTAGGAAGGAAACCCTACACCGTTTCAGACAAATGGCTATCCAACATCTTCTTAAAGACTTCCAATGTTGGGGCATTCACAACTTCTGGAGGCAAGCTGTTCCACTTATTAATTGTTCTAATTGTCAGGAAATTTCTCCTCAGTTCTAAGTTGCTTCTCTCCTTGATTAGTTTCCACCCATTGCTTCTTGTTCTACCCTCAGGTGCCTTGGAGAATAGTTTGACTCCCTCTTCTTTGTGGCAACCCCTGAGATATTGGAACACTGCTATCATGTCTTCCCTAGTCCTTCTTTTTATTAAACTAGACATACCCAGTTCCTGCAACCGTTCTTCATATGTTTTAGTCCCCAGTCCCCTAATCATCTTTGTTGCTCTTTTCTGCACTCTTTCTAGAGTTTCAACATCTTTTTTACATCGTGGCGACCAAACCTGAATGCAGTATTCCAAGTGTGGCCTTACCAAGGCATTATAAAGTGGTATTAACACTTCATATGATTATGTCCTATAGTTATTCACTGAAGTTTTCTGAAAGTTTTAGAGATGTTCTGGTTCAGTTCTTGGGTTACTAACCTAGCGAAGAAGACTTTGGGGAAGTCTTTTTGGGAAGCCCAGAAGTAAATGCCTTCTGCAATGGAAAAATCCTTAAATCCTTGAGCTTATTTTTTTTAAATGCAAGGCACCTATAAACTACAGGTAGACCTCCCTTAATAACTGCCCTTTTAACGATTGAAATTACAACTATGATAAAATAGTAACTCTTTCTACTTACACACTTTGCAACATCCTTGTAGTCATGTGATCTAGATTCATGCATTTTGCAACTGGTGGGTGTTTACAATCCTTGGAGAAACCCATGGTCACATGACCACCATTTACGGGCTTCAAGACAGGATTCTGATAAGTAGAGTCCATCTAGAAGGTGGAGGTAAAATTGCAAGTCGCATCATATGATTTCTTGCTTATTGAACATGTTGCTTAGCAACAGAGTTGCTGGCCCAAGTGTGGTTATTAAGCAAGGACTATCTGAGAAGCCCAGTTTGTTTCAAAATCTTTTAGTTTGATCTTAATAGTTTCATATCAAATGAAAGAAAAGAAAGCAATAAATTATAAAAGGGCAAAAAATGAATGAAAGTTGATCAGCCAGTTCCCTGTTATAGTTGCTTTTTTAGCACCATTAGGTTTATAAACAAGCACCAATCACTGCCTATTTTAGTTTACATTTCCATTCAGAAATGTGGACATATACATTAGCGATTGTTTCTCAGAGGTTTTATGAATGTACTGAAATATACACCCTAATTTTAAGAAGATATATTTGTTCAGTCAGCAAAATATGCATTGTTTTAGCACCCAATTGTGTTGTCATTGCTTCTTATTTTCATTGTTAAAACATACCAAGACTTCCAGTAAACGCATCAGTAGATTTTCCCATTTCTGTTTGATCAAGATAGGTCACATACCATTGTCTCATAGAGCTTTTCATAAATCTAGTTCAGTATAAGCAGCAATCAAAATATTTGCAGTTAATGACTAAGAATATTTCATACTTACAGTTCTTAAGATTAAAACCTTGAGGATCTATCTGATGAAACCTTATACTTCTCAAGAAGGAATGGGCAATTATGACTCCTTTATAACCTGTGGACTTCAATGCTCAGACTACTGGGAGCTCATAACAGCAGGTCCTAAGGGGGCCATAATTGCCCACCCCTATTCTGTAGGAAAGGAAAATTCTTCTCTTGTATTATGAAAACTAACCAAAGTAGACACAGCAGAGTCCATTTGGATTGGGGGCATGAAGGTAGAAATATTGTAAAATAAATAAATCCCTCATTGTGTTTTAGAACTCTGTCTCCCTTCTTTCCTGAGACATTCTGGGTGGGGTCAATCAAGCGGGCATACAAGTTTGGATTTACATGATCATCCATAAATTTTACAAACTGAATGGGTTTGGTAGGAAAATTTGGTGATTCCCTTTGTGTGATGTGTTTTTTCAAAGTCACAGATCTTTGAGAACTAATCTGGTTTCCTGACAGCCCAAATACATCAAAGGTCAATTAGCAATATTGTGAATCTCCAGTCTGACCTAAGTCAGGATTTGTTCCAGCTTCCGTGTCCTGTTTGTCTTTCTATCTTTCACTGTCGGTGTATCTGCATGCATGTGCCTTTAAGTCATTATTGAGTTGTGACAACTTTATTGACTGGTTTTTGTGACTTTTTAAAGCAATTTGTGCAATCTTGTGCAAGAAGGGAGACAGAGCTCTAAAACACTATGAGGATTTATTTATTTTACATTAATTTGTACCTTCATGCCACCAATTCCAATTGGACTCAAGTGGTTTCCATTCCCTCTTTCTAGGCTTGAGAGCAAAGGACTCACTGGTCGAAGATGACTAAGCTGGCTTCAGCCTAAGGTGGGACTAGAAAATATAGTTTTTCTTGTTCTAGTTTGGTGCCTAATCACTATACCAAATGGACACTCTCCAGATTCCCATTAGTATTGCTTTTTATTATTCACAAGAGACTTAAGCATTTTTACATGCCTTGTGTGAAATACCTAGTTTGCTTGTCCCCTTGTCATCATCTGTTTCAAACTCCAAGGACACAGAGGTTTAATTGGTTATTGTCCTGAAATCATGGCTTCATCTGCAGTTTAATTCTTTAATTAAAACCATTGTCTTTTCAGTGCATAAGGAAGCCCATCTAAATATGCATTCACTTAAGACAATTTAGAGAAGACATACTTCAAATACTTAAAACAATAAAAAATGTACATAAATAGCCAAATAACTACTGAAACAATGTTTTTAACATTTTGCTAGGTCAGAGACAGTCACCACAAGGACTGATGGACTTCTATTGTTTGTAGGGTAAGTTACCACACTGGTAGAGTTTGACCTCTCTAATACCAAAAGGCAGGGTCATCTTGAGTTTCTTTCTCACCCCTCTTCTGACCCAGGTTGAACTTTAGCAATAGCACTTAACAATAGCACTTACACTTATATACTGCTTTACAGTGCTTTACAGCCCTCTCTAAGTGGTTTACAGAGTCAGCATATTGACCCCAACAATCGGTCCTCACTTTATCCACCTCAGAAGGATAGAATGCTGAGTCAACCTTGAGCCTAGTGAGATTGAACTGCCGAACTGCAGGTAGCTGTCAGTCAGCAGAAGTAGCTTGCAGTATTGCACTCTAACCACTGTGCCACCATGGCTCATAACTTAATGGTTTAAGTTACTTAATGGTTCTTGTTTCTGTTCTTCAAGTTATGCTCCTCTACAGAGAGAATATGACTGGCCGAAAGTCACAGAGTCAGCTTCCATGACAAGGAGGGACTAGTACCTGTTTTTTTCCCCTGCTTTTAGTCCAACACTATAACCACCATACATAGGTTTGTATTCTCTACTCTGATTCTGTAATCTATCTCTAGCAGAGAGTTCTATTGAGGATACTCTTCCCGTTCAAGCCAATGCATTCCCATGGGTCTTCTGTCAGCAGGATACAACTGGGGAATAATGCCCCCTTCTTCTCTATTCCCTTGTACTCTCTTTCTTGTAAAGGCAATTTTGGGGTGTCCTGGAGAGAGCAGAAAGAAGGAAATAAAACCCTTTGTTTCTGAGACAATATTGTATAGTCACCTATCTTCTTCCCTGACCCTAGGTCACAAAATCTAATCAAGTTTATTCATCCCATGTTCATTGTTTGTCTTGTGATGGACATATTTGAAGTACAGAACATATGTACTTAAGAGCAAAGAACAAAAAGATATTTATAGTTCTCAAGTGAAAGTTCTTTATATTACAACCCAGAGGTCAGTGAGTTTTCTTTTCCACTTGGGGCTAGGATTTCTTAACAGTGAAAAGAGGGAAAAGAAGAAATATAGATAATCCTATATCATCTGCTTGGCAAGGCAGAACAGTATTTTTGGTTTCCATGAGTTTTATTTTATAGTTCCATTATGATGTTAGGATGGAAGTTCATTACAAAAGATCCCCTGAATATGCTGAGAATTTAAATTGGCCTTTTAACTTCTGATTTAATTTCCAAATTTTAGGAATTAGAATGTAGCATTCAAAGTAAAAGACCTTGAACTCTGTCTGGATTTTGAGTTTCTTATTTGGCTTGATATAGTTTATTTTATCAGTGCACATTCAAATGATTGGCACTAATGAATTAGGGCAAAATGTAAGGATAAGAATCTAAGGAAAGAGAATTATCATTGTTAGAAAAATGTCAATTCCTTCTTTACGTTATTCTCCCTGTTATCAACAATCTCTCCCTACTCAGAACTTCATGAAAGCTATTCACTAGCGCTTTCCATTGTTTTAGAATCTTTTAAAACTTCATTTTCTTTTAAGTTCAGAGGATCAATGGCAGCATCACCCTTTCCCTTAAAGTCAGACAGATCAAAAGGTGCAAAAATGTTTCTCAGTTCATAAATGAAGATTCATAAACGAAGAGACAAAAATGTAGTTTCGGAGGACATGGAATGCGTACAATTAAAAACCAAAGAGAAGATATAGAATAATTCTGATGGAAATGGGCAAAATATTCTGAAAATGGATTTGGGGGTTAAACAAAGAAAGTCTTGGGCAATAAATTTTTTAAAAAATGAGATGATTTTGGGTGAAAACTGAAATGAAGGAAAGTAGGCAGATTTTAATGGGACATGAGAATATGTGTTTGAGAAAGAAGATTTACAAATGTTGATTAGAGTAAAACAGTGGAAATAAATAGGCTTTGGTTATGGAATGTTTTGCATGAATGGAACTGAACAGGGAAGTGCTTGTGGGTGACATGAGATATATGCTTTGGAAACTTGAATGTATGTTTATTTTGTATGCAAATTATGCTGTGTCTAGCTAAGAAACCTGAATGATCTTCACTCAAGGCATTGTAATAAGGAGAATAGATCTGAAAATTATTGTATGAAAGAAAAGATAGTTGTATTTGACATGGAAAATGGAATGGATAATTATAAGAGCTACAAAATTGAGAAAACACTAAAGTGAATAGATGAGTTTGTGTACTTGGTAGAAAGTTGGGGGCAGGAATGGAGAAATTTAAGATGTAGAAATGCTGGATGAGAAGAATAGCATGTGGTCTTTTCTGAGGAATGAATGTGAAAGAAGTAAAAATGAGATATATAAGAGCATCCTTCAAAGAACATTGTGATATGGTAGTGAGCTTGGGTTTGTCAGGAGAAGCATACAGCTAGACTGAAGGCAACAAGAATGGTTTGTTTAAAAAGTTTACATGTAAAATAAGAAAAAAAGAAGGTCAAAACAGGCAGGTGATCAATGTGAATGAATGCAAAACAGTGACCAGTATAAAAAAAATATTTGAGGAAGCTTGCTCACATAAAAGGAATACAAATGGAATTGCAACTAATGTAATTAGTCAACATGATTAAAATAAAGTGAGTGACGGAATGCGAATAATGGGCTGAAACCTGTGGACTGCATGTGCATTTACCTTAATCCAATTATTTTAGTAAGGTAATGTAAATGAAGATCTGTTCCCAGCATGACTGTTTACTTTTTGTGACTGTGGTCAAGACTTTCAGGTCATGAATGAAATAATGACATGAACTTGTAGCAAAATGATTTTTTTTAAAAATCCATTACTCCAGGAGCAGTTTAACTTTGGCAGATCTTACCCACCTATAAAGCCCAAGAAAGGACAGTAAAATCGAGTAAGTTGTTGTTCTATTAGCCAGAACTCTGGACCACATAAGGTGCTGTGTGATATTGCATGACAGGGATGTCTCAGCAAGACAAAGCAAATGAGCTGATTTATCTATTGTCAGAAGATAGAGTGGACTTCATGCACTGACAATAATTCTGCAAAGAAGTGAGCTTTCTCCAGCATGATTGCATGGAGTTTGGGGAAATAGCACTGTTGACCTGCTCCACGAGAGTTGGCAGAGATTAAGAAGAAGAGAGGAAGGAAAACAAGTTAAGAACAGCAGGAATGGTGGATTTGAACAAGGATATATGAAAATCTTTTTAAAATACTGCACCAAAGTTCTTCTGTTTATAGACAAAGATTTTGCTGTTATTGGTTTGGGGTTTTATGTTTTGTATTCAACCAAAAACACTAGAGGAGGTGAGTTAGGGCCAATGAGGAGAGAATAGTTGCACTGTCCTCATGCCTTCTCTGGCCTTTTGATATATTATCTTGAGATTGTTTGCATGGATGAAATGGGTGAAGCTTGCAGTGTGACAGCAAAACACTGCCTCCGATTCTGCAAAGCTTTAGAACTTTGAATACAGGTAGTCCTTGACTTATAATCAGTCGCTTAGCAACCATTTGAATTTACAACAAACACCCAAAAAGCTACTTACAAGCTGGTTTCTTCTTATTTTTTATTACTTTATAGTATAAATATACAAAATAAAAACAAATAGTAGGAAGGAGGAAGAGGAAAGCGAAGGGAAAAGTGCAGAAAAGAAGGGAAAAAGAAAGAAAAGGCGTTGACTTCCAACTCCCTTTGGTGCAGTAAAATAAGGTAGTAACATCATAGCTCAACCTTTTACTTTTACATAGCAGTATAAATTAGCAATTTCTATACTAACAAATCTATCTAATCAGTAATCCGCAAATCAAAGTTTCATTTTTCCACCTCAAGCACAAAGTCCAGAAGCAGTTTCCAAGTAGAAACAAAAATGCTTATATTTTTTCTTTCATCAAAATAGTCAATTTAGCCATCTGTGCTAACTCCATCAACTTTGCAGCCATTCGTCCATTGTGAGAATCAAAATGTCCTTCCATTTTGTGCATAAAGTAATCTTGCTGCTTACAACCTGGTTTCAAGGTTTTGTCATGCTTACTCCATGGCTGTGTGACTGCAGTTTGAGCAGTTGGTCTGCCTGCATTTACACCCATTTGCAGCACTCCACAGTGACATGATCATGATTTACAATAGTTTGGCTTGAAACTGGTTTGGCTTGAAACTGGTATTTACTTCTGGTTTCCAGCAAAAATCACCCCATAACGAACAATGGGGTCATGTTGTTCTTAACAATCTCTGCAAAAAAACCTGAGTCTGGTCAAATGGTGCTCTGTTTATGACCATTGTGCCTTATAACTGTAATTAATTATAGTCATAACTCAAGGACTACTTATAATCAGTTTTATGCATGGGATATTAGGACCTGATTCAGGTCTCATTATAAGCAACTGAAGTTGTGTGTATTTGTATTTCCTGTTCTTGCAAGTTATTCAGAGGTTGCAGAGACTGTGTGAGAATGGGATATGCCTTGAGCATTCTTTGGAGCCTCCAAAAATTGCAGGAGCATGGAATGTGCTTTTGAATGGTTTTGGGGGCTGCAGAGGCTATGGAAGAGCATTCTCTCATGCCACTTCAAGAACAAAGGCTCTGTGCAACCCAGAGCTGTCTCAATTTGTTTGTAACTTTTTAAAAAAAATTAAAAGAATATGTAAAGAATTTTTTCTCTTTTGTTTGATGGGGGTGAGTCATGTTAGTTATTTTCCAAATTTTTGACATGCCAATCCCAAAAGCTCTGTTCTATTGTCCCTATAGATCTGTGATGGTGAACATACGGCACTCCTGACACAGGTGGTACGCAGAGCCCTCTCTGCGGGCACACCAGCCATTGCCCCATTCCAGTTCCATCGTTCATGTGCGCATGCCTCCCACCAGCAAACTGGTCTTCGGGTCTCTGCCACACATGTGTCAGGGATGGGGTACGTGCGGAGGATGCACGCATGCATGCACCAGGGTGGGATGGATACACGAGATGCACTTGCATTACATTTTGGGACCTCATGTGGTGCCCTGTGCCCGATTTTGGCTTCCAGGTTGGTGCAGGAGGCCTTCTAGACCCAAAATAGGGCACAGGGCCTCCCATGCCCTGCTTTGGGTCTGGAAAGCCTCCTGTACCAACCTGGAAGCAAAAAATGAGCAAGGAGGGTGGTGCACATGCACGCGGGGTGGGGCAAGGAAAGCACGGAGGTCACATGCACATGCGTGGTGTATGAGGGATCTTGCACATATGCACGGGGCAGGGGGGATCACGCACACATTGCATTATGGGTTTGCACACGTACATGCTTTTGGCATGCAATGACAAAAAGGTTAGCCATCGTTGCTATAGATTAAAATAGGAATAATTTAAAAATGAGATACTTTTTCCTTTAAACATGGAAGAGTGACAGTACTTTTGGTCTTTGTCCCAGTCCATGCTCTCTTTGGTTAAAGCAATTGCTTTTATTCCTGGAAAGTGCTTGGAATATGTCTGATCGTCTATCAACTGATTTGCTTGCAGCTGTCACTCAGTAGGATGAGGTCATGTCTTTTCAACCAACATAAAGAAAACATGTAACAGCTAATTGATTTTAGTGTCCAAATCCTAACCAACATTGTTGTGACATTTTTCTTTGTGCCGCTAAATCAAAAGTACATGTGACTTCCCCCCCCCCAAAGGCTTTATTCATCATAACAACATTTCCACAACCGAAAAATCAAATGTTTTAAATTACAACTCTTAGTCATAACTCTTATCCAACTCCACCAATTTTATTGGGGAGTTGAGCATGTAGTTAAGCTTTTCCTGCTGGAATTAACAGGACCTAAAAATGACTAATGATGATGGCTGGTGGACTATGGGAACAATCATCAAAGTCAGTCTGAATGATGGCTAGCATTATTTGTTTTATTAGGTTTATTATATCCCATCTTTATTTCAAGAACTCAAGACACTCCATGGAGCAATTCTTCACAATAACTCCGTGAAATTGTTTGACAAGACAGAAAATTCCTGGCCTGAACTGTTTCCCTGACAAAGCATGATTTGATCTTGGGTCATTTGAATTTTACTTCAGCACACCAAGTACCACACAGTACAAATAAAATCTTGAAAATGTAACCCTAGATACAGCGTGGGCTTTTTCTAGATCGCCAAGTTAAAATGTATCTAACAATCCAAGAGCTGGAAAAAAAAATACTCTGATTTAAGTATGCTGCATCCATTGCCTATCCTACAATAGATACTGGATCTACTCTGCATTTTCCCACAAGGCTTATTTTCACTGCACCAGGTCTCCATTGACTACTTGAGCAAATTCAAAAATCTCAAAACAGATTTTTTTTCTCAGTTTCTAAAGGACAAAAGCAGGCCATTTTTTTTACCACCCTCATTCCTTGTGTTGTGGCCCGCCAGCTGCCAGCAGAGCAGGTGGCAGTCTCGGACGATGAGGAGGTTGGGGAGAAACTTGGACAAGTCCTGAAGTCTGGGAAAGGCTCTAATAATGGATGCTCTGTGTTGGAAGCAGAAATAGAATCAGGGCCGTCTGGCAGTTCTCAGCTGCCTTCAGAAGTGGAGATAAGCGGGGAGGAAGAACATCTGAGGCCTGTTCCAGATGCATGCATGCACAGAGCTGCTAGGAGAGGAGAACAACTGAAGACAAGGAGCCAACTCGGGAAGAAAGGTACATGTGGATGCTGAATGGTCCCTCCCTGACTGGGGAATAAATAGTAGGAAAGGAGAGAGGTGGTTGCAGGAGACAACTGTTTGGATTTCTTTTGAAAGATTTGCTCATGGTGGTTCATGCCTCAGAGACTGCTTGCCAGAACTTAATTTACAACCTTGATGCTGGAAGCTCCCGACCTGGCAATTATCTCAAGGAACTGATAAGGTCTGTTACTGCAATTAACCCTTTGAAGGATTATTGCCTGGACTTTGCGATGTGTGAATGCCATTAATGCACAGTAGCTAAATAAAGAGGGGTTTTTCAGGACAAGGAGTCTGTTTATTGGTTCTGCTAAGACTGGGTCAAAACACCATGCAATGCACTTGTATGAATGGACTGGCAACCTCCAGATAAAGCCATTTCTTTGGATCTTCTTCACAAACTGATTCCCACAGAGAGATTGCCTCTTGACCACTGAGTCAACCTATTGAAATCAAATATTAAAGTCAGCCAAGGTTAATGGTACAGTGTGAAAGAAGGGGCATTTTGCTGTCTTGACAATGCTTGTCCAGCTCCATGAGGAAGCCGTACTCAGAAATCAAGAACTGTGTGGTTTTCTGAAAAGTTCTTTACTGCTTGTAAGGTAAACCGCAAAAGCTTGAAAACTTGCTAAATCAATTTTCCAGATCAACTTATACCTGAGATAATTAAGTCAGAGTTATTTGGTCTCTTTCTCATGCTCCCTTCTCCTTACAGCTGAGATAACTTTTGCAGTAGTCTGGTTTCCTCCCTGTGTTTTTATAGACTGCTAGACATCCCATCACAGTGTCCATTAGTTGGAAAATTGCATGAAGGAGCTGTGCTAGGCCTATCTATTCAGCCAATGGAGACTGATATTTCCAGCATATGCTACTGTCTAACATTCTTGAGTTATCAATCCAATTTCAAGTACCTATACATTAAATTGACTATATTATTGTCCGAAGCTGGTCGAAGCTCATTTATAATAGCAAAGATGTGACCAGGGCTGACTGTAGGACAAATGACATATTGCTCACATGAAGTTACAAGTCAACCACTTTCTATTACAAACAGTTGAGTACGTATCTACCATTTTCAAGGAGAAAATGAGGAATCACTTGGAAGTCCTAAACCTCACTAATAGGGAACCAGTGATACTATGAATAAAATCAAATACATTGTTAAGGATGAAGGTAAGGAGAGACCAGAAAAAAGAAGAAAGCAATCTGGCTGTCAGAACAAACCACAAAAATTGCCAAGAAAAGAAATCAAAGCCAGGAAAGCAAAGATCTCCAGAGGAATTTCAGAGAGCTGTTACTAGGGACAAGAAGCAGGAATACAGTGACATATGCATCCACCATGGAAACAAAAACAGAAAAATAAGGAAAGTTTTCCAAAAGATCTCTAACTCACAAATGATTCCAACCGTAAATTAGTATGTGAAGCGATGCTAATGGATAGAGAATAAATGTTTTTTTTTAAAAAAATCAAAGATGGAAACAGTACAGGTAGTCCTCAACTTACAACCACAATTGAGCCCAAACCTTCTGTTGCTAAGTGAAACATTTGTTAAATGAATTTTGGCCCATTTTATTACCTTCCTTGCCACAATTGTTAATCACTGCAGTTATTAAATTAGTAACGCAGTTAAGTGAATCTGGCTTCCCCCATTGACTTTGCTTGTCAGAAGGTCACAAAAGGTGATCATGTGACCCTGTCCTTGCTGAAGAAACTTAATAATTGAGAAAGTCAAAGAATACCAAAAAGAAGTTAATGAGGGCTTCATTAATTATAGAACAATTGATTGTGCTGACCATATCAAGATGTGGAATGTGCTCAAGAAATTGGAATTCTGAAACATTGTCCTTGGGAGAAATCTATACACAGGATAGAAAGCCATATTTAGGGAGGAACACTTTAGTTCTGGGTCAGCAAAGGAGTGAGACACTCTATATTCAGAATATATATTGAGGGAAACTGGATTGGAAGATGTGTGGTTTTAAAATTGGAGGAAGAAAAACCAATAATGTTTGGACTATGATGATGATACTATTCTGATCATTGAAAATGCAAATGATCAAATCAATCCTGAGTTCAAATTAAAAAGTCAGACTCAAATTATCATATTGTGAGCACATTATACAAAGACCCAGCTCCTTTAATAAGTCCATCATGCTGAGGAAGATATGAAGCAAAGAGAGGAGAACAATTAGAAAAAAAGTGTACCTTTGAACTATAGCAAGTTATAGCAATCTGAAAGAGAAGATCTATCTATGGAGTCACTGTTGCAGACTTGATGGCACATAATCAATCAATCAATCAATCAATCAATCAATCATCAATGGGTTTGTCCTTCTTAAATATGCTATAGGGTAACAACCTTCAAAACACATTCCTTGTTTTGCTCAAGTAAAGACCAAATAGTGAAAAAAGCATAAACATTATACTAATGAAACTAACTCATCATTTTGCATCTTCCCCCAAATAAAATATTTGTATATTTGCTCTGTTTTGATCCTTCTCTTCCAAATATTTTTATAGTTCTCCACAGTGTATCATCTCAAGAAATGCTTCATTTTTGTAGAATTAAATGGTCTATTTCACCTTGTTCAGCATAAATGCACATTGAATTTCTCAGAACATCTTTCATTTGCAAGTGCTTTTTAGCTCATGTAAGGATCTTATACTCTTTTGGAAGAGTTCATGATGCATAGATATTTAAATAGATACTCCCTAGATAATATAAATTTTCCAGATATTTTACAATACATGCCAAGTGCATACTGTTTGGTGCAGTTTCCTGGCAACATCTCAAACACCAGTCCAGTTCAAATCCATGTACATGACATATTTATATTGCCATCCCTCACTTCATTAAAGTGGAAAATTAAAAGAGGTGATTTGTCTGTGAAGAATTTAATAAATGGGAATGTAAACAATCTAATGGATAAATGGTGCCAATGTAATTTATTTCTTGATTATTTCCCTCTGGAAGTTAATTCAGCTCATCTTCACCAGAATCAGATTAGCTAATGTTAAAAAATCAATAGCAAAATATTATGTAAAGTTTACCCAAATGGAATCAGCATGCTGGCTGGGGAATTCTGGGAATTGAAGTTCACATATCTTCAGATTGTCCAGGTTGAGAAACATTGTCTTGGATCAATGAATGAAAGTATATCAGAACAGCAGTATACATTAGGGCACCGTTTAGTGTAACAGGCAGTAAGCAATTCAATGGTAGCAGAATACCTGGTACAGAATTTTGTTCTTGTTTTAAGTACTACAATAGAAGAAAGAAAAAAACTCCCTATCTGTATACACAGTCGGAGTTAGTGTTGCATATATTTAATCACAAATCACAATCAGATTTCCTTGTCTTTCTGCTTTTTTTAATTAAATTTGCAAGAAAACTGCCTTTTATTTTCATTAGCAGTTTTTCTTGTTTTATATATTAATGATAGGATCCACCTGGATTTTTTCCTCCCAAGATTTTTTAATATGATTCAAAGAATCCTGATTCTTTGGCCATGCTGATTGAGCAATTTGTACAATTTATAAATTGTTGCCTAATAACTCTAGAAGGCATCTGCTTCCCCTGGCTTAATATAAATATATCTGCATGTGCATTTTTCCAAATTTACACAACTTGTCCTGCTAAAATTGTATTTTTGCAGTCTTAGTTAAGAACTGCTATACAAAAATTTAGAGATGGGCTCAGTCTGAAGGATCAAGGTATTAATATCTAGTTATTGTTTACATATATTGTACTTTATTTTGTTAATTGTTCAGCACTACGAGTTGCTTCAGATGGTGCCTAAATTTTAAACTGTAAAACAAAGAAAGAGATTAACAATTCAGTTATTGAGACTGACTGTTCAAAACACAAATGAAAGTGTTGTCTGTAATACTAGGTCTATTCTAAATACTATTCTATTCTAAGAGGGGAAAGATGCATTAAGATAATTAAGTCCCCAAACTATTGAATAAGGGTTCATTCTCACATTCAAATCATGGCATGAGCATACCCCAATTTTCATATAACATGTCCTGTTGATGTTACCTTATTCTCACTCCCAGCACAAAGCTGAGGCAGCTAAAAGTTGTTTGTCGTTGTTCTGGTTTAATGGTAATATTCTCTTTTTTCTTTTCCTTTCCTTTTCCTTTTCCTTTTTCCTTTCTTCTCCCCTCCCATTCTCCCTCCCTCCCTCCCTCCTCCCCCTCTCCTCTCCTTTCCTTTCCTTTTTCCTTTCCTCTCATCTCCCCTCCCATCCTCTCTCCCTCTCACCCTCCCCTGCCCTGCCCTCTCCTCTCCTTCTTCTGTAGAGACAACTCAGAACACCTCATAGTATAATGTCCAGCTCTTATTGGCTGCTGCATACACAATGTGTCACTTGTAGTCTCTGGGTCCGTTTTCAGGGCCATCCAGTCTTGGGTGAGTCTGGGGTGTTGTTGTTGTTTGCTTGTTTGTTTGTTTTTTTGTCCAAGATAGGCTTTCCTCCTGTATTTCTGTGCTTATCTCCCTTGGAGCCAAGATGAATTCAAACAGCAGCAAGGTATGTATGTATGTATGTATGTATATATGTATGTATGTATGTATGTATGTATGTGTGTGGTGTGTGTATATATATATGTATGATGTATGTATATGTATATATATATATATATATATGTGTGTGTGTGTATGTATATGATTATATATATATATATATATATATATATATATATGTATGTATGTATGATAGTATGTGTGTATATATATATATATATATATTATTTAAAGTCACAACCCCTGGTATGCCCAGTATGGGAGGAAGGTCACACTTCCACTCTCTGGCATTAGGCTCGTCACAAGAGACCATCCAGACAGAAACCCAAGAAACTCTTGTGACGAGCCTAATGACAGAGAGTGGAAGTGTGACCTTCCTCCCATACTTGGGCATACCAGGGGTTGTGACTTTAAGTATATACCTCCCACCCTGGCTGGCTGATAAGGAGTCGTTCTCTGTAGCTCAAATGGTTAACTCCCTGCCTGGGAGGCAATGGAGCACAGGTTCGATTCCCAAACTTGGGTATGGCTAGCTGATGAGAGCTAAATAGCTTGAAATAGATCTATACTAGTCTCCCTTTATTTATTTATTTATCAGCATAAATAGAACAAATGTAACAAAAGGCAACAGTAAAAAATATTGGGTTTCTGTCTGGATGGTCTCTTGTGACGAGCCTAATGACAGAGAGTGGAAGTGTGACCTTCCTCCCATACTTGGGCATACCAGGGGTTGTGACTTTAAGTATATACCTCCCACCCTGGCTGGCTGATAAGGAGTCGTTCTCTGTAGCTCAAATGGTTAACTCCCTGCCTGGGAGGCAATGGAGCACAGGTTCGATTCCCAAACTTGGGTATGGCTAGCTGATGAGAGCTAAATAGCTTGAAATAGATCTATACTAGTCTCCCTTTATTTATTTATCAGCATAAATATAACATATATATATCCTACTGTTGTACACAACTTATTCTACCTGTCAAATATTAAATGTGTCAAAAGGTAGATTAAAAACAGCTGACGGGTTTAGCAATTGTGACATGAAATGGAAGGAATTATCCACTACACTAGGAGACCTTCCAACCATCTAATGGAACATCTTGACCCTTGAGGTGAAGCTAGCCCCACTTGTCTGGCCTTCCCAAAGAGTGTTAAAATTTGGCTCTAACAACTAGCATGGGGATCCTACAATAGTATGCAACTATTGGTATTAGTGGCTTGAGAACTCTCTCTGTGTCTTTTAAACTTTGTCTGTTTCTGTAGGATTTTATGGTTTTTACTCGTAAACTGCTGGAGAAGAGCCACAGCTGATGGACCAATCCCTTTCAGCCACTTTAACTACATTTTCCTCTCTCCCCCTTTTTCCATTTTATGGAGCAATGGAAACAATATAGATGAGTTTTGCAGTCATGGTTTTGCCTTTTACAGTGCTGTGAAGCACTAACTGGTTTGCTAAGCTTTCTGGTTCTGTTGTTTTAACGGGAATTGTTTTCCTTCAGAAACAATCCGTTTCAATCCAAAAGAGTCCATCTCGTTTCATATTTCAGCATTTGACTTAAAGTTGTTTTTTTATCAGCTACCAAACCTTAATCGGATTATTTAGGAAGACATCCCAAATGTGAAAAAAGCAGTATGGTTTGTAGTAATGAAACAACTGATTTAGCAATAGCACTTAAACTTAGCAGTGCTTTACAGCCCTCTCTAAGCAGTTTACAGAATCAGCATATTGCCCCCAACAATCTGGGTCTTCATTTTACCCACCTCGGAAGGATGGAAGGCTGAGTCAACCTTGAGCCTGTTGAGATTCGATCTGCCAAACTGCTGGCAGCAGTTTGTGATCAGCAGAAGTAGCTTGCAGTACTGCACTCTAACCAATTCACCACTCTTTGGGGGTAAATAATAGTTCTTTTCTTTATACAGTATTCTCACCAGACTCAAGCTGTCAAAATAATGTGGATTCTGATAAGCAGATTATTTCATAGAAGGAAAAAAAAACAGATGAGACATATCTCGATTCAATTATTGATAAGCATCTGATGGTTTTTTATACTATTTCTGGCCTGAAGCAGAAACACTCCAGGGGTGCAATCATTATTCCTATTTTTAATAAAGACATTACCATTGCTCTCTCATAGCAACAAAGCAACAATTCATACAAACTCCTGGCTCATAACAACATTGTATTTCTTGTGATCCCATTTGTTTTGGTTGGAGACAAGAGCTACTAAGTAAATCCACAGCAAGCATTCAGGGAAATTTTGACAAAAACAGAAATTATATCACTGTCATGCCTCTTACAACTTATTTCTCCATTAACAGAAAGTAATACTGTACATTTGATTTCAAGCAAATGACCTGTCTAGAGCAGATTGTTAACAAGTTTCAGATACTCACTGATAATGATACTTTCTTATTTACTTAAATTTACAAGGATATTACTTTCATCAGCCAGTTCCTGATTTGTTATATAAGGATGCGTGCAGACTTTCATTAAACTTTTATAAGTTTAGAAATGCAAAGGGCTTCATAGAATAGAATAGAATAAATTATGAATAGAGTAGAGTAGAGTAGAGTAGAGTAGAGTAGAGTAGAGTAGAGTAGAGTAGAGTAGAGTAGAGTAGAGTAGAGTAGAAATAGGAATAGGAATAGGAATAGGAATAGGGTAGGGTAGGGTAGGATAGGATAGGATAGGATAGGATAGGATAGGATAGGATAGGATAGGATAGGATAGAATTCTTCATCCATTCTCTACCTATATATCTTGTGTCTTTTCAACTACACTATAGTGGATTCATATGCATAATAATTCAGATTATTCCAAAACCTGAGATGTGTATAAGAAGAAAAGAAATAGATTTTATTGTATATAGGGAGAATTGGTTATTTGCCTATAGGAGTTGGCTGGACATAGCACTCAATTCTGGGGCTCATAGATGAGTCTCAACATGTGGTTAAGCCTTTATTCTATATGAAAAACTATATGACCCAACACCCTAATTCTTTCTTAAGCTCTCTATTTACATGACCTGCCTCATACCATGTAGAATTTTTGACAGTCATTCATTGTTTGTACCAGATATATTTGAATAACCTACTTCTTATCAGATATCTTTCAATTCTCCCTTCCAATGATGGAAATTAGTTGGTTTGCAAGGTAAACATTTAATCCTAAGTGACAGAATTGACTAGCTGATTTTGACTTAGCAATGTCTTCAAGCAATGTCACATCCATTTTCTTGTATGGGCCACTTACCATGAATGAGAAATACTGCACTGAAAAAAATATTGAAAAATGTCTAAGCCCACTAATAAAAAAAAATGCATCTTTGTTGTGTGTGGAAAGCTTGAGAGACAAGACTCCTGGCTAGTGCAACAGCTGTTTATTGATTACATGCATGTATACAAGTGCCAGGGCTGTCTAGCAGCTCCCTATTTTAAAGGGACCTGTCTGCCACAGCTCGGCCACTGAGAGACCTTGAATGTTCCCGCCAGCTGCGCAAACCAATCCCTTCAAACTTGCAACTTCATGCCAGTTAGGCAGACCAGAGGGAAACCTATGCCCAAGGGTTCCCTCCTCATTACCATATTCAACAATCTTGATGAAGTCAATAAATCTTACTTCCAAGGAAAGACATTTTACCAATAAGGAGAATATTGAGGGTTGAAATGAGGGGTCCTTGATACATTCTGAGATTGGTTGTTTTCTTGCAGACATTTTATTATTCAAACTACACCATCAGTGCTAGTGATGAATTAAAGACATTTTAGCTCAGGCTGTTAAACTGAACTCAACATTCCTCTGTGGTTTTCACTTCATTTCATCTTCATCTTTTAATAAGGAAATCAGGCTGTGCCTGGGCACACCAAATTCAGATCACCTATCTTCCACTGCCTTAAACTTATCTTGCCTTAAATTCCAAAGCCATCTGATTACTTTGTAGATATGGTTATTTGTCTTGTATTCTTACGTGAATGAACAGACTTACAGGATGGCCGGTGTTTGGAGTTGGTCAAGGCCAACCGTCCTGCATACCAACATGATGATGCCTTTTGGAGATGCACCCCACATGACGCCTAAGGGAGTTGCAGATTGGACACTGGAGTGGGGTCGTTGGAGGGAGGGGGCTGGGTTATCATTTGATATGTATTTGCTTTTCTGACGTAGATCTTGCTTTACTTTCGCTGCCATCTTTTCATAACCAGTAAAAGTATTTTAATTCCACAAGCAATGGAGTTGTGAGTTTTCTTTCTTGGTTATGGAGGGAGGCATGCCTGACAGCAATGTTTTCTGACCAGGGAGACAGCTATAGCCCTTTTCATCATCAATGACAGCTAGTCTGAGATGTGTCTATTCCATTGCTCATATTTCCAGATGCTCTGACTGGAGCTAAGAATGGTTAAAACATTAGCAGAATCTTTTTTTCAATCTACCGCTGTTCTCATTGAATGAAGATAGCTGGATTGCTCCTGGATTTAAAGCCCAGATGTCCATGAAGCACCTGCCAATGATTGCATGATCACTACATATTGCCTTTGTGACATGGTTTAGGTCTAAGAGTTAATGAGACTTGGGAGTTGCCTATTTCTCCTCTTACCACGAAGGCTGATTGAAAATAAAGACTTCAAGGTTATTGTAAAGGTGCTAAGAGTCTACTTCCAAGTATGGATTTTTATCTTCAATGCCATGAAATGGAGCATCAAAGATTTGAATGTGGATTTGGAGATAATATGGTATGGAAGGAGTTTTGAAAGTAACAGAACAATCTAATGCACATCCACATGAAAATAAGCCCTGCGAAAGGGATATATTCTCAGAAATAAGTGTTTGAAAGTCTGAAGTACCATTCTGGCAAAATAGCATTATTGAGAATAGAAAGTGGGATCCTCCAGAAATTATTAAACTACAATTGTCCGCATTCCTTATTTCTTCTTCCCCAAACAGGGACAAAAGCAGAGAAACATCACCATTTATTTAAAAAGAAAACAGAAAAATAACAATTAAGACATATAAAGGCACAATGCTAAACACTTAAAAGTTTCCTCCTATTCTATAAGCACTTTTCTAAGTAGAAACTAGTTATTAAAATAACTAGCATATGATTTAGACATGATTTAGATAAGAGTGTTCATTAGAAACTCTTGCTGAGCAAAGATAAACTTTGTAAAGGTAAAGGTAAAGGTTCCCCTCACACATATGTGATAGTCGGTCCCGACTCTAGAGGACGGTGCTCATCTCCATTTCAAAGTCGAAGAGCCAGTGCTGTCCAAAGACATCTCTGTGGTCATGTAGCTAGCATGACTAAACACTGAAGGCGCACAGAACACACCTTCCCACCAAAGGTGGTCCCTATTTTTTCTACTTGCATTCTTACGTGCTTTCGAACTGCTAGGTTGGCAGAAGCTGGGACAAGTAACGGGAGCCCACTCCGTTATGCGGCACTAGGGATTTGAACTTCCAGGCTTTCTGATCAACAAGCTCAGTGTCTTAGTCACTAAACCATTGTGCCCCTACCATAAACTTTGCAGCTTGTTTCAATTAGGATTCTTTTGAAAGAAACAGTATTTTCATTCTTCAAGTCATGAGGAATACATGCTGAGTTGCTAATATCCAGAACACATTACTTGTTGACATCAATAAGTTATTAGCTTCCCCGGTATAGTAATACAAGAAAGAAAAACTGGTTAGTTATTCCATTTTAGAGTGTCAAAGCAGAATAAAGTGCCAGATTAAACACACGAACAATTCCATTTTTACTCCTTGGCAATATGCCTTCAAACAGCATGAAGATGTAAAAAAAAAAGATATTGTTAGTAATATAATTCTAATGGTTGGGTTGGCAATATATAAACCATGTAACAATGCTATATCTGTTTTTTTAAATCATACTGTAAAATGTAATTGGTTGCTGTTTTCCTCAATCAGCCATAAGAGGGAGCCAGAATGACTGTTAGCTCTCTGTTCGTTAGATGCTGGGCTGATCTGATCTGAGTGTTTTTGGAAGCTGGCTGTTAGAAAGTGCCGTGAGCTATTGTAAGTTTTGCAACTACTAGCAAACTTTATGTACTGAACTGATTATATGATATTTGACTATGTTATTTGGATTATCCCTTAACTGAAAGACATTGATGACTGACTGAATTATCTGTGTATGACTTGGACTGTTTGATGGACTCTGATACCTCTATTTCCACGAAAGTAAAAGCCTATTTAAACTGCAGTGTCTCTGTATGCTGGTTTGTGTGTTCTCCAACACAACTCTCACAATGGTTCGCTGAACTTACTCACTCTCCCAACGGGGTGCTTACCTAACAGATATAACAAATAAAAAACCTTGAAAAAGAAAAACAGCATGAAGATGAAAATTGGATTCATCTTTTCAAAAGTTGTGCATGTTCACTATGCTGATCAACAATGCTGATATTAAATTCAATCCTTATAACATGACCTGTGACATGACGCAATCCTTCTCTTGTCATTTTGTTGAAAGCAACAGGACTCCGCAGATGCCCAGGGCTAAATGAAACAGCATATTGACTTCTCAATAGCCTATTTTAAAAATCTTTTAATACCATTAGAGCAGTGGTGGGTTGCATGTGGTATGCCCTGGTACAGGCGTACCGGAGCCTGCCCGGAGCACCGGGTACCATTCTGGAACGGTGCTCCGGAGGGCTCACCCGCCCAACTGAGCTCCTTACCTGTCCTTTAAAGCCTTCAGTGCTTCTGCGCATGCACATGGCACATACAGCACCTGGGCAAAGCTCCGCTGAGTAGCTGGAGCATCACAGAGGCTTGCAGAGGCATCACTGGCAGGTACGAAGCATGTGCATGCCGTGCGCGTCCATGTGGGCTACACCGGGTCCGTTCCAACCATACCGGTTGGAATGGGATTCAGAACCCACCATTGCATTGGAGATAAAATTATCTGAGTGGTCTAGCATGCTCCTCATGATAGGCTTGTTTTCCATGTCCATCAATGCCATTGATCCAAAATCTAATATACCTTAATGAAATAATATCTAACAAGAAAGACCAAAGCACAACTATTAAGCTTGCTATATGGGTTCTTTAGTAATAAAAATAACATCATTTTATCCTATTGTGATCCATCCAGAGTCAGCCTGGAGTCAAGTGGCATTGAAAATGATCGAATAAATGAATTAATAAATACATAAAAACTTGAGGAAATTGGACCTAACTACACAATGATGTAACATTATAAAAATCATCTCACAAAAAGCAAAGGAAATGTTTTATTTTTGTTGCCAGCCTTTGAATGCAAAAATAGGCTGGGGGTGGGAGGAGGTTACATCGTACCAGATAGATTAGACTATAGGAAAGTTGGAAAGCCAAAGTTGTTTTGATGGAGCCCAAATACTTTCTGTGTGTTCCTCTAGTGAAAGGCCTCCCAGCATGGTTATTATGAGCTCATATTTCCAGCTGTTTTTGTAACTCAGCCACTTAAAACTTTTCAGGGTATTTAAAAAAGGGGGCTAGCAACTTATCAGCTGAGATACAGCTTTAAGAAATTGCTACAAAACTAAGATCTGAAATAAAAATAATTAATATGAAATGCTCTGTGGTAAAACCGAACCACATTTAAAAATTAATTTCATGGGACAAATAATTAAATATAATTAATGTTCAGGTTTACTATTAATCATGCTCTACACTCAGAGATGCAATGGTGTATCTTTATGATCTCCTGTCAACTTTTGCCTGTTGCCTTATATAAATATTGAATTTCATCTGTCCAGAATTGAGAGAGGATGGAAACCGTCCACACAGATAAATAGAAAGATGTCCAGATTTCCAAGCCACATCATGCTTTTTCTCAGAAGCTTGATTTAGCAGGCTAATGTCTTTGCCACATTGAAACACTTCAGATTAGAAATAAAACTGAGTTGATTCGGCCCAAAATATGGAAATATACCGCTGGTGATATTTAATGTAATGGTATTTAAAAGAAACAATCTTTTCATTTGGATGGACCTAGTACTAGATTAGTCAATGGATGCAGTAGTAAATAGATGTTATAGAACATATAACATATGTTATAGAACATATAATAGAATAATAGGTTTTTGAAAAGAACTTGGAGTCTTCTAGTTCAACCATCTGCTCAAGCAGGAGACCATAGTATACCGCTCTGGACAAAGGGCTGTCCAGTATCTTCTTTAAAACCTCCAGTGATGGAGTACCTATAACTTCTGAAAGCAACCCGTTCCACTGATTAATTGTTCTCATTCTCAGAAGATTCTCCTTAGTTCCAGGTTCGATATCTCTTTCATGACATTTTCATAGATTAGTTCTTATCCTGCTCTCAGATGCTTTCACTGTTTAAAACGATAACTTAGCCCAAGAATCCTGCAATGAAACTCCACATAGGTCCATCTCTGGCTTTTGAGGAGTTATTATTTTACTTTTCTGGAACCATAGAGTTTGAAATAACCACTTAGGTGATCAACCCTGTTCAGTGCAGGAAGTTCAGAATAATTCCTGTGTATCTTCTGCTTGCACACCCAGAAAAGGGAAGTCACTAGAAAAAATGTTTCTCAACTTCAGCAACTTTAAGTTGTGTGTACTTCAATTACCAGAATGCTGCCAAACTGTTTGCTGTGAAATTCTGGGAGGTGAAGTCCACATGTTTTAAAAGTCATGGATTACTGAGGCCATTTCCTACTGTTAGGACATTACATCAAATCTTCCTCATGCAATTGAAGAACAGTATTCCATTCCTAAGCTGTGTTGGATATAGTGCTTGAAAAGTATCATTCCTAATATAAATAAAGTTAGTCCCAAATGATGAAACTGGGAGTACAGGATCTACTATATTTCAATGTTATCATTTCAGGGTGTATAATAATGGTATAATGAAGTATCGTACATCAGCAAGCAACAGGCTAGTTCAAAGATGGTGAACCTTTTCGGCACCAAGTGCCCAAACCAGAGTGCATGCGCGCCAGAGCCCCAGAAGCTCAAAGACCAGCTGGCCAGTGGGCACGCACATACTGGCCAGCTGCTCTTCTGGTTTCCGGTGCGCATGCCAGCTGGTCTTTGCACATACTGCAGCACTGGAAACTCAAAGACCAGATGGCCGGCATGCAAACTGGCCAGCTGGTCTTTGGGTTGCCTGGGCTCTGGCATAGGCAAAGATCAGCTGGTAAGCGTGCCAGAAACCAGAAAAGCAGCCGGTGATGGTGCATGTGCCCACAGAGAGGGCTCTGCGTGCCACCTATGGCACATGTCATAGGTTCGCCATCACGGGGCTAGTCAGTATATAATATGATTGAAAATGCAGTTGGTATAAAAAAAATGGAAATAACAAATCCGTCAACTTACTGCTGTCCTCAAAGTTTTTCCTCAAAAATAAGGTACAAAAGGGGCCAGAAAAACGTAGCAATGGACCACCAGTTAATGTTGGTCCATAATTGAAAAGACCTAGAATCTTCTATATGTCTCCAGGTCCTCAGATGTTGTGGAATCAAGAAGAAGAAGACCTTAAATAATGATCCAAATGTCTGGCTGACTCTGTCTCTGATATGCATGTATGTGTAGAGCAAGGAGAGAAAGCATATGGAGAGATAGCATGCATTGCAAGTACCGGAGTATAAGATGCAGCGGAGTATAAAACGCACCAAGATTTTGAAGAGTCAAATTTTTAAAAAAGTTTTTGCACTCTGCAGACCTCCCAAAAATGGGCCCGTTTTTTGTCAAAAAAAGAGGGCATGCATAGCCTCTAGGAGGCTTATAGAGTGCTTTTGGGGACTAGGGGGGCAAAAATAAGCAAAAAATGGCCCATTTTTTCGTGACCCGTCAAAACCGCGGTCCAAAAAAGCGCGATCGACGAAAGCGCGCATTTGACGTCATCACAGCGTGACGAAAAAAATTAAAAATTGAAATAAAAATAAAATTAAAGCAAGCCGATTCACATAAAGGTAAGGGTTAGGTTTAGGGTTAGGGTTAGGGTTAGGGTTAGGTTAAGGGTTAGGGTTAGGTTTAGAGCGTTAGGGTTACGTTTAGCGTTACGTTAAAGGTTAGCGTTACGTTAAAGGTTAGCGTTAGGTTTAGGGTTAGGTTAAGGGTTAGGTTTAGGGTTAGATTTAGGGTTAGGTTAAGGGTTAGGTTTAGGGTTAGGTTTAGGGTTAGGTTTGGGGGGGTTAGGGTAAGGTTTTCGCTTTATTTTTACATTTTTCGATCACAGCGCGATGTTTTCGTCGCGCTGTGATGACGTCAAATGCGCGCTTTCGTCGACCGCGATTTTGTCGTCCGCGGTTTTGTGGTGGAACCCATTTTTTTGCTCCTTTATGCCTTCCCAAGCTCTCAGGAGCATTCTGGAAGTCTCCTAAAGGCTATGTATAGCTATTTTTGCAAAGGGGGCAGGGTTTCATGAGACAAAAAATGCTGTATTCAGTGTATAAGACGCACCCAGATTTTCACCCTCTTTTTTGAGGGAAAAAGGTCCATCTTATACTCTGAAAAATACGGTATTTGTATATTTCCCTCACTTTATATACTGCTTCTAAGATTAAGTTCAGCAAAAAAGCCACATGTCTATGTTGATGAAAGTTTACTGGGATGAAATCTTCCACCTTCCAGATGTTGCTGATAGTCTCTATGTCTATCATGCTGGCTGGGTTGCTGGAAACTGTGGTTCACTAACAGCTGGAGGGCCATTTATGGTTTATCGTCCCCTATTTAGGGTCAACAGCATAAATGTCAATAGAAAGGAGAGAACAGGAAATAGAGGAGAAAAGGAAGCTACAAGACTAATAAAACAACTGATGAGAGGGCCTCCTGATTGATCAGAATAAGACTGGCTTCTATCTTAAGCACAAAGTTCAAACTATAAGAGCAAAAAAAGGACAAAGTGTTTGAGATTGATCAAAGGGGCCAGCATACATAGTTTTTCTAGAAAGAATGCCAGATCTAGATTTGATCAGGATAAAATCTAAATTTGCTTTCATTTTCTTTATTTTTTTCCAGGGAAATAAAGTGATTAGGAAAGTTAAATCAATTGACTATGTTTCCTCAGTGGCCACCATCTGGAAGTAGTGAACTTCCTCCCATATTTGGGCATACCAGGGGTTGTGACTTTAAATATATACCTTTCACCCTGGCCTCGCTGATAAGGAGTCGAGCTCTGTAGCTCAGTGGTTAACACATCTGCCTAAGAGGCAATACAGCACAGGCTCGATTCTCAGTAAGGGTATGGCTAGCTGATGAGAGCTAAACAGCTTGAAATAGATCTATACTAGTCTCCCTTTATTTATTTATCAGCACAAATATAACAAATGTAACAAAAAGGCAACAGTAAAAAAATATTTTTTCTGTCTGGATGGTCTCTTGTGATGAGCCTAATGACAGAGAATGGAAGTAGTGAACTTCCTCCCATATTTGGGCATACCAGGGGTTGTGACTTTAAATATGAGATCTTTCACAGAAAATAAACAAAATGACTAAACAGTCTGTCAGTCTGCAATAATTTTTGCTAATCATGGAGGAACTAAGGAAAATGAATTATAGCATTCATTCAAAACATTACCATTTCTCACCTACTTACATCTTATAAACAACTATTGTTGTGGAATGAAGGCCAAAAAAATGAGAGTACAGGTAGTCCTCAACTTACAACAGTTCATTTTAGTGACCTTTCAAAGTTACAACAACACTGAAAAAAATGACAAGACCATTTTTCACACAACTGTTGTAGCATTCTCATAGTCATGTGATTTACATTTGGATGCTTAATAACTGACTCACATTTATAACGGTTGCGGTGTTAAGGGGTCATGGGATCGCCTTTTGAGACCTGACAAGCAAAATCAATGGGGAAACCAGATTCATTTAACAACCATGTTATTAATTTAACAACTGCAGTGATTCACTTAACAAATGTGGCAAGAAAAGTTGTAAAATGGGGCAAAGGTCACTTAACAAATCTCCAACTTAACAACATAAATTTTGCACTCAATTGTGGTTGTAAGTTGAGGAGTACCTATATAGAACAAATCAACAAATACAGGAAATCTTCTTTATTCTGTACATCCAATGAACTTACAGTGTTTATTGAGCATATTAAATGAGACAATCATGTGCATAATTTACAGACACATTTTAAAAACTTAATCTAAACTTTTTGACAACAGTGAACAACAAACATGCTTGAATAGTTATTTACATAGAGGTACATAATCATGGGTAGAGTTCATATTAATTCAGGCACTGAATGCTACAAGATGTTCCTTTGAACAAGGATTTTTGTGGGACAAGTATGCACCAGAAATACATAGTTCTCACATAAATAAAGTCTCTGAAGTATGATTTTGTTGACATACCTAAAAATTGCACAAGTCTGGCATATTTTCAGTGCCCAAAGGCATCAATCCAGCAGCTTTGTTTTAAAAGTATTTTCCCCACAGATCTAGAAACAGCCAGTTTATAGCATCCTGTCTTTGAGTATCCCTGGACAAATATGAGAAATGGGGGTTGGGGGAATTGAAGATTCGTGCTTGTGCAATTGGATGGTTAACTAGATCGATAAGATATATAAAAGAATTAATGTACATAAAAGAATTAATGCACATGCTCTTACAAAGCAAACCTCTATTCAACGGATGCATGTCAATTCTAAAAAATGTAAAAAAAAGGTATTAATTAACTCATGGAAGCATGTGAAAAGATGGTAGGAAATTGATATAGTCAATTAAGTCTATCGCTGAAGCCCAAGAAACAATGATTAAAACCTAATCATGTTCCTTATCTTCTAGACCAAGAATATAAGGTTAAATTCTCAGGAGTTCATGTTTCAAAACGTAATGTTATCACTACTTGCACAAGTTCTCTATGTGATTAGGAAATAAACATCTGGCATCCTGTAGCTAGGCAGAAATAACACAAAGTGTTGGGAATAATGGGACGCTGCCAATGTGAACAAAGGAATGTATTAAGTTACTAAAAGTCCATTGTTTTGAAGCTATTTCATGCCAGTGGCCAAGGAACTCTCTTCATGAAACTAGCGATTATTGGCAAGAAATGCATTCTTCCTTACAGTAGGGACAAGCCAACCATTTATAAAAATGGATGAGTGTCCAGTTGTAAATATTTTTATCCACAAAGACAGAATACTGACCGTAAAACAAAAATGAATGGGGTGGTAAGCCAAGACTGTACGAGGCAGGTTCCAGATTCTTGTCACATAATGAAGATGAGAAGGCAGCCCAGATCCCAGCAGCTGTGCCTTTTTGCTGACCTCCATTGCCATGGGTCAGTGAGAGATACCTTTCAGAGTTCTTTTGCTCAACCAATGAAATACATTAACAAAATCCCAACATAAATTCACAAGTAAGAGCATCTGCAGGGGAAGAAGGTGTCAAAGAAATCCAGATGGTGTCTGTAACTGTATGAACAAAGCCCTGCAGCTTTTGTATATGTTTTGCCTACATACAGGTAATCCTCAAATTATTATCACAATTAAGCCCAAAGTATACATTGTTAAGCAAGACAATTGTTAAGTGAGTTTTATGACCTTTCTTGCCACATTTGTTAAGTGAATCATGTTACATACTGACAGCCAGAATGCTAGGTTCCACCAAGGTCCTCCAATCCGATGGGAAAATACTTGAAGCCAATTGGCCGAGCCGTTTGACAGCTCCCTATAAAAGGGCTAACTGTCAAACAGAGTGGTGCTAGATTGTACATAATTGTTCTAATAAAGAGTTGTTGTTTTGCCACTAAGCCTGAGTCTGTCTCATCCATTCACTCAATTTAACAAATCACTACAGTTGGTAAGTTAGTAATACAGTTGTGAAGTGAATCTGGCTTCCCCATTGACTTTGACAAGTTATCTTCCAGATGCTAAGTTGGGATGTTGGATAAATCCAGTATAAATGTACTGTAGATTGTGTTGTGTTGCGAGCCTGTTGTGTGATGCCTCCGTTATTGTATTATTATTTTACTTCAGTTTGTAGAGGTTTTATTATAGTGTTTCATGGTGATTGTTGTTAGCTAGAGTTCTCATGTAAAATGGGTGGCCATATAAATTTTCTATATAAATAAAACAGAATAAATAATCAGATGCTAGAAAATAGAAACTTCCCCTGCATAATGGCAATAGCAATAGCACTTAGACTTACATGCCACTTTACAGTGCTTTACAATCCTCTCTAAGTGGTTTACAGAGTCAACTTATTGCCCCCAACAATCTGGGCCCTCATTTTACCCACCTTGGAAGGATAGACGGCTGAGTCAACCTTGAGCCTGGTGAGATTTGAATTGCCAAATTGCAGACAGCTGGTAGGCAGCAGAAGTAGCCTGCAGTACTGCATTCTAACCACTGCGCCACCGCGGCTCTTAATATACTACCCATCCATTGAGACTCCAGTTGTGTAATAAGAATTACTATTGCTCTTGATTTTTCCCCCCAAAGTACCACATTGCTTCTAGTCTTATCTTTCACTAAAAGGTATTAAACAATTTTAAATATGCAGTTGAAAAGATGATTTACGTTATATTTCTGTTGGCTGCCTGGAGTTGTTCTGTTAGATAAATGTATAAATTTGCTTAATAAACAGACCAACAGATACAAAATAGAAATTGGAACCCCAGAATCGCTCCATAGTGTTGAAATAGCTCAAGGAAAGAGAGGATGAAAGGTTAATTAAGTATAACAAAATACTGTCAAACACTGAGAACTACCAGGTGGCTGAATCCAATTACTGCAAATGACATAAAAACAAATTTCTTAGCATCTATATAATTCAGGCAAGACAAAATCATATCTTTTTATGGAGAAAAGTGGCTACAGGCAAGACTTCATCTTGTCAGACTTAGATTCCAGAAATGCATAGCATAACATGCTTAGTGCTCATACAACCTCTGGGTGATTGATGGTGTCTCCAGATCCAATGATACTGACATGGCATGAATCCAGTCCTTCATTCCTGTCACACCCAAGGCATTCTGTATAATAGTAAGGGCAACAAGGGTCATGGCAGTTCTTTGGAATATTTGGCTGGAAGAAGACTTTTATCCCTACTGAATGCCATTTGCTTTTATCAGCTGATCTGAATTCTTTGGGCAGACTGAAATTGCTTTATTATTCAGTGCTATTCAGGCCAAAAGACCAACTTTTTCTCACTGTGAAGCAGCTCCTTCTTTTTCTTAGGCTCATAGATTTTGGTCAGGGGCATTTGGGACATTGAGTTGAAACCCCTGCACCATGTAGGAATCCAAATTGAAGAATCCCGGTCCAATGGTCTTTGTTTGGGCATATCTAATAAAAGAACAACAGATTAACATCATTGAAAGGATCCTTGGAGGCAGAGATGGTATTCAGCAGGTTCTGACCAGTTCTGGAGAATCGGTAGCAGAAATTTTGAGTAGTTTGGATAACCAGTAAATACCCCCTCTGACTGGCCTCACCCCTGTCTATTCTCTGCCTCCCGAGTCCCAGCTGATTGGGAGGGAATGGAGATTTTACAGTATCCTTCCCCTGCCATGTCCACCAAGCCACTGGTAGTAAAAAAAAATTGAATCCCACCACTGCTTGGAGGTCTTCTAGTCCAACCCCCTGCTCAAACAAGAAACTATACTATTTCAGACAAATGGTTGTCCAAGCTCTTCTTAAAAACCTCTGGTGTTGGAGTTCCCACAACTTCTGGAGGCAAGTTGTTCCACTGCTTAATTGGTCTGTTAGGAAATATCTCCTTAGTTCTAGGGATACTATCCCCTCTGTTGACTCTGTCATACTGTTATTGTTAGACGCCCTTTTTTTAAACACTCCTTTGCCATTTTCTTTCCTGTAATTTAGATCTATTATTTCATATGCTCAGGAATGATAGCAAGCATGACATCAGCTTCTTTATACAGTATGACATAATTTAGACTCTTGAAGAATACTATCATAACCTACCACTCTTCTAAAGGCCAAAGTCTCCTGCTTCCCTGGCTTTCTCTTCATAAATCATAATTTTTAATTCCCAGCTCATCCTTATTGACCATCTGTAAATTATCTGTGCCAGTGTTTTCCAAATTGGATACAACATTTCTGATGGGATCTGACCAACAAAGAAAGATTATCACTTTCCATTATTTTATAACTGTTACTGCAGACAAATATTCTGTTTGTCTTGTTTTGCTGTTGCTGAGTCATTCAGTTTTCAAAAGCAAACAAACAACAATAGCTTGGTGTGCTGTACACTGGAGGCCAATCAAATAATGGAGTGACGTATGGTTGACGTTAGCAGACAGCAGATTGGGTTGTACAACTCAGCATGGCCATTAGATGGCAGCAAAGAGAGTTTTCTATCTTTGCTGCCATAAGGTAAAGTAAAGGTTCCCTTCACACATACTGTATGTGCTAGTTGTTCCCAACTCTAGGGGGCGGTGCTCATTTCCGTTTCAAAGCCAAAGAGCCAGCGCTGTCCGAAGACATCTCTGTGGTCATGTGGCTAGTATGACTAAACACCGAAGGCGTATGGAACACTGTTACCTTCCCATCAAGTACTTTTCTACTTGCATTTTTACATGCTTTGAACTGCTAGGTTGGCAGAAGGTGGGACAAGTAATGGGAGCTCACATTACGTGGCACTAGGGATTTGAACTGCCGAACTGCCAACCTTTCTGATCAATAAGCTCAATCAATCTTAGCCACTGAGCCACCGTGTCCCTGCATTTGCCGCCCTATATGTACATTAATATCAAACTGGTGGGGGGGGGGGTTCAACCTAGATCTGGTAGCCAGATTTGCGATATTGTCAGTACATACTAATTTTCCCCTTCAGAATTCATTGCAATCTACGGTTGGGATGAAAAGGAGCTCATATTCACATTTACCTCATATGGTTCTTTTCAACAATCAGATGTCTCTGTAACTATCAAACAAAACACAGGTTTTTATTGAGAAATTCTGAAGGATACACATTTAGCAGCAGCTGCTGCTACAACTGCTTAAGGGTGGGTTTCCAGTCATAACAGGTTGGTGGTGTCATCTTCAGTCATCCATCAATCTTTCTATCAAGCTTTGTTTTAATAGCCTGGGGGCATAGGGAGGCCTCATTTCACCTGAATTAGCTAAGTTTCAAAACACCAATTATATATTTTGACTTGGCAAAGTGAGCCAAATTTATTATGAATAAAATGGCATGAAATGTAGCAAAATTGTATCAATGATTTATTTGGCCAAGGATGTAGAATTAATCAAAAGAACAATCAAAGAGAAAATTTAAAATGAACTTAACCTTTTATAATCTTGTTTTTTTTAAAAAAAAATCTTCATTTTCAAATTTTTGTGTACTAATTGTAAGAGTTGGATCTGTTTAATAATTGATAATATTAAAAATTCTGGGCACTTAGAGATTATTTCCATCTGCTTCTCTTTGCATTGCTAACTCATATTGACACATTTCCTAACTTTTGATGATATTTAAATTGTTAACTTCTTCTTATATCTTAATTTTTAATTATTGCAGTTAGATTAATTACAGTTAGAGTAATTTTTACATTTGTTTTATTCTACAAAACAAAATATATAACAATTCGAATACAATATTCACCACTTGAATTGTGAAATTTTAAAAGGAATCTCATAAAACATCCAGAAAAAATTACTCATAGTAACTAGATGTTTGAACTTGTACCCTTTTTTGGATTTTAATAGCAACTTTAATTTATTTCTTCTCCAAAATATCCTAATGAGAACCAAGATTTATTTTAAATATACCATCCATTCATTTATTCATGCTCATTTGCCTCAAATGTTGCATGGTAAAAGAAAAAACAACATCTCTAAATGTAGCTGAATTGGCTGAGTTAGAAGGAGAAGAGATGAGGTGGATGGGAACATGGAATGCTGTCATGCTGCTCTCTTCTGCTGAAAAGAAAAGCCAAAATCTAATTGTGGTGGAAGGCCAAAGCTTGCTTTGCAAGGAGGGTTAAGGAAAAGAAGATAATGTGGAAAAGAAGGAAGGAAAAGTCCCAAAGGTGCTATTTCAAAAGGCAACTGGACTTTCTTGTTTTTCTTTGAAGATGTTTCGCTTCTCATCCAAGAAGCTTCTTTGCTCATCCAGTCAGAGCTGAAGAAGGTTCTTGGATGAGAAGCAAAACGTCTTTAAAGAAATACCAGAAAGTCCAGGTCTAGAAAAAGCACCTTTGGGATAACCATGACCTGGATGACTGAGAAATCTCCACAGATATTAAGGAAGGAAAGATTCAAAGGACAAAAGCAAAAGCATGCAGGATAAGGAGAAAAAAGACCATAGGGAAAACTGAATGCTGGAGAATTGCTGCTTTTGAGTTGTAGTGCTGTAGAGGAGATCAAATTAATTATTTCTAAAGGAAATCATGTTACATATATTATTGTTTCTTTTTGTCCTTGACTAAAAGTGTGAAGATGCCTAAGAAGTTGACATTTTTTAAAAACTTATGCTTCCAGCAGTAATAATTATTTTTCTTTCTTATGTGGATGTGTCCCATTCTGTTCTGATCACCATGCATTATGGAAAAACAAAGTATATAAAATCTTGTTCTTTTCCATAAGTTTATTCATTCTCTTCCCCATCTCACCCATTCTCTCTTTCTCCTCCCTTTTCCTAACTTTCTCCTTTTTCTCCTGCTTTTGTTATTTTCTTGAAGAAATGTCCATTTACAGCGGCCTGGTTTTCTCTTTCTGAAAAATATAATACAGCAGCCCAGCAGCTAAATGCAGACTTAACAGTTGAGTTACACCTAGTAAGCTATCTCTCGTAAACAGTTTTTGGGACATTTCAGCCCATACGTTATTCCAAATGAATGTAAAAGGTTTCTTCAATCCAGGCTATTTTTTTTTTTCTGGATCAAGTTGAGAGAAATGAGAATATCAGTCTTAAAAATATGTGTCTGCTGTTTTTTATACAGAACTGCCAGACTATTGATGCTACAGATATTCTTCTAAATATCTGTAGATGTGAACATGTTTGCCAACTATCCTGGATTTTATTGGTCTGAGCAGTAAAACTGAGGTCTTTCAAGTAACCTATTTCAGAGGAAGAAAACTTAATAACTCTGAATCTTTCCTGTATCCTTTTTTTAAAGAGTGACTGGATTCCATTAAGGGCTTATATTTGCTTATAATTGGTCTCATGTGATACATTCTTCAATCCCAGAAATTGTTAAAAGTCAAAATAAGTATATTAAGCCTACCAGATGTTCAATATGCCTCTTTCAGCTTTTTTTTAAGAGAGAAAAACCACACAGATGAAATGAATTCATTTGACACCAAATCTCCAAATTTGGTAGGTATAGTTAGGGGTGGGCTGCTACGGGTTCGCCCAGGTTTGTGAGAACCCGTAGCTAATGTTATGTCTGGTTCAGACAACCTCCAAATCCCGCCCTTGGCTTAGTTCTGACTTAGAACTAAGGAGAAATTTCCTGACAGTTAGAACAATTAATCAGTGGAACAACTTGACTCCAGAAGTTGTAAATGCTCCAACACTGGAAGTTTTTAAGAAGATGTTGGACAACCATTTGTCTGAAATGGTCTAGAAGACCTCCAAGGTCCCTTCCAATTCTGTTATTCTATTCTTAGAATAGAATTTATCTCAGGTGCTTATCCTGGTCCTACCAGGAAGACACTTTTGTTGAAATTAGCAAGGAGAAAAATTATTTGTGTCACAACCCAGCACTGCCATTAATCTCTGGATTCATCCTCCTAATATATTGTTGTAACAGCTTTAAACTAGAGGGGGGGGGAACAGCACCAGATAAAAAGTATCATCTCTAATACCACAGCTAAGACTGATTGAGCTTGTTGATCAGAAAGGTCGGCAGTTCAGCAGTTCAAGTCCCTAGTGCCACGTAATGTGAGCTCCCATTACTTGTCCCAGCTTCTGCCAACCTAGCAGTTCGAAAGCATGTAAAAATGCAAATAGAAAAATAGGAACCCCCTTTGGTGGGAAGCAGGGGTGGGTTTCAACTGGTTCACGGCGGTCCCTGCGAACCGGTTGGTCGGCAAACCCGGAAGTAAGTAACTTCTGGGAACGGCGAAGGGCCCACCCGCCCGCCCACGCTCCTTACCCGGTTTTGACGAGTTCTGCGCTTCCACGCATGCGCAGGATGCATACAGCACCTACGCAATCCTCCAGGAGCAGCTGGAGCATCGCACAGACGCTAGTACGCATGCGTGCACCACGCGCGTGCACAAGGACGCTGCCGACCCCGTTCCAACCGAACCAGTTGGAACGGGGCGAGAAACCCACCCCTGGTGGGAAGGTAACAGTGTTCCATACGCCTTCAGTGTTTAGTCATGCTGGCCACATGACCACAGAGACTTCTTCAGACAGCGCTGGCTCTTTGGCTTTGAAACGGAAATGAGCACCGCCCCTAGAGTTGGGAACAACTAGCACATACAGTATGTGTGAGGGGAAACTTTACTTTACCTTATGGCAGCAAAGATAGAAAACTCTCTTTGCTGCCATCTAATGGCCATGCTGAGTTGTACAACCCAATCTGCTGCCTGCTAACGTCAACCATACGTCACTCTATTCTCTATTATTTGATTGGCCTCCAGTGTACAGCACACCAAGCTATTGTTGTTTGTTTGCTTTTGAAAACTGAATGATTTATGTTGCTAAGTGAGATATTGTTAAGTGAGTTTTTCCCCATCTTATGACTTATGAAGTTAGTAACATGGTTGTTAAATGAATCTGGCTTCCTCATTGACTTTGCTTGTCACAAGGTCTCAAAAGGTGATCACATAACAGGACCCTGAAGCTGTCATAAATATGAGTGTTGGCAAGTGTCTCAATTTTGATCACATGATCTTGGAGATGCTGCAACGGTCATAAGTACAAAAAAATGGTCATGAGTCTTTTTTTTAAGTGACGTCGTAACTTCAAATGATCACTAAATGTTGTAAGTTGAGGACTGCCTGTAGTGTATCATGCTCATGAACCTCTGGAAATTTACTGGCTTTGCCTTTCTTTTTTCATTGTAAAGAAAATCTGGTTTCAACCCAGGGTTCTGATGATCCAAACAATTTCTTGAAACACTGATGTAAAAGAAAGCATAATTTTCAGAACAGCCTTCTTTGTTAAAAGTATTGGTTCTGATTAAGATTAAGCATTTGCGTTTGAGAAATCTGTTCTGTTTGGATGCCTTGGGATGAGCAACCAGTATAAGTGCCAAAGCTCAAATGTGGGATTCTAATTCTAGAAGCATAACAGCTGTTTTGGGGAAAGATAATTGATAGACTCGTAAGCTGATATCATGCACATTTCATATGAGTACATGCAACTTTTACATTGCATATACAATCCTTAATGTGAGTCAGTTGTTAGGGATGAATGTATATAGGAAAACATATTCTTCTCGTATATAGTATTGCATTTCAACTGATGAAATGCATTTGTGTGAGAATGAAATATTTAATTCAAGCCTGTAAAAGTTTCCTCTAAAACTATTGCCACCAGGAGCTTTGAGTATTCTCGATGTCAAAAACACAAACCAAGGGGAACACAGCTTAAAGCCTATAAGACGTGTAGACTAAACTCAACTTAAAAAAAAACAAAAAACCCAAGTGGTTGATTATAATACTGGAAACAACTTAATCATATTTAGACTAGACTCATTGAAAACAAATTAGACACAAATTGAGTTAGGTCTATGATTTCAGTGAATTGACTCTATAGACTATAGACAAAAATCCTATTGATAGAAATCAACTATGAATATATTTTTGGCTACTTTTTGTACTTGACTATGATCTTAAGAAGAAACAAATTTTCAATCTGATATGAGGCTTAGAAGTTATTTTATTCAAATTATTTTCTGCAATCCAAAAATCTGTAGATTGCGCCACATTCTTTCCGACCAAATGCCCTCTGATAGTTTGGGATTACGACTTCCAGAATTATCAGCGAGCACAGCCCTATGGGATACTGAAACCTCTCAGCTTCTTCTCTGCAGCATAGCAATGGGTATGATTACACCTACTATCTTGAATTGATTCTCCCACATCCCCAGGGAGCTGATCCATAAGGGGATATCCATGGGGGCGGGAGGAATAAATTCAAGATAGTAGATATGAGCATGTGATTATAACTGCTCTTTTTTACATGAGTCACCCAGTGGTGGGATTCAGAAATTTTTACTACCGGTTGTGTGGGCATGGCTTGGTGGATGTGGTGTGGCTTGGTGGGTGTGGCTTGGTGGGCATGGCAGGGGAAGGATACTGCAAATCCCCATTCCCACCCCACTCCAGGGGAAGGATTCTGTAAAATCTCCATTTCCACCTACTCCAGGGGAAGGATACTGTAAAATATCCATTCCGTCCCCACTCCTGGGGGAAGGATACTGTAAAATCCCCATTCCCTCCTCACCCCACTAACCTGCTTTCCAGCTACGTTCTCCTGTGGAGGGCAACAGAAGAAAACCCAGCCGATCAGCTGGGCCTCAGGCGGCAGCTAATAGATCGTGGCAGGGCCAATCAGAGGTGGTATTTGCTGGTTCTCTGAACTACTCAAAATTTTCACTACCAGTTCCCCAGAACCAGTTAGAACCGGCTGAATACCACCTCTGGTGTCATCTACAGAAACATGCAAAAGAGTGCTGGGACTTGTCTCTTCATGGTGGACATCGTGTCTTTTTTTTTAAAAAAAATCTTCCTGTCAAAACAAAACAAGCAATTGAAGTTTGATTGTTAAGCTATTGAACAGAGGCACTAATTCAAGGTTTCAGGCAAAAATGGCTGCAAAGTTTTTTTTAATGAGGCAAATAAGATGCTATGACCCAAACCTCCACTTTTATTAGGTAATATGGCCAGAAACTGACGTTGGGATATGGGAAAGAGAAGTCAGTTGCAAAATGTTCTCTCCATGCCTAGGAGATCTCACCTCTTTCTGTAACTACAGATCCCAGAATCCCAAGGGGAAAGCTGCTCTTCTTTCCCTCCATCATCCCTTGAGCATTAACTTGTGAAAAGCAAATTGGATGGAACAAATCAGGGGGCTCCCAAATTAGTATATTTGAATCATTTTGGGAAGTCATGTACTTCAAAGCAGTTTGATTTCTCCTACGTTCATTTGCTTTTGCAAATGCCAACCACTAACTTGAAATGCTATCAAAGGAGCTGATTGGAGTGCAGCATGAAGTGATACTTAGGAAAGGACCACACAGTGTCAGGGGACAAAAATAAAATAAAATACATAAACCACCTCCTCTTCATAATCAGACGCCATCCTTTTGCTCAAGTGGAGCAATGTGATCTCATTGTCTAATGTGGGACAGATATCCCTGGCAGTCTAGGGCCACACGCTTTCAAACTTGCTTACACAATCTAACCCAAACAGCAATAAGCAATGCCATATTTGAAGACTCAGCAGGAGAAAAGCTTCTAAAAGCTCTGATTGACCTCATCAGAGAACTGGTAAACAAAAAAACCCGAGCATATCCTGGCTGCCTTCCTGCAGAACCATCTCTAAAAGTGGTTGGATTAACTATTGCAAGCAGCACAGTTGAGAAAGAGAGAGAAAGAGAAATACAGATGATTATGAAGCATTTCATAATCTGTAAAGGGTCTTTGGCTTTGAAATGGAGATGATCACCGCCCCCTAGAGTCAGGAACGACTAGCACATATATGTGCAAGAGGAACCTTTACCTTATGAAGAATTTAAGGCATAGGAAACAACCTGAATCGGTTTAGGCAAGGTTTATTTTGATCCTTGGACAATGGAGTGTGGGTGTGGAGAGAATTTTTAATTTGAGGAAGTCAAACTATATTTAACCTGACCTACAAAAGGCTGAGGAAGTTTGGACCTGATTAATACTTGGATGGGATACTTTACTATAGGACTTTAGGTTTGGCTGGGAAGGGGGAAAATATTACAGAAGGTAGTGGCACGTCCATAAAAAAATCACAACATGTTCGTGATCAGGATCATGTAAACTTCAAAAATCTCCTTAAATTAGGCTTTATTTTTCAGGCCACATATTAAGCATCCTATCTGTCAGCCTCTGTTTCGCTACTTGCTTTCGGCTGCCATTGAAACGGGGGGGGGGGAGGCATGGTATTTGGGAAGGGAAGTTTTAAGTACAGGAGAGATTGTAAAAAGGGAGTTTTGTTCTCACCATCTACTGCGCATGCTGGAGATAGTGGGTGGGACCACCAAGGCCAACTGTCCTGCATACCAACCTGATGATGTTTTTTGAAAATGGAACCCACATGACACCTGAGGGATTTGCAGATTGGACTAGGGATGGGGTTACCAGGGGGAGGGGGTTGGGTCACATATTGATATCTATGATTTCGCATGCTTTTGCCTCAGATCTTGCTTTGCTTAGCTATTATCTTCTCATAACCAGTAAAAGTACTCTTAATTCTGCAAAATTTGGTTGCTGAGGGAGGCTGGCTTGACACTAGCCCCATGTCAGCCAGATTCTAAGCATGGTTATAGGAATATAATTAGGCAAAAGTCCTTGTGTTGCCGAACTCTCCATTGGGTTGAGAAATTCTTCTTCCAGTGGTGGAGGTGGAAGGATTTTTTATGCATGCAAAACATGCTGTCAACCCTGAAGTTGCCCTGACCGAAGCCATTTTGGAGCTTCAGTGTTGCCACACTGGAGCTGAGGGATAGGGAGAGGGGAATAGAGATAGCTTTTGTTTTGTAGACAAAATCAAATACTTTCTCCTAGGAACCAAGAACATTCTCACACCTGGTCAGAGAGAGGAGGAGTGATGTTACCAGGCAACCAGATAGCACCTTGATTGGACCATATGACTGATTGTTTGGGGAAGGAGAAAAACTTTTACTTTTAATTAGGTGAAAACCACCAGAACCTTCAGAGTCAGTTTTCACCAGAACTGTGCCAACATGATACACCCAATAAAACTATTCTTTGAGGAATCCACCTGCCTCAAAGTTTTGCTTCCTATAGGTATATTATTTGGAATCCTGTCATATGCATAGCTGCAGTATCAATCCAAAGATCAGATTTCTCTTTGAAGTCACAAATCACACCATTATATAAAAAGGAAGTTCTCTTTTTTCTCACTACATTCAATGTATGAGGTCAGTTTGCCTGTGACAGTTGCTCACTCATCTTCTCGACTGTTATTATATATTTTTTCTTCTATTGAAGCACTCTTCTTACTTGTATTATAGCCCCATATGTCAGATGGGATGTCTCTTTATAAAGTCTAGTCAGTGCATGTTATTGTCTTCTTGTGCAAATGTTTGGCTAAAACTCTTCACTTGCCTTCTGAATGATGTAGTTCTTCCACTTCTGTACTTGCTTTTTATTGGGCTTTCTCAACCTGGGTTTTTTCCAATGTGACTACTAAAAATGACAGACATTCAGAGGTTTTAGGTGAACTCATATTAGAATGGGAGTGGTAAAGGCTGAAGAAGGCTCTTTTTCTGAATACGATATAGCAGTACTCTATATTGTGTGCTCTTTTGCTAGTAAGACCCCAAACCACCCACCATTAATATTTCTTCCCTTCATTCCATTTTAGGTTACATACTGCTCACACTTAGATGATTCTTAATCTTAGGAATTCAATTTTTTTACTACCAGTTCTGTGGGCATGGCATGGCTTTGTGGGCATGGCATGGGAAGGATACTGTAAAATCTCCATTCCCACCCACTCCAGGGGAGGGATGCTGCAAAATCCTCATCCCCTTCCGATCAGCTGGGACTCGGGAGGCAGAGAATCGATGGGGGCGGGCCAGTCAGAAGTGGTATTTACCGGTTCTCCAAATTACTCCAAATTTCAGCTACCAGTTCTCCAGAACCGGTCAGAACCTGCTAAATACCACCTCTGATGTGATTGTGTTTATGTGCCTATGTGACTTTGAACCAGACTTTCTCAGCCCTAGAGTGGGAAATAGAAAAACCACTGTCTACCAGCCTGTCCTAGATCAGCAAGGAGGTTTATAGCCCATAATTTAAAGAAGAGACCTCCAACCTGCAGTGGATTAATTTGTGCTGATAATAATAGTAAAAGTAATTGTAAAAAATTTTAAAAAATAATTTTTATCACCGTGCTATCTGATCTAATTAACATAGAAGCAACAACTATAACCTGACAACTCATCCCTCTGCAAACATCTGGCCATCAACATGAGGTTCTGTAGCTGACAATCCATAGAGAAACACACACACAGAGACACACATTCACCATTAATTTGTGTTCGTAGCTCAGGTATTTTGCATTGTGTATTAGTGCCCTCTTCTGGGCACGGCCCAAAATGTCTGTGAATCTTGGGGCTTTTTTTTAACTGAATCGTAATATATTCATCATTTGTTGTTTCCTTGTTCTGACCCAGCTTCGGAGAAAGAATGTGTGAAGATGGGCGCACCGAGAAGTAGACGCTGCATCGTGGTTATGAAACAATCACATGCTCATGAGTGGTTATGGAAAGTATGTGCGGGTAGGGACAGCTTCTGTTTCAGAGGGGAAATTATTGCTGTTTTATGTAACTTTCATAAGCATTTTGTTTCTCAAACAGATGGCTTATTGGAATTTTGAGCAGAAGGTGGTAGACCGCAGAAGATTTTGTTCAATTCCATATCCCAGCTAAAGAACCTTAATGAACCTTGCCAACCTGCTCTTTAGACTTCTACACAATTCACTTTTTGATCTCTGCTCTTCCATCACCTGTAGGAAAAGCAGGTGCTTTGCTGCATTTTCATATAAGTTTTGCTTTAAACATCTATTACCTTCTTGTTCAGGAATGCAATTTTTTAAAGTGGTTATTTATTACCCAGCTGCACAAATTTTTAGATGCAGAAGAGGAAAATGGTTTTTTCCCCTCTGCACCATGAATTACTTGACAAAATAAAATAACTAATTTTATTAGGCAATTTTTTGTTTCCTGGATGGATGGTGTTTGTTTTCTCTGCAGTTTTTTTTAGTATTTTAATTATGTTTGAATGCATATATATATATTTGCATAATTTTTGATGGAATGCCCAGGTTTCTAATGTATCATTTCCTGTGGTAGCTTATATTTCCGGCTATGGAATTGCTGCAAAAGAATGGAGCAATGGATACAGTTCTTCATACATTTTATACAAGTCAAAAGTGCCCTAATTGTCATATTTAATCAGTTGCATTGTGCACTGAGGGAAACTTCGTCCACTCTGCCAGCTCCAGTAAAAATCCACTTTACGACTGTTCAGCAGTGAAACTCACTACCACGTATATCAATTACAGGTTGTTTTTCTTAATCCACTCATTTGTAACATTAGAAATGTTCTTGGCAACCAGTCCATTGGTGTTGGGGGGTTGAAGGGTGTAACTGCTATCTCCTTGAAAGCATTATTTCAAATTCAACCGATGTGACTGAATGTCTTCACCTCAAGTTCTATAACACACAGAAACCATGTAACTTTTTGTTCCCACAAAAAATTTAATACATGAGATAATCCGTGTACTTTGTTTGAACTTTGTGGCCAAGACACTTTAACAAAACACTGCAGTTTCTGGAAAATTCTCCTCAGGCCGTAAAGAAAGAAAACTCTATTGTCCTCTCCATTGATTTGGCTGTTCTAGCTCTGATATGTCCTTGCAATGGAACTGATCTTGGCAGAAATTTATTCAATTAAGTTGCAGGACAAGCCAGTGTTCATTGCCCCTCTCATATTCTTGTTCCAAAAGTCAGCTGCCTACCCTGGAATCCCAACTGACTGAAGGTGGGCTTCAAAATGTCCCCCCAGGCTTCACGGTCAGCAAGTAATCATCATCATAGGAGTTATTAAAAAGGTAAAGGTAAAGATTCCCTTCACACATATGTGCTAGTCGTTCCCAACTCTAGGGGGCGGTTCTCATCTCCATTTCAAAGCCGAAGAGCCAGTGCTGTCCAAAGACGTCTCTGTGGCATGACTAAACATCAAAGACACATGGAATGCTGTTACTTTCCCACCAAAGTGGTCCATATTTTTCTACTTGCATTTTTACATGCTTTCGAACTACTAGGTTGGCAGAAACTGGGACAAGTAAGGGGAGCGGCACTAGGGATTCGAACTGCCAAACTGCCAACCTTTCTGATTGACAAGCTCAGCATCTTAGGCACTGAGCCACCACATCCCTCTTTTATTATGTATCCAGAAAGCCCCTTTCTAAGTGGATGAGTATCAGCCAGTTAGGACAAACTATCATATTGTAGTAAGTTGTCTATTGTCTTCAAACAATGGCTGCATGGTCATCTACTAGAGATGCTCTGGTGAATCCTTAAGGTCCTTCCAAGTCAATGATTCTATAATTCAGCCTTAGAACAGAGATGCACAGATTGAGGAATCAGGGGCCCAGGAGACTTTTAGGAGGCCGCCACCACACTTATCAAAGTTGTCATCAATTCATCTCAATGTGAGAGAAGTTACACTCTCAAAGAGTCACTGCAGTGAATCTGGCAGTTGGCAGTGCACCATTCCCAGGCTCACTGGATTTCTGTTGCTTTGCAACTTGACGTCTCCTTTGGATTAGACAAAAAGCTGCTGGCAAGATGGGGTGAGACAGGCAAAAGCCTGTTTATCTCTTGCAAAATCTTGAACACCTGGCTCTTTCTTCCAGAGTTCAGCCAGGATTTTTAATCTGATTTATCTGTCTCCACCCATGGTTTGCCACTCAGATTGGGAGCTGGATGGCTTTATAAATTGATTTGAAAAATAAAAGCCTGGTTGTGATATTGGTAAGTGAGAAACCCAACTCTTTTCTCCATGTGTACCTGCCAGACTTTGTAGCATGGGGCCATAGTGCTGCTTACGCCATCCGTCCGGTAAACTAGACTGTGTTGTTTCTGTGTCATAGAATATATGTGTGAATATATGATCTCTCTCTCTCTATATATATATATATATCTCCAGACAGCTCCGGCTCTTTGGTTTTGAAAAGGAGATGAGCACCACCCCTAGAGTCGGGACCGACTAGCACATATATGCGAGGGGAACCTTTACCTTTTTTTTAAAAAAAATTATTTATTCTGTCATCATTGTGCAGTGTATATTGTATATTGAAGGTGGTGACCCTATAAGAACTGTACGCAACAAAATTCCATTTTAATGTATGCCGGTTAGTGTACATTCAAAGTGGCAATAAAGTTATTCTATTCTATTCTATTCTATTCTATTCTATTCTCATTTTGACTGAGGCAGCCAGATTCTACAGACCCTGAGGCTGCTGCTGGCCAATTCAGAGGTAACCCTTCTGGATCCTAGAGCCTGACCTGTACTGCAGCCTCAGAAAGAAGCTGAAATATGATGTCCTGCATCTTAGGCTTATGCAAAACTTTTGAAAGAGCTCCTTCATCAAATGTGCTGGTGTAAAGGAAAGTTCATTTCCTCTTTATTAAAGTGGCCGTGTCCTCTGAAAGGTTCACACAGCTGCTCCCAAGCTGTCCCTCACTGTTTGCACATGTGTGCGCGTGGGGGTGAGGTGTACCAAGCCACTTCGTTCTGATGATGATCCCAGCATAAGCATAGTTTCTGCATGAAAATGCCTACCCTCAGCTACTGGGCGCAGCTTTCAAAGCAGGCAGAAAGAGCCTTACAAAGAATTCAGATGGTTGATCACTTGGAGGAGAGGTTACTAACATTTTTTTGTAATGCTCCTCTATCTAAATGCTTTTACTGCCCTAATGTGTACAGGTTATTAGAGACGACTGAATGATTCTCATATAACCATGATGGCGAACCTATGGCACACGTGCCGGAAATGGCATGCAGAGCCATCTCTCTGGGCACACAAGCTGTCACCCATTGCTCTACCGGTTCCGTTGCACCGGCCAGCTGGTCTTCACATGGGCAGGAACCCTGGAAACTGGAAGAGAGTACATGCACGTGCCGGGCGACTGCTCTTCTGGTTTTCGGCATGCGCATCGGCCATCTGGTCTTCTGGTTTATGGCTCCCATGCCTGTGTGAAGTCCAGCTGGCTGGTGTGCATGCACACTGGAAACTGGAAGATCATCTTCCTGGCATATGCATGCCGGGTGGCTGTTCTTCTGTTTTCTGGCATGTTCTCACATGCGCACATGAATGCTCCTTCTTTCGGCACTCAGTGCCGAAAAGGTTCGCCAATGCTGTCATATAAAAAGCTGCTAACAGTTGGGGACAACACATTGCATTAATCAAAAGAAGAGGTACAAAGGCATGAATGCCTGTGATTAGAGCCTCCCAGCCCAGACATGGGAAGAATTTGTGCACAAGTTATGCAGAGTCCATCCAAAGCCCAGATGGCACCTGCACTTCAAGGAAGAGCTGTGAGTCCAGGAGGACCCTTAAACTGTGCAAACGTTTATTTGCAGAATACCACAGGGCTTAGCCATCATTTATTTTTCCAGACACTCACTTTCCCTGGACAGAGTCCTTCTGGACAGCATGTTGGAGTCTCGTCATATGGACTTCTAAAATTTGCACAGATGTTAATAATGTAAAACTGATCAGGCCATAACTCTCCCCTTCTGCCCTGAAGGTTTTCAAAATAGCAACTGGGCTGAAACTAATGACATATTCTGTCTGAAAAGCTAAGGGAGAAACCATCTCCCCTTTTCTCCTGTTGGGGTTTTTTTGGGGGGAGGAGGGGTTTGCAAGTCTCCAGAAATAGCAAATGAGTTCAAAATCCTTTTGAAAAGTTCAATGTCATCAATAAATTATTCTTAAATATTTTCTGCATTTTTTTTTCATTCATAGCAATTTACCAACCTTCAGATTGGACTCTTGGGACAATGCAGAGTTCTAACCAGGAATGGTTGACTCCGTCTCTACCAACAGTCTCTATCTCTATTTCCCATGTATTCCATCATTGTTCAACCCCATCCACTTTCTCCATCTGCGATATTCCTTAAAAAAAAACCACTTTTGTGTATTTGTTCTGTATATGTACTTTTTAAAGCAGCCTTCCCTCTCAGATGGGTTAAAGAGGTTTCAAGCCAAGAGCTGTGTTTCTGCAGACAGAAAACTATATATTTGGGAAAGTATGTCATTTCTGTGTCTGCCTGAAAAATGTCGAGCAATATCATGACTTGAGAAGGCGTTCTTTATAAGAGGGAATAGCAATAACAACAGCATGTAGGCTAATAGACCACCCCATAAGCGCTTTCTAGCATTGTAGTTTACAATGTAGAAGCATTATTTGCATATTGCCCCCAACAATCTGGGTCTTCATTTTACTGACCTCAGGAAAATGGAAGGCTGAGTCAACCTTGAGCCAGTCAGATTCAAACTCCAGGCTGTGGGTTGAGTTTGCCTTCAGTACTGCACTTTTCCTACGGCGCCACTGTATATTAAAGGCCTCTGTTCCTCATCTTTGCTTCTAATTCTTTTGCAGACTGGAAGGTGCTCTGAAACTAAACACTAAAAAGAAAAACCCTGCTCATTCCATTAGATCTGGCAGAAAAGGCAATTTACAAGCTACTACAGACTTACACTTGGCAGGCCTAGGAAGCAGGGCCTTCTCTGCTGTAGTACCCACTTTACAGAACATTCGCTATCCATCCACCCACCCAGCAACTGAGGTTAGCCTCATCTTTACTTGTTCTCTGGAACTCCTTCAAGACCCAGCTAGGACATCATATCTGGTGTCCCCAGGGGATTGGTGACACTTTAAGATAACTCTACTGCCGTTAATATCCACTCTCTACTGTGCCTTTTTTTATTTTTAATAATGATCATTTTATATTTTTAATGATTTTTTAAACATATTGCGTAGTTTTACTTAATTGTCGTACACTGCTCACAGAGTCACAGATGGGCAGTCGTATCAATTTGTGAAACAAATAAGATTTAAATTTTCTATTACGTATAAAAAAGGATTGTGGCAGGTGCAGTTTTTCATACTGGAATTAAGAAAAACCACGCCTGCTAGAATTCCCAGTTTTTCATCAGTCCTATTTTCTAATATTCTAAAAAGCACTGATATTTTAGAGCAGTAGTCCCCAAACCAGGGGTGGGTTCCTGCCAGTTCTAACCTCTTCTATAGAAGAGGTTCCACAAATCTACAGTGCCCTTTAGAACTGGGAGTTGAAGTCCACAAGTTTTAAAGCTGTCAAGTTTGAACACCCCTGAGGTTTTTTTCTAAAGGGTTAGGGGTGCAAGGGTCTTGTAACTTGACAGCTTTAAGACTTGCACACTTCAATGCCAGAGTTCCTGAGCCAACATGACTGGAGGAGGAATTCTGGGAGTTGAAGCCCACAAGTCTTAAAGCTGTCAGGTTTGAACACCCCTGGGTTTTTTTTTTCTAAAGGGTTAGGGTGCAAGCGTCTTGTAACTTGACAGCTATTTCTGAGCCAACATTTTGGTTGCTAAGCAAGAGCGTTATTAAGTGAGTTTCACCACATTTGACAAGTTGGCCACATCCACACAGTCACATGGCTGGCAAGCCACACCCACCCGGTCACATGGCCTGCAAGCCACTCCCACAAAGCAGGCCACACCTACAGAAGAGGTTCTAAAAAAAATTGAAATTCACCACAGCCCCAAACCTTTTGGCTCTGTGGACCAGCAGCAGCAGCAGTGGCAGCAGAGGGGAAGGGATGGTTTGGTGTGCGTAACCTAGCTCCCACGCCTGTACAAAAGAAGCTTCGTGCACTCAGCCATTACTTGTGCGGTCCGAATCCCATCAGGCCAGGGGAATTAGCGACACCTGTTTTAGAGAATTTGTAATTCCATTAATAATCCTTCTTTGGATTCTCAGTAGTTGGTATCCTAGTACTGTAGAAAAGTGCATCTTAATATATACACATATATAGATATCCCATTCCATCTTTGTATTATTACTAAATCCAGAAGGCCTGTGATTTCCTTACTTAGCTCTCCAAAATAAACTCATATTGTTTATATATACAATGCATGTTATATTTTCTTCAGATAAATAATCGTCAAGGGGTCCAATAATAATAGCATTAAAATAAAATACAGCATTATCCTAAAAGAATCAAAGCAGATCCTTTTTAAAGAGGAGACAAATTGCCTCAGGAAAAAAGGAAATAAAACAGGTATCCTAGTTGCAACGGATTTGAGCAGACAAGTCAGTATAAAAGCCCAACTAATGAAAAATGTCTTTATCTGTTGGCAGCAGGGTTAGTGTGAGTCTGGCCTATTTATTTATTTGCTTATAAAGAGTTGCAGAATGAGACAGAAGGCTCTCCTGAGATTCCTGCCATCTGGCAGGCTCAAGGATGAATGAGTCTAAAGCTATGGGGCTTGTTGCTTTCAGCTAGAGATTTGTTCTTCCGTCTGTCACAAAAAGCTAAGCTGGAATTTCTGTTCACATCACAAACACCTTAACAGTACTTGATATACTCTCTGGGTGAGGATCTGGCTTGCTGAAGAGACATTAAATAAGTTATCCTTCAAGCATTTTCTTGTGGTCAAATAAACGTTCCATTAGCAAGAAAGCTAGCCAGGCCTGGTGGCTGTGAAATTAACCCATGGTGCCCATACATCAGTGGTGAAATTCATTTTTTTTTTTACTACCAGTTCTGTGGGCGTGGCTTGGTGGAGATGACAGGGGAAGGATACTGCAAAATCTCCATTCCTACCCCACTCCGGCCAGCCAGAGGTGGTATTTGCCGGTTCTCCAAACTATTCAAAATTTCCGCTACCGGTTCTCCAGAACCTGTCAGAACCTGCTGAATTTCACCCCTGCCATACATGCATACAAAGCCTCCCTAGTCTTTCTGCTACAGATTCTTGAGATAGTATGTAAAGAAGCTGACTAGCAAGGTAGTTTAAGTACAAGTGTCAAACTAGGAATTTTTTTCTATTCAACAAACACTTAAAAAAAGCTTAAATTAAAGGTTGTCTCAGCTTTAGGCACCAAAACACTGATGGAGGATGCTCTGATTAATCATGTACTTCCTGAAAGCACAACTTGGCAATATTAATATGCGACACACACATACACACACACACCAAATTGGCTTGTGGTCTGAACAAGGATATACTGTAGAGATATTGTACTATCTTCTTTGAAACCAGGAATTCATGAAACAGACTATTTCTAATTAATACTGTATTTTTACATATGTTTCTCATAAATGAAGTCACCACATGCAATTAATAGCCTTCCTTTTTTCTGCAAATTTGCAAGACAAGCTCATGAAAGTTGACATTTGGGTCCAGGTTTAGATTAAACCTATTTCCTGTAGAACTTATTCCCCATCTACAATCTGCATTTTTACTTTGAACCACAGCAGGTGGCGGTCCTTGGCCAGGTTACTGGGGCTTGGAAGCTAAGCAGATTTTGGCTAGATTGTTGTTGTTAGTTGCAAAGTCATGTCTGACCCATCGGGACCCCATGGACAATGTTCCTCCAGGCCTTCCTGCCCTCTACCATCCTCTGGAGTCCATTTAAGCTCACACCGACTGTTTTGGTGACTCCATCCAGCCACCTCATTCTCTTTCTTCCCCTTCTTTTGCCTTCAATCTTTCCCAGCATTAGGCTCTTCTCCAGTAAGTCCTTCCTTCTCATTAGGTGGCCAAATTATTTGAATTTCATCTTCAGGATCTGGCCTTCTCCTCTAGGTCTCACAGGCTTGATTGCCTTGCAGTCCAAGGGATTCGCCAGGAGTCTTCTCCAGCACAATCTTTCAAAGGCCTCAATTCTTTGTTTGCTCAACCTTTCTTATGGTCCAACAGCCATACATTGCAACTGGGAAAACCATAGCCTTGACTATATGCACTTTCGTTGGCAGGATGATGTATCTGCTTTTTAGTATGCTGTCTAGATTTGGCTAGATGGTACTTTTGCAAGAAACATCCCAGTAATTCCAGGGCAAAGAAGGATGCTGGCAAACCAATACTTATACATATAAGTAAGACATTTAAAATACATAGCATTTTAAAAGGAGCTAAAATTGTGCTAAGGGATATTGGATCCAGCTTCTACTAATATATATTATTTCTAAAGATTTATTACCTCTTTCTGACAAAATGATGGTTATTGCCAAATAAATGTATGTAGTATCAGGGCAGCAGGAAAAACAAAACAAAACTTCATTTATTGCCATGGAAACATTCTGGGGATTTAAAACTGATATTCAAAGTCCTTCTTCCATCCAATGTACAGTATTTTGGCTTCCATAAAACAACACAGAGATGTTGGCAGTGGCCTGCTAAAGTTTTGGTTTAGGCTTGTCTTCCTTTGCTAGAGGGAGCAAAATGCTCTGTTTCTAGAACCCAGAAGAGTTGATGAAGATATAACTGCGTATAAAATGATTGAATGTAGGAAGAACAAAAGAAAATTCTCAGAGATTCAAATGAGAGACAAATGCCAATGTTCCTATTAAAATTTCTAGAGTGGATTAAATAGAACTCTGGAGCTGAATGGTCTGCTTAACAAAATATCTGAAAAAATAATTGTTTTGAAGCATTTCTTCTTATTGTACTACTAGGCAGATGCACATAGTTGTGATATTACTAAAATTCTATCTAGCTCCTTTTTAACAGATGATTCTGATGAAAGAAATTTCCCAAGATGTAACACTTTATGCGATGGAGATCTGTTTCCAGAACTAACAGTTACACTTCCAAATGATAAATGTCCCAGATTGACCTTTCAGAATAAGCATCGGATCAACCATGTGCTTCAAACAACTTTTCCAATTATTAATGTAAGTCCTTGTTGCCTCATTGCACAGTCAAAAAGAGCAAGGAGTTAAAAAACAAGAGAGGGCCTGTCTTTGTTTCGGAAGCCAGGAATTACTTCACGTTCTTGGGAGGAACTTATAGCCAGATGCACAGAAGAATAGATCCATGTGTAAAAACAAGCGTGTGCACACACATCCACATTCCAAATGAAGGGATGTACATCCAGCTAGAATACCCAGTCATTCCAAGGGTTCCAGAAGGACCTCAGCAGCCAGGCAAGCTACCATACCTCTCTAATAAAAACTCCTTATGGATAAAATTGTAGTCAAAGTAATGCATTCATGGATCTCCTTTTAAAAACGTTATATCCTAAAAGAAACATGATCACCATTGAATTAAATGTGGCAACTTCATAATCTTCTCCGTTGCCATCTTGGCTCAGGATTGTGGGAGCAGAAGTCCAACTCAGATGGTGAGAACTTGATAGGGAATGGTTGAATACGAGGGAATTCACTGGAGAAAGCAATTATGTTTGGAAGTGTTAGCGGTGAAAGGAAAGAGGTTCTTAGCCATCAAAGAGCATGATGGTTGGACATCATCAAAGCTGTTACTAGCTGGAGCATAGAATAATTCAAAGAAACAGTCCAAGATTGGAAGATGTGGAGAAACCTGGCTGATAGAATCACCAAGAATCAGACACAAATTTAGTTTAGTTTAGTTTTGGTTTATTTGTATGCCGCCCTTCTCCAGGAGGGACTCAGGGCGGCGAACAACTCAAAGGGGAAAGGGAACATAAACAACAGTACACATAATTAAAATACGCGAAAATCACACAGCCATACCAGTCGAGAGGGGAGGGGAACTCATCAACCCCAGGCCTGACGGCACAGCCAGGTTTTGATGGCTTTCCGGAAGGCCTGGAGAGAGGTGAGGGTCCGGATCTCCGCGGGGAGTTCATTCCAAAGGGCCGGAACTGCTACAGAGAAGGCCCTCCCCCGGGTAGTAGCCAGATGGCATTATCTGGTGGACGGAACCCGGAGGAGGCCGACCCTGTGAGATCTAACGGGTCTTTGGGAGGTAATTGGCAGCAGGCGGTCTCTCAAGTACCCAGGTCCAATACCATGAAGGGCTTTATAAGTTACGACTAGCACTTTGAAGCGTATCTGGAGACCGATCGGTAGCCAGTGCAGCTCGCGGAGGATAGGTGTAACGTGGGTGTACTGAGGTGCACCCACAATCGCTCGCGCAGCTGCATTCTGGACGAGTTGAAGTCTCCGAATACTCTTCAAAGGCTGCCCCATGGATAGTATTATCATCGTCATCATTCTTAGACTAGTGGTTTAGTTTTCCTTTACTCTAATATGAATGCCTTGAGGTACAAAGGCCCTTTTTTCTCAGTCCTTCCATTCATTCCATTTATGATTTATTTCCTTTAGGGATAGCTACAGCAAGTCCTGCCTATTCCCACTTGATTTTTATAGGGAGCCTCTGACATTGTGCCTATTGCTGGGATAGGGCTTTGAAGTGCTAACAGTTGTGCTAAGCAGCATAATTAGTGTAGCGTATCCCTATGTTCCAGGATAAGGACAAAAGGGAATGACCACTATCAATATGTACAAGTGGGAGAGAGGGAGGGCGAGATAAACAAAGTGAGATAAGAGATTCTAAAATCAAAATATTTTAATAAAAACTGTTTTGGACCAAAGTTTTGCTGCAACATTCCTAAGAAAACTGAATTGTGCTCAACCCAATAGGTTATTGGGATCTTCCCTGAGCAGCTCATTGTTCCAAAATGAATGCACAACTTACTTTGTAATGTGTTCTTCTCTTCAACTTCCTACCAAACTTGTTCCTGGCCCTCAGCATAATGAAACTGAAGCCAAACCAAGCACGTATTTGTGTGTGGGAGATAAGTCCCTCAATACATATCCTTCATAGATCAGATGATACATCAGTTTATACAGCAGAGGAAACTGGAAAAAAAACCCATACGCATCATTCATCTTTGAGGGCCAAGTTACATTTCACATTAAGTAAGACACTGATTTCCTCTCTCTCTTTTCTTTCAGTTGATGGCTACATACATGTACTATAAGAGAGATTTCTGATGATGGATTCATATAATAACTATTCTTGATAAGAGCTTCATGCTGGATCGGCATGTGCACACATGTGTGCAAGTATGTAAGATATTACCAAACATACACAATGTAACAAAATGTGCTTCACTGGTGATTTTGAAAACAGTGTAAATCATCTTTCTTTTGGAACTGCTAAATGCCATGCGGTTTATATTATATCCATTCTCAGTCCCAGGACAATTTCTGCATGAGCAGCTATGTAGAAATAAATAGGTGATCTGCTCTGCAATATAATTGTTTCATTGTAATCACTGTATTTCTTTTTGAAGAAATGACAATACGAACTATGCCTTTTGCTTGTTTGTTTGTGTCTTCTAGTCCAGTGGCCCCCAATCTTTTGGGCACCAGAGACTGGTTCAGCAGGTTCTGACCAGTTCTGGAGAACTGGTAGCAGAAATTTGGAGTAGTTCAGAGAACCGGTAAATACTACCTCTGACAGGCCCCACCCCCATCTATTATCTGACTCCTGAGTCCCAGCTGATCAGGAGGAAATGGGGATTTTGCAGTAACCTTCCCCTGGAGTGGGATAGGAATGGAGATTTTACAGTATCCTTCCCCTGCCATGCCCACCAAGCTATGCCCATAGAACCGGTAGTAAAAAAATTTGAATCCTACCACTGATCCACACATATTGTCTAGTGCACATTGTGGAATGCAACAGGAGACAAATGTTGCTACTGTCCTCAAATCCTCCTTGTATTCTGCTCTCTTTTTTTTGGTGAAATATTACTTCTCATCTCTGAAGTATCACTAATAAACGTTTTGAATGAATTTCAGACTTTCCAAAAGATATATTTACATATCTGTTAGGATTTAGTAAATGTTATTGCAATAAATTACAAAGACATTCTACTTGAAGAACATATATTAACTGAATTGATTTCATTTCTCTGTGTCTGTGTTTCTGTGTGGGAGTGGGGAGGGAATGGAGATTTTACAGTATCCTTCCCTCATCATGCCCACCAAGCCATGTCACACCCACCAAGCCACGCCCACAAAAAGGTAGTAAAAAAATTTGAATCCTACCACTGGACTGGTTCCATGGAGAGAGGTTTTTCTGTAGACAGGAGGGGATGTGGTTTTGCCTGCATTCCATAGATGAGGATGCAGCTTGTTTACTCAGCCCAGTTTCTGGCATCCTGCAGACCAGCTCCAGTCCATAGACCAAGGCTTGGGGGACCAGGGCTTGGGGGACCAGGGCTTGGGGGACCCTGTTCTAGTCAGTGTTGACTCCTGGTGAGTGCCTGGACACATCCCACATTTTATCTTAACAAAATTTCAGAAGTGGTTTTCCCTTGCTTCCTTTCTAAGTCTGAGAGAGTTTGTCTGGCCAAGATCACTTAGCTGGCTTTGTACCTATGGCAGGACTAGCACTCACAGTCTCCTGGTTTCTTGCCAGATACCTCAACCACTACACCAAGTTGGTTCTCTTATCCAGTTGATAGGCATATGAAAGACACATTTTCATCTAACTACTATCATACATTGTGCGTCACACAAGTTAATCAGGACCAACAACAGTACAAAGTTTGTATGGATAGATCAGCTACAAGCAAATTCAATACGTTCTTGCAATTGAATTGACAATTTTAGCCTTAACATTCATGCCAAGCAACTGTCTAATTTGCTTCCATGACTTCTTCAAGGCATTTCCATAAAAGCAATTACAGTGAAAGATGCTTTTTGCAGAAAGCTACCTGAAGTAGGATAACTAAACCGTGGTATATGCTGCACATAAAAGCAAATACTATATGTGATGTCACTAGCCAATTTCACAATCAACCCTTTCCCCATTAGATCAGATACTTACAATAATCAAATTTCATTCATCCAAAAACCATGTAGAATTTTGGAACACAGACAACAGTATGCATTGGAGAAAGCCCACATTTTTAAAAATGCAACAGAAGGTAAAGCAAAACAGGTGAAAGTATGATACATGATAAAATATAATAAATAAAAACATAGAGCTCTGCACAGTTGAAAAATATTGTTTGGATGTTGCATGAGCTTTGATCTCGTAGCGCCTTTAAAAGTTGATTTAATTTTAATGAGTAATTTCCTTACAGAACTGGCATATCCTTCTTCAGGCTTTTTCAGAACTCTGAGAAAGGTGATGCAGCTTTAGCAAACAGCAGAGTTCTTCTAGAATTAGGTGAAGTCCAAAGTGGCTATATCAGACCTTTTAGAGCAGGGGTCTCCAACCTTGGCAACTTTAAGACTTGTAGACTTCAACTCCCAGAATTCTTGGTTGGAGGCCAAGGTTGGAGACCCCTGTTTTAGAGGAGAATTTTAATCAATTTAGGGCACAGACCAGTGGTGGGTTTCTGCCGGTTCGCACCGGATCGGGAGAATCGGATGGTGAAATTTACTGATCCAGTGAGAGGAAGGTCGACCGGTGGATCCGGAAGTAGGTTTATAGGTTTATAGGTTTATTAATATTTATAGGCCGCCCTTTTCCCTGAGGGGACTCAGGGCGACTTACATAAAATCAAGGGAGGGAAATACAAACAATAACGTAAACAAACATAGAGTAAAATAATGAGCAACATTCATTCATCATTCAGGAGGGGCAATTATCTTTGTCCCCAGGCCTGACGGGCTAGCCAGGTCTTAAGGGCTATGCGGAAGGCCTGGACGGTGGTGAGAGTACGAATCTCCACGGGGAGATCGTTCCAAAGGGTCGGAGCTACTACTGAAAAGGCTCTCCTCCTTGTAATTGCCAGCCGGCACTGGCTGGCAGATGGAACTCGGAGGAGGCCCAATCTGTGAGATCTAATTGGTCGCAGGGAGGTAATTGGCAGAAGGCAGTCTCTCAAGTACGCAGATCCACTACCATGGAGGGCTTTATGGGTGACTAGTAGCACTTTGAAGCGCACCCGGAGATCGACAGGTAGCCAGCTCAGCTCGCGGAGGATAGGTGTTATGTGGGTGAACCGAGGTGCACCCACAATCACTCGCGCGGCCGCATTCTGGACTAGCTGAAGTCGCCGGATGCTCTTCAAGGGCAGCCCCATGTAGAGCACATTGCAGTATTCCAGCCTAGAGGTCACAAGGGCCCGAGTGACTGTTGTGAGCGCCTCCCGATTCAGGTAGGGTCGCAACTGGCGCACCAGGCGAACCTGGGCAAATGCCCCCCTGGTCACAGCCGTCAGATGGTGGTCTAAGGACAGCTGTGAATCCAGGAGGACTCCCAAGTTGCGAACCCTCTCTGAGGGGTATAGAATTTGACCCCCCAGCCTGAGCGATGGAGTACTGGTCGAATTGTTGGGAGGGAAGCACAACAGCCACTCGGTCTTTTCCGGGTTGAGTACAAGCTTGTTAGCCCTCATCCAGTCCATAACGGCCTCAAGGCCTCGGTTCATCACGTCCGCCGCTTCATTGAGTTGGCACGGGGCGGACAGATACAACTGGGTATCGTCCGCATATTGATGGTATCTTATCCCGTGCCTGCGAATGATCTCTCCCAGCGGTTTCATGTAGATGTTGAATAGTAGGGGGGATAAGACCAAACCCTGAGGCACCCCATATGTTAGGGGCCTAGGGGTCGATCTCTGCCCCCCCACTAACACTGACTGCGACCTGTCCGAGAGGTAGGAGGAGAACCACCGCAACACGGTGCCTCCCACTCCCACCTCCCACAGTCGTCGCAGAAGGATACCATGGTCGATGGTATCGAAAGCCGCAGAGAGGTCAAGGAGAACCAGGATGGAGGGATGTCCTCCATCTCTGGCTCTCCAGAGATCATCGGTCAATGCGACCAAAGCGGTTTCTGTGCTGTAACCGGGTCTGAAGCCTGACTGGAAGGGGTCAAGATAACTTGCTTCCTCCAAGGACCGCTGGAGCTGGAAGGCCACCACCTTCTCAACAACCTTCCCAAGAAAGGGAAGGTTGGAGACTGGATGGTAGTTATTAAGAACAGCTGGATCCAAGGATGGCTTCTTCAGGAGGGGTCTCACCACCGCCGCTTTTAGCGCGGCGGGGAAGTTCCCCTCCCGAAGAGAGGCGGTAACAACCGCCTGGATCCAGCCTCGTGTCACCTCACTGCTGTTAGCAACCAGCCATGAGGGACACGGGTCCAGTACACAGGTGGAGGCACTTACAGCCCTCATGGCCTTGTCCACATCCCCCGGGGCAACATCCTGAAACTCAACCCAGAGGTGGTCTACTTCATCCTCTTGTGCCTTGGCTGGAACTGCAGAGATGGAGTCCAAGTCCGACCGAAACCGAGCAATTTTGTCCGCTAAGAATTGGGCATAATCCTCAGCTCTGCCCTGCAAGGGTTCCCCCGCTTCCCTCCTATTTAGTAGGGAGCGGGTTATCCTAAACAGGGCGGCTGGGCAGGACTCAGCGGACGCAACCAAGGTGGCTATATAAGATCTTTTCACTGCCCTAAGTGCCCTGGTGTATTCCTTGGTGCTGATGGTTACCATTGCTCGGTTCGATTCGGAGTTATCGGACCTCCATAGGTGCTCTAGGCGTCTCCTCCGGCGCTTCATCTCCCGGAGTTCCTCGGTGAACCAAGGAGGTCTCCGGGATCCGCCACCTCGGAGGGGCCGTAGTGGCGCAATCCGGTCAAGGGTCTCTGATGCTGCCGAGTGCCAGGCAGCAACCAGAGTCTCTACCGGACTGTGGGCGAAAGTATCAGGAATGACCCCAAGCTCCGTCTGGAACCTTAACGGCTCCATAAGTCGCCTGGGGCAGAACCACCTGGTCGGTTCCTCCTCCCTACAGTGGGGGTTTGGTCTCCGGAAGTCAAGCCTCAGTAGGCAGTGGTCTGACCACGACAGGGGTATGATGTCGTTACCCCTCAGACCAAGATCACAAATCCACTGCTCCGAGAGGAATACGAGGTCGAGCATGTGACCCGCTGAGTGGGTTGGGCCCCGGATTACTTGGGTCAAGCTCATGGCCGTCATGGAAGCCATGAACTCCTGCGCCCCATCAGAGTGTTCACCGAGCGACGGCAAATTGAAGTCCCCCAGGACCATCAGCCTAGGGAACTCAACTGCCAGCTCAGCTACCGACTCGAGGAGCGAGGGGAGGGCTGCTGCAACGCTGTTGGGAGGCAGGTACGTTAACAGCAGACTCACTTGACCCTTGAGGTCCAACCTCACCAGCAGAGACTCACACCCGACAAGCTCCGGAGCAGGGACCCTACGAGGAGCTAATGACTCCCGGATAACAATAGCCACACCCCCACCCCTTCTCTGGGCTCTCGGCTGGTGCAGCACCTGAAATCCTTCTGGGCACATCTCTACGAGGGGGACTCCTCCCTCTGGGCCCAGCCAGGTTTCAGTAATACATGCCAGGTCTGCCCTCTCGTCTAAAATTAAGTCCCGGATGAGAGGAGCTTTATGTACCACAGACCTGGCATTTAGCGACAGCAGCCTGAGTCCAGGGTCCTGATTACTTGCGCCATCTGGTCTCGGAGTGGGACTCATAGGGCCGGAAGGAGGGATCTCTGTAATGTAGCGAACCCTCCTTCCCCGGTAATGGCCTGCCCTAAAGTCCCCGCCATATCTGCCCCTCCCTGTTACGACCGTGATACTCCGACTCCGGAAGTAACTTCCGGAATGCCTGCCCCGGCCCTGTCGCTCCTCGCTCACCCCCGCCCATCCGGAAGCTGCTCCATCGCTCACTCCCCCTGCCCGTCTGCACTATCCTAGCCCAATTCGGTGTCAAGTCGCATACCTGGGAGTGAAAGTGGTGAATGAATAAGCATGGAGAGGTCCAGTGGCACAATCCACCAGACAGCAGTGGCAAGCTCAGGAGTTTTCTCCTAGATTCCTCTCTGTCATGCCTCCTCCGATCTCCCAAAGTTCTTTCCCCAACGTGTGATAGCTTTGTCCTGGATTCCCCTCTGTCTTCCCTCCTCCAATCTCCCAAAGTTCTTTCCCCAGTATGTGGTAGCTTTCTACTGGATTCCCCTGTGTCATGCCTCTTCTGTTGCTTCTCTTATAGTTTTCGAACAGGTTAAGGAAAAGTTGGATTTCTCTAGCTTCGTATTCGCTTCCACTGAACAACTCTTAATAATGACAAAGACAACCACCAGGCATTTTCCTTAATGAGTGGTAAGAAAGGGTAGGACAGTGTAGAAATGGTTTTGAATGGCAGGTTTTAGTCACTGGTGAACTGGCTTGATTACGAACAGGAAAGTCTTCTGTACCTGAAATCTGTCAGTCAGGCTATTTCCGCCAGTCTTTTTAAAAAGTGCTAAATTTAAGCCCCAAAATTACCTGGTTAACAAGTTGCAGTTGTAGAGGAAGGGTTTGAGATGAAGCAGGAAGGATGGTAATCTGTTGCATGAGAAGGATGACAAAAATCTCATTTAATGATAATCATAAAGGGGTTTGCTTTCTAAACTCTTGACACAAATCTACTCCAACAGCCTATCTCCAGATGTGAAAAAGACCAATGATTGAAACGAAGAGGAAGGAAAACCACTAAAATGTGTGAGGAGGGAGAACCTCATTGAAAAAATATTACCCACAGATGAGTTCAAGTCTGATTCAAAAGCAATGTCTTTATTTCCTTACTGGGCAGATCGTACGTTTCCTTATCTGAGGCATCCTGATTTTCTATTCTTTTAGGCCATGCTTAATAAACATTCCTTATTGATAGTTAATAATTTGTTCAATACTTTCTTCGTAGCCAATATATTTTGAAAAAGACTCACTGAGATTTATTTGCAAATGAGCATGCACCCTTACACATTAATTGACTTCTTGTAGCAATTCCTACAGGTAGTCCTCAACTTGCGACCACAATTGAGCCCAAAATTTCTGTTGCTAAATGAGACATTTGTTAAGAAAATTTTGCCCCATTTTATGAACTTTCTTGCCACAGTTGTTAAGTGAATCACTGCAGTTGTTAAGTTAGTGGCATGGTTGTTAAGTGAATCTGGCTTCCCCGTTGATTTGGCTTGTCAGAAGGTTGCAAAAGGTGATCACGTGACCCCGGGACACTGCAACCATCATAAACATATTCCAGGAGCTAATCTTAAAACCAGGAGACAAAAAGATCAAAGAAACAATCACATTATTAAAAGAGCAATTTAACATGCTGATGTCAGACCAGGTGGCTACCAATTTGCTATATGCAAAACACAACACTTTCTGTAATGCAAACAAATCTGGTAGATGGCTAGCATATTTGATTAGGAAAAAACAGAAGTCTCGTAACATATCGAAATTACATATTAAAGGGAAGGAAGTGTATCAACAGGAGGAGATTCAAAGGGTTTTTCGTGAATTCTTTATAGGATTGTACACGAATGATAAAATGCAAAGCTTAGATATAGATAGATACTTGGATTAAAAAAAATACCCATAGTTAAAGACAAGCAGAGGGAAAGACTGAATCAACCAATAACTTCGGGGGAAATTCTCCAGGTAATTAAACAGCTAAAAGCAGGGAAAGCACTGGGTACAGATGGCTTGACAGCGGCTTACTACAAAAATTTGCAATTAGAAATGCTAGAACTGCTTAAGGAATTATTTAATAAAATCCAAGTGGAAGGGAAAGTACCCCCATCTTGGAAGACAGCCTTTATATCCTTGATACCCAAAGAAGATCAAGATCTTACTCAACCAAAAAATTACAGACCCATATCATTATTCAATATAGATTATAAAATTTTCACTAAAATACTAGTGAATAGGTTAATGTTGGCTATTCAGCAATTGATTCATAATGATCAAACAGGTTTTATTTAAGGGAGACAAATGAGAACTAACGAAAGACTAATTCTCAATACATTAGAATACCTGGGAAAGAACAACCAAATTCCTGCTGCGCTTATATTTTTAGATGCTGAAAAAGCCTTTGATCGAGTGAATTGGCAATTCCTGCTGAAAATATTGCAAAAAATGCAAATAGGAGAGCACTTTTTACAATCAATTAAAGCAATATATCAGGAACAAACAGCTCAAATCATAATTAATGGGAGTCTAACAGATTCATTTAAAATTGAGAAAGGTACAAGGCAGGATTATCCCTTATCCCCATTATTGTTTATTATAACTTTGGAACTATTGTTGAATAAAATACAGGGTTCAGGGGACTTACAGGGAATTAGGATTAGGCAGCAAGAATATAGAGTACGTGCCTTTGCGGATGATTTGGTTATAACATTAACCCAACCACAGAAATCTAGTAAGGTTTTAATGTATATGATTAATCAATATGGTCAAGTGTCAGGATTTCAAATAAACTTAGGGAAAACAAAAATACTAGCTATAAATATGAATACTAAACAAAGGGAAGAACTAAAAGGAATGACGGGATGTGAAATAGTTAAAAAGGTCAAATATTTAGGAGTTTATATCTCAATCTCAAACAGGAAGTTATGTAAGTATAATTATGAACCACTATGGCATAGTATACAGACAAAGATGAAAAAATGGGAGAAATTACAGTTATCTTTGTTGGGAAGAATAGCACAGTGAAAATGAATATTCTACCTAAATTTTTATTTCTTTTTCAAATGTTACCAATACTTAAAAAAGATGCAAGCCTGCTAGAATGGCAGAAGGGTATTAATAAATTTGTATGGGCAGGGAAGAAGCTAAGAGTAAAACTAAAAATAATGCAAGATGTGCATGAAAGAGGAGGTTTGAAATTACCCAATTTAAAACTATATTATGATGCAGCAGTTTTACCTGTAATTAGTGACTGGATTAACTTAACAGATGATAGAATACTTAAGATTGAAGGGCATGATTTGGTATATGGTTGGCATGTTTATCTGCTATACAACAAAAAGGTGGATAAGATTTTCAAAAGTCATATTTTAAGGAATGCTCTACTGCGGGTTTGGAAAAAATATCAATACAAACTAAACGATAAGATACCCATGTGGGCTATTCCCAGACAC